>NC_135689.1:19613891-19946391 GCF_964276395.1 Gasterosteus aculeatus
ACACATTAGATGTGTTTGCATCTCAGTACACAAACGTGTTTAGCAGGCATTTTCAAAATGAAATTATGTGTAATTGGTTCACCAGCGCTATACGTTTTAGATTTTGGTGAAATCATGGTAATGAATATAGTTAGATTTTTCTGTTTTGTATATGTGGCAAGTGGAAAACAAGTAATTGTTGCTTTTTTTACAAACTTTATCACAAGGTTTTAAAATGTAATCTAAAATATTGTGTTTGGCGACACACTTCAATGGATCCAGTTGTTGGAAGGAGATGTTTTCACAACTATGTAAAACTATTACCAGTTTATTTTACCAACACCTGTATACCTCATTAAAACTACTAATGTAAAAATGTAATAATTATGTTGAGATATGTAAATAAATTTTGTCCAACTGTTCAAATCCCTGTTAATTTTAATAACGTTTTTGTTTTGGAGAAGTGAAATACCTCAGCTATATGCCAGCAGGGACAAAAATCACAATGTTGAGTCCTGGTGGCAGATCAGCCGGAAATTAACAGCTGATAACAAACGCAGTACTCACAATAAGAGTAAGATTGCAGAGCTCTTTTCATAAGCATGACAAGAAATGGGGGGACAATAATTTTAACTGAAATGTGTGGTCTACACACATTACCCCAAAACAAAATGGCCCAAAGCTCATACTGAGGTAATGAGGTTTAGAAATCAGTGAGTATGAAGACAGACGAGCGGCTGTGTGGTGAACGAGAACAAGGCGCCTCGTAGGGGGAAGTGAGACCAGATCTAAAGTAGCACCTTAGAGACTGGCCTGGCTCTTGCAGTTACACTGATTGGTCTTTCCTTCAGACATACACAGTGGGCCCAGCCACAGCAGGAGGGTCGCCTTATTACAGTACACATTCTGTGCACACTTCCCACATTCAAGGATTCAATTTATTGGCTTTATGCAAAAACACAAGAGCTACAAATGAATTTCATCGTGCCGGTTGCACAACATTTTGTTTTCTCATCTTCTACATGGAAATGCAAAAGGGTCATCACTGATAAGCAGGGGGCGACTCCACTGTATAGACATTGATGAGAAATTTTCTCTATTTATATCTATTTCTCTATTCCCTCAGTAAATATTGTAAACATGAGTGTATGGTCTCAATCTCGAGTTAGAAGTCTTCTTCAATAAAACATGATGTTCATTTAGTAAATTACTGTGCATTTAAAGTCAAACAGACCATAAAGCAGAGTATGCTCTAGGGCGGGCCTAACCAAGATTGACAAGTTACTGCTGCTACCAGAGCTGTATACTACGTCCTTACTCCAACATTCCAAATTCCAGTAACTTTTATTTAAGGGTTGCATAAAACCACAACATCCAACCAATTGGTGACAAATAGCTCAACTTCCTTTATACATTGTAAGACTTTAGTCTATTTTGTAGGTGAGGCTGGAGAAAGAACAGAACAACTCCTCATGGATATTTCTGATCTGGACACATTTCTCTTCACTTTCTCAGTGTTACTTGTATCCTCAAGTTGCTTACTTTATCCTATGATTATTAGAAAACAAATATCATGTGGAAAACTTGGCAGAACCTTTTTAGATGTTACCGCTCAAGGACTTTTCCCTGGTTATTTAAATTGAGTGTCTAAGCACCGGTTCCCCCCAAGGCTGCGTTCTTTCCCCTCTGCTCTTCTCCCTGTACACCAACAGCTGCACCTCCAGCCACCAGTCCGTCAAGCTCCTGAAGTTTGCGGATGACACCACCCTCATTGGACTAATCTCTGGTGGGGACGAGTCCGCCTACAGGTGGGAGTCTGACCATCTGGTGTCGTGGTGCAGCCAGAACAACCTGGAGCTCAACGTTCTAAAGACAGTGGAGATGGTTGTGGATTTCCGGCGGAACAGAGCCCCAACCTCCCCCATCACCCTGTGTGACTCCCCCGTCACTATTGTGGATTCCTTCCGTTTCCTGGGCTCCATCATCACCCAGGACCTCAAGTGGGAGCTGAACATCAGCTCCATCACCAAGAAGGCTCAGCAGAGGTTGTTCTTCCTGAGGCAGCTGAAGAAATTCAACCTGCCAAAGACGATGATGGTCCACTTCTACACGGCCATCATCGAGTCCATCCTCTGCTCCTCCATCACCGTCTGGTACGCTGCAGCCACAGCCAAGGACCAGGGCAGGCTGCAGCGTGTCATCCGCTCTGCAGAGAGGGTGATCGGCTGCAATCTGCCGTCCCTGGAGGACTTGTTCGCTTCCAGGTCTCTGAAGCGAGCTAAAAAGATCGCGGCCGACCCCTCCCACCCCGGACATAAACTGTTTGTGCCCCTTCCATCTGGCAGGAGGCTGAGGTCCATCAGGACTACGACCTCCCGTCACACGAACAGTTTCTTCCCGTCGGCAGTCGGGCTCATCAACAGAGCCCGGTCCCCCACCGCCTGACTATAACACTCCACCGGTCACTCCCCCTCACACTGCACATGCCACTTTAACTGCAATTCATCACTTTGTCACTTGTCACTTTGTCTCTTGTCTGTTACTTGTTTGTTAGTGCACTTTATGCTTAACTTTTCTTTTTAACTTTTTAATATTTAAAATTTGTTTAACTTTATTCCCTTGTTTTTTTACTAACCCATAGCCTTAGCCTTATTCTTACTAACCCATTGCATTAGCATTTCATTCCACTTTATTTTATTACCTGTGCACTGTTGTCTTGTCTGTCTACTGTCGCGCACTAACCGCCAAGACAAATTCCTTGTATGTTTGACATATTTTGGCCAATAAATGTTTCCTGATTCCTGATTCCTAATGACAGATGTTATGCAACCCTTTTTTTAAAGGCATCATGTGATATTGGCCTCATGAAACGTTTACATCTCTACAGGTAAACATTGAGGAAATCACCCACCATTTTTTAAATACACTACTTGAGGAACATAGTTAGCCCAACCCAGCTCTGTCTGTGCTGTCATACTGTACCTTGATGATGTTGAATCACTGTCAATTGTCATTACTTTACTTAATCTTCAGCAGATTGAGCAGTTTTTCTTCCCAAACAATGAAGAAAAGATAAATTGGGTGTGAAATATCTACCCCTGCTGTCCCATAAAAAGCCAATTTACACAGATCATTTACCCCCGGTTCAACTGCGCAACACGAGGCTTCGCCACCAGCTGTCACACTGAACTGCTGGCGCCTGCAGTGGGACAAAATGGCCTGCGCTTGCACGTTTGCACGACCCAATGGTGCTTTCCATGTGCATAGGTGTTTGGGCTTTTCCAATGCTGTTTGTATCGCTGATTGTTAGGTTCAGTCTGGAGTGCTGGATTAATGCAGAGAACAGCACTTTTTGAGTAAGGTCAGTTTCTTTTGTACACTCACAGGTATTAGGTTCCAGTATTACCAACATCGTTATTGTAAATTTGTTGTCACGATACGGATGGCATGGAAGTGGTGATAGTGATATAGTGGTTGCTAGGCTACAGAAACTTGGACACAACAAGACTGTCTCTTGTTCGCACCAGAACTACTACATAACTTCATCCCCAACCCACATCCACCCACCCAGACACACACTACCAGTAAAAAAAATTAAAAATATAATGATAACAAACAAATTAAACAATTACAAAGAAGTTGTAAAGATAGGGTGCTAGACAGAAGTAAAATGCACTGTGATCCAACCATGCCCCCAGAGCGCCTCTTAAGAGACACACAACCACACAAAGATGTCTTTGATGTTCCCATATCATCAAAAGCGGGCTCACAGATGTGATTTGCGCTTGCTAACGAGCAGTTATGGGGTCAAAACTTTCTGGCGGATACATTGGCAGAACTTTAACACCACAACGTCTGATCCATTCTGTGCAGACTCTGGCTATATACGGCAATCAAACTTTGAATTGAGGTTCAATAGTAGTCAGCAGACCTCAGTTCAATCCACTCATGGGTTTCGCAATGTCCAATGTCTCCTCATACAAAGCTTTGTATTATATCTATATTATATACGAAAGGTTTTGTGCCTTTGTTTACCAAATGATGGTTAATGATCTGTTTCTGCTCGGTACTTTCATGTGGTGTTTTCAACACAAACAACCATCTTCACAGAAAACTGAACAATCACGATTGACTTAATGCTTCACAAGGAAAACGGACAGTCATCTCCTGGCTGAACAATGTTGTTGCCCCCACCCGCTCTGTGTGTCCTTCAGTGGTCTTTATACGTCCTTGTTCATCATTACAAGGATAACATGCAATATCATTTTTCATATAGCTCTGACTACTGAATGGAACCAGTCTGGTATTTTGCTGCTTTTTGGTCTGGTACAAACAGTAGCCTATGGTGGCTAATGTTAGTCGTTAACAACTTAACTGTATTTTAAGAAAATACGGTTGTTGAATTAAGCTTGAGTGTTCTCCCTCAGACATTTTAATCCGTTTATGAAACATTTCTTTGAGTGCACATTTCTGCAGATTTTGGCTGACGAAATGACTTAACTCAAAGCGTAATGAAGTTACTAGGGGCAACATGTAGTCATGAAAAATGGTAAACAAAGAGCAGGGCATATAGAACAATGAACATGAAGGATAGAAGGACATAAAACCAAAGCAATGCAAGCATAAATTGCTTTCAATACCTTGTTTACTGTTCAAACATTACACTTGGTTATCAAAACTTTTGACAAAAACTAATGGATTATTTAGCAAATATTAGTGTCAAGGAATCATAACGACAAAGCTTCATTTTTGTTTTTAGAAGGGGAGTTATCTTCAAAACGATCTAGTTCACAGCGTTTACAGTCCCTCAGGATGTGAATTGATAGTGATACCTGTCCACTCTCGAGCAGCTGTGTTGGACAGAGGAGTCACCGGATTAGACATTGACCTCAAGAGGGTCAAATGTACAAACCATAAACATTTTTTTCTCCAGAAATCACAAACAGGATGCTGCTGATCAATTTTCAGCAGTTGAATCAATTTACCTTATCAATAGTAATCTTTTCAGTGATCATATTTGGAATGTGGAAGAGTGACATAGAGATATTGTATACTGTTATCTGTAATGACAGTCAACCCACAGATGTCTACGTTCTAACTTACTAATTCTATTTTCCTTTGGGCGATCTTATCAGGAAACACCGCATAAACTTCCATTGTTATGCAGACGATACTCAACTGTATCTGTCGATCAAGCCAGAAGAGACGGACCAGTTAGTTAGACTCCAAGAATGTCTTGGAGACATCAAAACTTGGATGACCGGCAACTTCCTGATGCTAAACTCAGAAAAAACGGAAGTTATCCTGATAGGCCCAGAGCGCCTTCGAAGCCAGCTGTCGCGTGATACAGTTTTTATGGATGGAATTGCTCTGGTACCCAGCAGCACCGTCAGGAATCTGGGAGTTCTCTTCGACCAGGATATGACCTTCAACTCGCATATAAAGAAGACTTCAAGGACTGCCTATTTCCATCTACGTAACATATCAAAAATCAGGAACTTCCTGTCTCAAAGTGATGCAGAAAAATTAGTTCATGCGTTTGTCACTTCCAGACTGGACTACTGTAATTCTTTGTTATCAGGCTGCTCTTGTAAATCTCTTAAACCTCTCCAGCTGATTCAGAATGCTGCAGCACGTGTATTAACAAGAACTAAGAAAAGGGATCATATCACTCCTGTATTAACTTCTCTGCACTGGCTCCCTGTTAAATCAAGAATAGATTTTAAGGTACTTCTCCTCACCTACAAGGCACTTGCTGGTGAGGCACCGTTGTATCTTCAAGAGCTTGTAACACCGTATTGCCCTACAAGGCAACTGCGCTCCATAGATGCTGGGTTACTTGTTGTTCCTATGGTTTTAAAAAGTAGGCTGGGGGCCAGAGCCTTCAGTTATCAAGCTCCTCTTTTGTGGAACCAGGTTCCACTTTCAGTCCGGGGGGCAGATTCGGTTAGCTCTTTTAAAGTAAAACTTAAAACGTTCCTCTTTGATTCTGCCTATAGTTAGGGCTGGCTCAGGTTAGTCCGGACCAGCCCTTAGTTAAGCTGCTATCCGTGGCTATGCTGACGCCTGCTGCTGCCATCATCATCATCATCATCATAGATATTAATCATATTACTTTACTCATAAACCGACATTACCCTCTCCTAAAATCTCTGTGCTCTCCCTCCCCACAGGATTCTGTGGATGGTGGTTCTATCTGATGGTGGTTGCCTCTGCAGTGGTCCTGCTGTGCGCCTGGCTTACTACTCACAATTACTTAAATCATTTCTGTCATAGGAATTGCATGTATTATACATTGTTCATTCTGTACACATGGCATCCATTGTAGTCTGTCCATCCCGGGAGTGGGATCCTCCTCTGACGTTCTCCCTAAGGTTTCTTCCCTTTTTTCCCTCTTGTAAGGGTTTTTTCATTTTTTGTGGAGTTTTTCCTGTGCCGATGGTGGGTTTCGGGGCAGAGGATGTTGTATGTGTACAGACTGTAAAGCCCTCTGAGGCAAATTTGTAATTTGCGATTCTGGGCTATACAAAATAAAATGACTTGACTTGACTTAAATGAACATTATGCTGTATTGAAGAAAGGTTGAAACTAGAGATCGGGACCATTAAGTCATTTTTACAGTGTTTACTGAGGGACTAGATCAAGTGAGCAAGGGGCAACCGGAGGAGTCATCCCCTGCTGGTCAGTAGAGAGAATGCTTGAGAAAGTTTGAAGGCACAACAACCAATACACAACATATCCTGCTGTGCAAGTAGAGACGAGTGTACCAACTCGAGGCAGTATACAGGAACAGCTCACACTTGCGCGACTTGAAGTGCTTGGCAGACAAAGTCCAGGGCGGCCGTATCACACATGCTTTTATCTTAAGTAAATGTCACTCAATACATTTATTTGTCTCTCTGTCAAAGCTAAAGCTGTTGGAATGCTCAGGTAAGCCTGACGGACTCACCCACTCCGTACCAGCCTTATGGTCTTCCAAGGCCAACTCAGGTCACGGTCTTCAAACCACCTTGGGTGAGCTCTATACACAAATGCTACCTTTAAATACCATTCATGCTGGAGTTATCATATTCTCTTGAGTGTCTGAAAATCTTTTTTCTCAAGCTTCTTAAAATGAGCATTGTCTTTTTCAATGCCTCATTATCTGCTACAGTACTGTGTAATAATGGTGTGTTTCAATTGGGAGATTTCTACCCGTTTTTATTCCTAACTCGTCACATTCAAAATGAAATGAAAGACAAACAGAATTCTAGCGGGTAAAAGTCTCAAGAGAGCCCTGCCCAGCTCGTTAAATACTGACTCAGTGCCCCTCGTGACGGCCGAAGTGAACCCACCAGCGACATTGTCAAACATCAGACAACACTGAAGATGTATAAAGAGTGAGGCCTCCGACGGAGAGCGGGTTGGTGGTTTGGTCAAGTGTGAACTAAAAGTTAACGTTGATTCATCACGTGAGTCGTTCGTCACTATATAGTCCTGTTAACATGAACAAGCCTTAGGTTTTCTTAAACCGTACTGTGGCAACGGAAGATTTGTTTAGATTGAAAAGACACCTTGCATGTGATCTGTGGAAACTCAGTTGTTTGCTCTCTGTCTGGAGCCTGGGCGTCAAACTCAATCACAGAGAGGGACAAAATTATAAACTGGTGCTACGTTGAGAGCAAAATAGGGTTTACATTTCTCAAACAGGATAGGAAATATATGGGTTGAAGTGCAAACAGAAAACATATTCAGGTAGACAATACACTTTATGCGCATATACCAGAGCCAGAAGTTTTTTGTCTTTTGCATCATTGAGGCAACTCCTGTGTGGGTTTCCGTTTCATCACACAGAAAAGATGCTCTGTTTTAGGGATAAAGCTTCAAATCGCCCCCTAGTTATTCTTTTTCATGATATGTCATTACGCCGCAGGTTAATCAGCTCCATTCGGAGGTTCACTGGTGCTCTTTCCCCATCAGCTGCAAATAACACTGCAATTAACACTACATGACATCATTCACCCATTCACACACTGATGACAGGAGAACCATACACAGTGACACCTGCACATCAGTAACTAACATTCACACACTGTAGTCGCTACAGGAGCAATGTTGGGTTAAGTGTCTTGCCCAAGGACACATCGGCACGCGGGTTAGCCGGGCCTGGGATCGAACAGACAACCCTCCGATTGGAGGACGACCATGCTCCACAGTCTCCCCTTAGATGACTAGGCAGTTAAAATGTATATATCTGCAAAGTCTGCAAATCTCTGAGCCAACTGTGTCCAGAGTGATCCCAGAACACGGCAGTGGAGACAGGGTTTCTTGGTGTTTTTGCAACATGCAACGTGCGGGTTCTCAAGCATCCCTGAAGCTGGAGGTTCACGCACTGAGATGCGTGGTTATGTTGCTCACAAATCATGTCTCATATCGCCACTTTACGTCCCTGAGTTCTGTGGCGTCTCTCTCCCTTTGCTTTCCAGAAACTTGTAGATTTCCACATTCAATTCATTTTATTTTATATAGCCCAAAATCGAATATTTGCCTCCGAGGGCTTTACAGTCTGTACACATGCAACATAATTGATCCCAAATCCCGAATGTAGCAGTATAGAGGTGCCACCCTGCTGGCAATTAACACCAGGTGGCTGCAATTAGGTGGGCCGGTTTAAAAGTGCCACGCCTCCACCAGCTCGTCCTCTGTAATGACAAGGCTAAGAAATGGCCATACTGGTCTTAACAGTTCCCTTTATACAATTGGGAAACATCAAAATGGAAGGTGCGAATATTGCCAAGAAGAGGAAACTGTGGACCATGTTTTGATGGCATGTCAGGAGGTACGAGGCAGAGAGAGAAGTCCTGAGAAAGGGGCTAAGAGAGCTGGGTGAGGCAAATATGGGCAATATACTGAAGAAGGGCTTTAGGGACAAGTGTTGGGAACTGCTGTTGGCATATTTAGAGAAAACAAGACTAATGAATAGAATGAGAATTTTTTGTTTTGGTCTAGTAGAGGCTTAATTTCCTTACGTCCACACTCCAGATTAGTGGGTGGCGGTAATGCACCGGAAAGTTGTTTGCCAACCGCCATAAAAAGCAAAAGAAGAAGCTCTTCCTCTTGCACCTCTGTTCTATGAGGTGCGTCATTTCCAGGCGACTAGATGCGTGCTGCTCTGTGCTCCCGTGGCGTATTTGCTTGGTGAGTGTCCCTCTCTACTTGGCGTTGTGGATACTGCCTGAGTTAAGTAGAAACACGGTATGATAGAATGGAAAGTTTTACAGTCAACAAAATATCAATGAAACACACAAGCATTCTGAACAAAAGAAAACTCCAAAGCTCATATAAAAATACAATTATTGTATCTAATCTCTGCGATCTTCAGGGTTAGGCCACATATTTTCATCAACATCACATCTGATATTATCCAAGGCGATGCACCTGGGATAAAACCGCTTGGTATGTCGGATCCACCCTTGACAATCATGAACTGTGATGTCCCTGCAGCCAGCATCCATGGCTTCAAGGAGGGACATATGATGGTCATAAACCTTCCACCTCCATGCAGAAAAGAACTGGGGTTGAGGAAAGGTGAATAGGGTGGAAGGAAGAGACTTCAGTCTTGGGTGGACTTCAAACCATGTTGTTATTGCTGAGGAGGGATCCCACTCCCGGGATGGACAGACTACAATGGATGCCATGTGTACAGAATGAACAATGTAATACATGCAATTCCTATGACAGAAATGATTCAAGTAATTGTGAGTAGTAAGCCAGGCGCACAGCAGGACCACTGCAGGGACAACCACCATCAGATAGAATCACCATCCACAGAAGTTTGTGGGGAGGGTAAGCACAAAGACTTTAGGAGAGGGTAATGTTGGTTTATGAGTACAGTAATATGATTAATATCTAAAATGATGATGGCAGCAGGCGTCAGCAGGGCCACGGACCTACGATCTGCGGAGACCTAGGGAAAAGCACAAAAAACTCCCGGAAAGAAGCTGAATTAGTCATGTGCATTAATAAAACGTGAATTATTGTAGAACGAGCGCATGAGAGGAGCGCGGTGTGGCCTAAGAAGTCCCCCGGCAGTCTAAGCCTAGCAGCTTAACTAAAGGCTGGTCCGGGCTAACCTGAGCCAGCCCTAACTATAGGCAAAATCAAAGAGGAAGGTTTTAAGTTTTACTTTAAAAGAGCTGACCGACTTTGCCCCCCCGGACTGAAATTGGAAGCTGGTTCCACAAAAGAGGAGCTTGATAGCTGAAGGCTCTGGCCCCCATCCTACTTTTTAAAACCATTGGAACAACAAGTAACCCAGCATCTATGGAGCGCAGCTGCCTTGTAGGGCAATAAGGTGTTACAAGCTCTTTAAGATACGACGGTGCCTCACCAGCAAGTGCCTTGTAGATGAGAAGTACCTTAAAATCTATTCTTGATTTAACAGGGAGCCAGTGCAGAGAAGTTAATACAGGAGTAATATGCTCCCTTTTCTTCTTGTTAATACACGTGCTGCAGCATTCTGAATCAACTGGAGAGGCTTAAGAGATTTACAAGAGCAGCCTGATAAATACTTATAGTAGTCCAGTCTGGAAGTGACAAACGCATGAACTAATTTTTCTGCATCACTTTGAGACAGGAAATTCCTGATTTTTGATATGTTACGTAGATGAAAAAAAGGCAGTCCTTGAAGGTCATATCCTTGTCGAAGAGAACTCCCAGATTCCTGACTGTGCTGCTGGGTACCAGAGCAATTGCATCTATAAAAACTATCACGTGACAGCTGGCTGCGAAGGCGCTCTGGGCCTATCAAGATAACTGTTTTTTTCTGAGTTTAGCATCAGGAAGTTTGGAAGATTGAATCCTGCCTCATCTATGTATATGTATACATTCCTGTATGCCATACTGTACTGTAACCTATTACTGTGTAGATTACCTACTTGCAAAGTTTATAGAACTGGATATTGAATATACACTATACCTGGACATATTGTCATCGTAGCTCCTTGACTCTCACTGTTCCTCTCAAAGGGAACAGTGTAGAGCTGCTTCATCCGCACTTTGTGTGAACAATGTCTGCGTAATGATTGTGAGGCTGATGCTATCAATATTGTCAAATATCTCACGGTCCTCCACAATTCTAGTTTGAATTTGATGCAGTTTTAATGCATTATTTGCAACAACCATTTCTACCATGTAGAGTGTGTTAGTGTTTGTCTTTTTATGTTTGTTTCCAAAAACATAAGAAAAAAAACAACTCTTCAAAGTACTCTTTTTACTGTACAACCCCTGCCACTGAGTCTAAGCCAGAATGGAATCCGCTGTGAATGGCCCAATTTACTCAACATAAATCAACTGTGTGTCAATTATTCAATTGTTTGTTTATTATCAGCTGAGATATATAGTTTTTGAACTGATATTGCAGGAGCAGAGGTTTCTACTGGATCTAAGGTTTGGAATATTGTTTTTGCTATTGTGGGATGATGTGTGTCAACATTTGTAAATACTACAAAAACAATACATTTTTTGGGAGGTATAGCTTAAGAAAATGTTGTGGAAATGTGTTCACTGACATGAAATGTGTGAAAACGACATGAAATGTGTGAATGGTATGGCCATAAAAAATCAATGCTGTGCTAATTGTGTTTAGAGTGACTGGTTGGACAAACACTTGTTAGCGACTGAAAAAAAACAAGCGTTTATGAGCTTATGAAATGTTCAACTTTGAGAGCTTTACCACAAAGCGGAGATACGATGTCTTCACCGGCAGGCCACGGACACGATACAAATGTGCAGAGGGCCGAAACCACTCTGTTTTTTTGTTTTTGCCATTAAGATTGAATTCAAAGTAAAGGCAGCGATTCAAATGCAACCCGGCGAAAATATGTTTTGTAAAATATTGCATTAAAATAAAGCCTAGCTTATGCTTCTGAGAGACGCAAGGACACGCAGACGCAAGAGCCCCTTGCGTGTCCCTTGCGTGCCTTTTCCTCCCTCCTTGCGTGAAAATGATTGTTTCATGGTTTTAGAACACATCTTACAGCTAAAAAGGTTAAGTGGGGTGATTTTGGATAACCATCTTTATCAACCAAAACATAAATAAATGACAATATGCATGTTTTATTCAGTTACTGGATTGATGGTTTCATTTCCATAGTGTTCAATATGTAATGGAAGCAAAATAGCCAAATAACACGAAAACTGATTAAACTAGAAAAATAAAATAAATAAATGAAGAACAGGAGGTAAAAATGGACAAAAGGTTGCACACTGAGTCATCATGGGCTGGTTGCAGAAACAACCTATAATCATTAGCCGTGGTTATGCAACCGCTATCAGCTGCTTCAACTTCGCCCAGACGACTATGCTGACCTGTTGGCTCCTTTTATCTCCAGCACGGAGATGCTAATTGTACACATTCCCCCAAAACATTTCAACAAATTAAATGATTGAAAAGTATAGCTGGCACACTGTATATACAGGCTTTTTTCAATGAATTCCATCAATGCTCTCCCACAATAACAAAAAACATACCCGTGTACTGCGAGGCGGCTACGATGCTCCAATAGTGTCCTTTACATTGTTTATAGTTGTATTAAATCATTTATTGCTCTTTTAATCTGCAAACCATTTCTCTATATAGCTGGAAAAAATAACCGGTTTAGTTTTGATATATATATATATATATATATATAAAACAGCACTGTCAACATTTTAATGTGTGTGATTGGATAGGGAAAACTTTATTTGATGCTTCATTTCCAGTATCAACTGACCGTTTCTGACCTTGAAGGCAACTGCAGGTCAACAAGTGCTGTACAGAGAGCCACCAGGAGGGGGCAGCATAGACATTCTCAGCAGAAAGCCTGGGACATCCCTGCAGTGCGTCTGCACAGGCTGAGACACTGCAGTCAAGTCACAGTGGACTCGATGTTCTTATCCCCGCTGAGTGTTTATTTAAAGGCTAGCAGTCCGTTCGCTCATCAAAATCATATATATATATATATATATATATATATATATATATATATATATATATATATAGTAGTATAGCTTATTATTAACCTCTTGCTTTACAAAGTTTGCAAGCTAGTAATGTGGAAATCAATGTGACAATGTTTCATCCATGACCAGTACAAAATTGTTATTAATATTTACTTTTTTCACTCAATTTGCTTTTTAAACTCAAACTCTCAGCGCCACATATTGTAGCTTGATGGTGAGCGGATGCTCTGTTTGGAATCGCAGCCCAGAGTCCTGTGATGAACCACCACTTACATTGTTTGTGTGTGTATGTGATCGTGTGTGTATGTGATCCGGACATCATCTACTAAAGGTGATCACTGCAGGACCACAACAGATCCACAGTGGCTCACTTGTCATGCCTGAGGAAGTGAGATACGTCGCCTTAAATAAGTTTTTGTCAACAAATATATTTTTTCAGCATATACATTTGAGCAGTGATGCATTTATGAGGTGTTTTTTCCTGTCTCTTTCTCTCTCCAGGGTGGGATGGTCGGTCACTGGGGACTCAGGTAATAGCTCCCAGTTTGTTGAGCTGCGGAGAGCGGGAGGCATGCTGACCATAATCATATTAGGCAGCACTTCACTAAATAAAGCAAAAAGGCCCTCTCATCTAATCCATAGAGCCACTACGTGGGCCTCCGAGGCGGGCATGTGTGTGTGTGTTTGTGACGGCGTGAATAGATTAAGAGTGCATGTGTGTGGTAGGTGTTGGAAGACAGACGAAGAGAGAAATGCATTTTTTTTTTTGAATTATCCATTTTACACTAAACAAAATTACCTCAAAATTTCATACTTTCTTTATGTAGTCATATTAGTGCTTAATCCTCCAACAATCAAGTAAACACATACATGCCCAGTGTGTTTAGTGCACACACACACGCTGTTTATTTGAATTGTGGGCGTTGTGTCCTTGCTGCCTGGGGCCGTTCATGTTTGCTGTCCGAGGCTGTTTTTGACTAAGGGAGTTTCTGCATGGGGGGAAATTTGAGCTTGTTATAAAGATAGAGAGTGTGAGAGAGAGAGAGGATGACAGTCAGGAGGTTTGTATGCATGGTGTCCTAGAGATACCCCTGCTGTTTATTAGAACGTGGCTCTAGGGGTCCTGCCCAGGTAGCTATTCCTGGACAGCACTGAGGCCAGCAATACCAACAGCTGCAAGACCTTTACTGACCTGGGACGGCACAGTCGCAAAGTACAGTCTTTGCAGGCAGCAAAGTCATGTGCATTCTTAAAAGATGGATAAATCAAAAGGTTCAAACTTAAAAAATGTTGTGTGCGTCATTTTTTTTATATTAATGAAGCTGCAGTGTGTCTTTGGTTAAATCACTTTGCATGGTTGTTTTTATTAAAAGGTCAGAGGTTAGGATTAGCTACAGAGCAGCACAGGATCAGCTACAGAGCAGCACTGGAAATGAAGACCTGGGTCTATTTTATTAATTTAAGCTACACAACAAAGCTTCCTCGTGTGAATACAATTGTGATCCAATATAAATTAGTAAATCTTCCCAAAGAAACATGTAGACTGGTGTTTCACAATGGCATTAGAGACAAAACATTCTCATTTATGACCTGTGTATTCCACTTTTAGACGTGTCAGGGGCGACATGGTTTTCAAAATAAACTACTGCATTCAGTTTCTTCTTTTTTTACTTTCATACAGCGTCCTTTCTGACAACAATTCCAACAGTTGTTCATTTTAAAGTTTGTGTAACAAAACTACTTGGTTAGACTAGGTAAAACATTAAGTTTTGCATTTGAATAAGTTCTTTTTTGGGGGTCAAATAAGTATGCTTGTTCCTTGATGTAAGTATGTGGCGTCAGGTGAGTCAGGCTGGTTTCACCCGGTATTTGCGGCTATTCTTGAAACAATTAATGGCGAGGTATGTAATGATATCATTTTGTTTGTAATCTTTGTAATCATGAACAATGAAGTCGTTATTCCAACCAGAACAACCATCTATGTAGGTTTACTTCCTAAATATAGTCAAGTACATCAGTCTTTCACTAAACCTTACTAAGTAGTTTTGTTCCCTGAACCTGAGGTGTTACAGTGGAGGCGGAAGTCTATTTTGAAAGAAGCTGTTGCTTTTTTGGAAAGTATAACATTTTTTATTTGGTTTTGCCAAACCTCCACTCTGGTTTCAGCAACTACTATGAGAAGCTAATCACAACCATTTATTTAGTACGTGTTCTAAATGCCAACTGCGAATAAGAGTCCCTTTGAGTCGTTTTAGAGTCAACAAAGACCTACTACTAATACTAGTCCTTAAGAGAGTTTTCTATTTTTATTTGTGTGTCCCGTTTGAACGCAACAGAAAACAGGGGTAGTAAAAAGGGATATAATATTACGGTGGCTTTTTATTCAGCCTTTCTTTCAAACTAGAATAATTGATTATTGGAACAAGAGACACTAACAAAAAAGGGTCTCTAACAGACTATCTGTCCCGCCAGAACCATCTGAAAATCACTACAAATGTACTTTGCAGGTGACTGTGTGAACCATCTGTCAAATTCCTAACAACATCCATTTGGTAAAGAGTAGTATCTTGTGGCCCGGCACTGCATGAAGCCCCGCCTCTTGCTGCAGAATAGAGGACCGGTTAGTTGTTTATTAATATCTGGTGTTGACTGTTCATTCTGCCAAAAAGGCATAGACTGCCCGTCAGCCAATAGTTTACTGCAAAGGCCTCCATTCATTGATTTCTGCCGGGGGTTTTGCTGACTTTTAGATGTTGTGCAATGACAAACATGTATAAAACACTTACAGCCATGTTGGCCTTCACTATGGTATTCAACAAGGGCGTAACCATGGTTTAGACATTGGGGGGGTCCAAATGAATACCATTCCCCATATTATTTTTTTTGGGTTAAGTGCATGGCCTACAATTCTATATCTATATATGAAAATTCGCACATTTAAAACATGGTTTCAAGGACTACATTGACCATTTAAATTCACATCTAAAGGAATAGTGTAATTTCTGTGACAGTGACTGCCCCTTCACTTTGTTTTGGTGAATTGCTTACTATTTACTGACCTTAAACACACCTTCCAATTACAATTATGCTTTTCCAGTAGTACTGTAGCAAATAGGATAGCTTCCAATGGAAAAAAGACCACTTAGCTACATACATAAAATGACTGTGTGCAATTGTCACAAGCAGACGTTCCCCGTCTCCGGAATACTAAAGTCCGAAGCTCGGGATCTCAGTCACCCCTTTGTGGCACGTGACAATGGTTTGTGCCACTCAGGATCAGCCCACTGAGCGGGCACGGCCACTCCCACCAACGCACCTGTGGCTCGTCTCTCATCAGGAGAGGTTGGGCATTTAAGCTGCCGAAGCCTCAGAAGCCGTTGCGAAGTCTTGTGCATGTTGCCATCACATTCTGAGCGTTCTCTTGATATCCTGTTTCTGCCTACCTGTTATTGACCTGTCCTTTGTCCCAGACCTCGTTCACGCCTGCCTGACCCTCGACGGTACCTCTGCCTACCTCCGCGCTCCCGGCTTTCGACCCCTGCCTGTTCACCGGACCCTACCACGCCTGATCCTTGTCTGTACCCCGCTAATAAAACTGCGCTCTGCGCTTGAGTTCACTCTGGTCTCTTGTGGTGCGTTACAGCAATACTAAATTGCATTAAATTTCACATTAATTTCTCACCTGATCATCTGCATGTCCAGAGCTTGTCCCTGTCTGGCCACTGCTTTCATCTTGCCTGTCTCTTTCCCTGTCTCTGTGATGCATGCATCGTGACCACATGTCATTTTATCAGAAAAAACAGCAACTCGTGCTTTTATGAGGCTACTCGTTTTATTTGCTTACACATTTAGCTCTGTATCAAGTTAGTTTGAAAAAAACCTGAACGCTCGGCTGCTAGGTAACCTAAAATCCACCATTACTCTACCATAAAGGTGTCAAACTCATTTCAGGTTCGCGCCAAATACTGCCCACACCCAAACGCGGGCCATACCATTAAAATGATAGGGAAGGGTGGCGGCCACGATCCGACCGGCGAACAGTACAGCCAACAGGGGGCGCTGACGATCAGACCGGCCAGCGGTACGGTCAATATGTGTAAATAGATATATTTTACATATTTTCTTTTGTATATTGAGGGGGGGGGGGGGATTGGTACCTTCTCAATATTAGGGGGGACACGACCCCCCCAAAAAATGAGTGGTTACGCCTATGGTATTCAAATATTCTTAAAGAGCTATTGTGACGGGTTCACGCTCAGTCCTTGCTGAATCTCACAAAACGATGGCGTAGCCGTAGGTAGAGTTGGTGCATTTTTATTATTATTCTTTGAAAGTGGAAACCAGTGATAACATTACAGTAATAAGACTTGGCCAAAGTAAAAACAAATAAAAGAAATAAACCAAAAAGTCACCATCTCGCTCTCTCAATGGCTTTTTACCATGACCTACCACGGCCACACTTCAAACAAAAACTCTCCTTTTTTCCTCCCATTAGGCTAATTGACAACCTCTGGCTCCTGATTGCAGGCAATCACTACACCTGCTTCTCGTTTTCTAAACTGTTTGGTGGGTGTGTGTGTGTGAGTGCTGCGTATGCAGCCAGTGACGGACGCTCCGTCACAGCTATGTTCTCCACATGGATATATTGAGAGAACTGGTTAAAGCATGGGTGGGTTCTCTCCGGGTTCTCCGGCTTCCTCCCACAGTCCAAAGACATGCTCTGGGGATCAGGTTGATTGGGGACTCTAAATTGCCCGTAGTTGTGTGAATGTGAGTGTGAATGGTTGTGTGTCTCTGTGTAGCCCTGCGATTGGCTGGCGACCAATCCAGGGTGTACCCTGTCTATCGCCCGAAGTTGGCTGGGATGGACTCCAGCCCCCCCGCGACCCTGTGTGCAGGATAAGCGGTTTGACAATGGATGGATGGATGGATGGTTAAAGCATTGGAGGCGGGCTCTCTTTCTTAGTATGAAAGTTGCTCAGTCCCGGCTGAACCGTCATGCAGGTATAAAATTAGAGCTTAAGAGTCTAGTTTGGTGAAAACAAATGCTTTTCAGCCGCATCAGCTGCTTCTGCTTGTGTCTCTCAGAGAGGCAGGAATATCAGCACTGATTGAAACCCAATTAACTTCCCTTTCTACAATATATCAGAAGGAAACATTGTACTGCCTACACATTTAATCCACTACAATTCTTTCAAAGCTATTGTTATTGTGAATAATAATCTTGATATTCAAGCAAAGGAGGTATGTGTAACACAAGGCAAGATATATGAATTCGGAATTAAGAGCACTGATCCTTTGTGAAATTGTCGGTTCATCAACAGAAGTAAAGCAAAGAACGGATGATAGGAATGAGGACAAAGAAAAGAACAGAATTAAAAAGCACAGTATAAGATGAGCGGCGGGGGTATCAAGTCTCACTGCCTGGCTCACTAATGAAACTGTTAATTGAATAAATGGGGAATGTTGTTCTCAGCGCTATCTCGGTGGTCTATGAAATGAGGTACTGTCCTATATGTGTGTGTTCTTGCACGTCTTTTCTTGTGCACAACGTCTCCTGCATGTGTGCATGGTCAAGTTCAGCAATGTGTGCCTCAACAGAGTGACAGTGTGCCCCGTAAGCACATTTCCAACCGGCTAATTATAGCTCTTCCGGAATAAAGCCAGGCTTATTAACATCTCCACGAAGCCACTAAAGCCTTCTCATAACCCAACAAGGATCAATGCGCTTCATCAGGGGATACTGCCCTGCCAAGTCGGCCCAGCCACCCAAAAAAAAAACATAGGGTCAGCGCAGAGCTGGGGGAAATGCATGGACGAAGAGAGAGAGAGACAATGACTGGGAGTGTGTTTATGTAATTTTGCGGGTGTGTCACTTTGAATTTTAAAGTTTTGTGGGGATGGAATGATCCTCACATATTAATAGGAGGAGATGCACTAATGTTCTGATGATGATGTGCTGGATGTAAAGCTTTAGATGGACCACACATAGTTCCGTTCACTGACCACACAGTCTCTGATGCTGTCTATTTTAGGTTGCGTTTCTCTTCTGTGTTTAAGCACAATAAAGGGTCCACATTAAAGTCAGTTAAGTCTTAGTTATTCTGTAACTCTCTCCAAGAAAGACATTACATATTCCCCAGAAATGTGGAATTGTCCGACGGCCGAAACACAGGGAAATGCCGGATCTTGTGCAGATTGTAACGTCCTCAGAGACGAATTGTATGGCTTATAATGGCTTATTCAATTCAATTTCTTTCGTAACAATAGATCTAAATAAATCTGCCGTGCCACCAACGGGTACCGTATTAGTTTACATGAAAGCACCAATGACCCATAAAATGTGTCTAAGCTAGCTGCTAGGCTACCTCAATCTGAACATCTACCCTACGCAGCATACAGTCTGCAGAGAAGAAGACAGTGGGATGGAAGACGTCCTGGCTAAATGTCGGGAGATTGTTGGCACTTCAAACACAGCAATCAAATGATGGAGAGTTGAGAGCGCAGCAAAGTTCACGAGGAGAGGATGACCACATGAGTGTAGTTTTGTGTTTAAAATACATTAAACAACAGTGTCTAAAATACATGTCTTCTAAAGTGATTACTCCTTATGTGTAAAATTGAGTCTTTAAAAGAAAAACAAACTTTTAAGCCTGATTAATCGTGATTAATGAATTTCAAAATGTGCGATTAATTGGTTAATTTATTAACAGCCCTGATATACATACATTTATGTTGGAAATGAATTACACAATTTAATTAAGTGTTCATTAAGTGTTGATCGTTTTTGTTGTTCTAATGCTTGTTGTGTGCCTTGTGCTGGCACATCTGCAAATGTGTCTTGTCACCTCCTTGTCTTGGCTTTTAATTTCAACTCCAATTATGCTCTCTGTTCCTACATTATCCAACCCAAATGTCCAAATGTCTCCCAGTGGACGGTTATTCCTGGCCTTCCCCTCATCTTTCCCCTACTCTCATTTTTCTCTCCCTCCCTGTCCTCTCACCTACTTTCTTCAGCCTCCTTAGGTCAATCTTTGAGCCTGCGTTCAAAGCAGTAGCTGCTGCAGTGTCTCCCTTTGACTCGCTGCCCTGCTGACACTGCCCAAGTAACGCTGTGTCTGCGCCCAGCTCCATCCTTCTTCCCTTTCACTCCACTTTATTAATTAATAATACTGTTGTTGGAATTATTGCTTGTGTACATAAGCAGCACACTTACATCCAAACCGTTTTTTATTCCCCCCACTTCTCTACAAAAAAATTTAAATTAATTTGTAGGAAGAGCAGATTTACTGACACACGGGAGAGAACATATTTCCCAGGTTCCCCTGAGGGCGGTGTTGCTGACTCGTGTCATATTTCATGTGTAATTGATTTTTAAACACTTGTCTCTCTCCATTCCTGGCCCACTACTTTTTCCCCCACCTTTCCTGCTGCCCAAGGCAATTGATCCTTCCAATCTAACTGTATTTTCATCTCTTCATTATAAGATAACCATCATCATCTCAGCATTTATTTCATTAAGTTCGCGGTGTTAGGGCAAGTTAACATTGCTACCCAGCAGGACGACGGACACAGCTTTCGCGGTGAGGGAACGAGGAGCTGGATGAAAACTGGCACATTTTATCCAAAATAATTGATTGTGTTTTGTGGGTTGGTCTTTCTTCAACACACTGATCAACAAACTAGGTTCATTGGGGCATCCTAATAAACAGTGGGGAGAACAAGTATTTGATGCAGATTTTGTTTTTCCCACTTACAAAGCATGTTGGGGTTGACATGAGTATTTGATCACCTACCAACCAGTAAGAATTGCGGCTCTCACAGACCCGTTAGTTTGTCTTTAGGATGCCCTCCTGTTCTCTACCTTTAGGATGCCCTTCCTGTATAAAAGACACCTGTCCACTGGGGCTGCAACAACAAACGCTTTTAATTATCGATTCGTTGTGTCGCGCGATTATTACGTCACGAGTTGCTCAAAGCGGCGAGGCGACGTAAAGGAAAGAGCAGCCAGCAGCTCCCGCAGTTGTTGTGAGTCACATGACGCAGGCAGAGACGTCTGTTCGACTAGTCGTCCAATGTGTGAGAGTATTGGGGGGGAGGAACATGGTTCGGGAGCACCACGTTGTCCCGTTTTGACGTGAGGAACGTAATGAGCCTTCAGCAGCTTTGCTGCTGCTGTTTACTCGTTATTCAGCTGATCAAGCTAGCGTTAGCTCGCTAATAACAACAGTAAAGCAGTTAGCAAGACTAAGATATGTTTTTATTTACTCGCCTCTTTTGGACCATTAATTTTTCATTCGATTAATCGAAGAAATAATCAACCGATTATCAAAATAATCGTTAGTGTGTGGACAGTAGGGCTGCAACTATCAAACAGACTCCAACCTCTCCACAATGGCCAAGACCAGAGAGCTGTGTAAGGACATCAGGGATAAAATTGTAGACCTGCACAAGGGATGACTGGGATGCGCTACAGGACAATAGGCAAGCAGCTTGGTGAGAAGGTAACAACCATTGGCACAATTATTAGAAAATGGAAGAAGTTCAAGATGACGGTCAATGTCCCTCAGTCTGGGGCTCCATGCAAGATCTCACCTCGTGGGGCATCAATGATCATGAGGAAGGTGAGGGATCAGCCCAGAACTACACGGCAGGCCCTGGTCAATGACCTGAAGAGAGCTGGGGCCCACACATTACACAGTCATGGATTAAAATCCTGCGCACTCAAGGTCAAGCAAGCGCATGTCCAGGCCCGTCTGCCAATGACCATCTGGATGATCCAGAGGAGGTATGGCAGACGAAAATAGAGCTTTTTGGTCTAAACTCCACTCGCTGTGTTTGGAGGAAGAAGAAGGATGAGTACAACTCAAAGAACACCATCCCAACCGTGAAGCATGGAAGTGGAAACATCATTCTTTGGGGATGCTTTTCTGCAAAGGAGACAGGCTTGACTGCGTCGTATTCAGGGGAGGATGGATGGGGCCATGTATCGTGAGACAACAACCTCCTTCCCTCAGTGAGAGAATTGAAGATGGGTCATGGCTGGGTCTTCCAGCATGACAACATCCCGAAACACACAGCCAGTGCAACTAAGGAGTGGCTCCGTACGAAGCATCTCAAGCAGGGCTGTAGTGGAGGGTAAACGCACATAAACGCCGTTTACGCACCTCTAGAATTTGGAAATAGCGTTTACGCACCTATACGTGGCGTTTACGCATCTCAAAGTTCCCTGCGCCTTGTATTCTTCCGTTGGAATAATCCGAAATAAACTTGGTGTAATTTTAAAACAGCTAAGACTACGTTTCCTATTGTTGAACATATAAACGCCGTAGTCTGAATCCTTTTCATCTGCGCTGTATTACGGTCTGTGAGCATCCAATCAGTGCTTTGCGGCTGCAGCAGCGACACCAATCAGGATCCAGGAGGCACATACACGTTGTGGATCAGCCCAGCGGTCCCCAAGCTTTTTTACCTCACGGACCGGTTTCATGTCAGACAATATTTCGCGGACCGGTCGAGAAGGTCCGACGGTGGGGGGGGGGGGGGGGTAGGTAGTCGTTGCGGGCGGAACGACCGACGGGGGGGTAGTAGTCGCGCGCTCTGTGTTCGCTGGTCGTGCACGGTAAACGAAAAACGCCTGGTGACGCGTAGATTAGAAAACAAGTCAGTTCTCAATGTGAAAAAAACATGTTGTATAGGCTATTTATGATGACGTAGGTAGTACATGAGTGTTCCTTTAACTTATATTGTCAGTGTAATTGACAGGTTGCTTAACTGGTTAACTCTTAAATTCAACACATTTGTTCAGGCAGTGATAGGACAGGCAATGATGCAGAGCGCACAGGGAGAGGAGAAACACCAGGTCCAATAGAGAGAGGAGAAGCACAGAGGAGCCATGAACGTGTTTTGGGGTTCATGGCTCCTCTGTGCAAGGCAGGACCTGACGTGGAGGACAAGGAGGCCCTCTGGGCACTACTGTAAAAAGGAGACTCCATATGTAGATAGTTCTTAATCTGCAATTGTGTTGACATACTTTTCTTTACTGTTTTCTTAAATTTAATAAACTACAAACTACACATTTATTCATTGTCATTGACAAGTCGCGACACTTTGTGTTGCGTTGCTTCGCATCGCGTCGAGGTCTGTATGATCACAAAATTCAGAGTTTACCCACCTCTAATTTTACCACTACAGCACTGATCTCAAGGTCCTGGAGACCAAAATACTTGTTCCCCCCACTACACTAATATATGTATGTATGTTGTTTTAGTGTGTTCAGTCAAAGAGAAGTTCTTTGTCTTAGTGTGTTCAGTATAGATAAGTATAACTGTCATAGGAAGATGAAGGAACTATGAAAGAAAAAGAGAAGAAATAATGGAATTAAAGTAGAAGGGAGCGAAGGACAAGCAGAGAGAAGAACAGTGAGAGCGAAGCCCTCTCTCCTCAGGGAGGTGCAGGGCTCTTCTAATCAATCCATGGATGCATTGTAAAATCAATGCTCTGTATAATTAGGGCAATCCAAGGGTAAAAGAAAACACCCTGCTCTGCATTTTGCCTCCATCTGCACTCAGTCTTTGCTTTCCCCGGTAATAACGGCTTCATCGTCAACGGCTTTGGGTCAGTTACATTATTCCAAATTGGTTGGAATAATTGAAAAACCTCTAGGTCCTTGCCATATGAATTGTCACAAAGTGCAATAGCCTCAAAGGTAACAATGTGCCTTGATAAAACATGACTCGAGCCCCTTAATGTAAGCAGCCTGATGGTATTTTCTAATAGTTTTTAGCCTCAGCCAAGCCAAAAATCGATGTTCTCCCGAACCTGCTCAGTTATTTTTTTTTTTTTAAATAGCGAGGGACACTTCATTTTCTATTTGGAGTTTTTGTCCTTTCCTTGTTTTCATTTATTTATTGGAAAGTTGATGAAAAGTATTACTCTCCCTAGATCACTGTCCTGCTGTCGTATTACTTTTGAAAGATCTATGCATGCATCAAATGACTGCAACAAACCTGCTGTGACTGTCAAGTTTGTGTTTGTATAGTGAAGCGGTTCCCAAACTGGCACAGCCTTGCGGCTTCATCACCAACCCTAACACAAAGCCATAGTAAAAAAAAAAAAGAAAAGCAAAAGCGACATGAGGATTTGACGTGTCTTACAATGTCCCTATATCCTCTAAGGGGGCCCTGACGGAATAGTGTATGCCTTAAAAAGTTTCACGGTGGCCTTTTCTCTCAAGCTATGAATACCTGTATCAGGAATCAGGAAACATTTATTTGCCAAAATATGCCAAACATACAAGGAATTTGTCTTGGCGGTTAGTGCGCGACAGTAGACAGACAAGACAACAGTGCACAAGTAATAAAATAAAGTAGAATGAAATGCTAATGCAGTGGGTTAGTAGAATAAGGCTATGGGTTAGTATAAAACAAGGGAATAAAGTTGAACATTTTAAATATTAAAAAAAAAAATATTAAGCATAAAGTGCACTAACGAACAAGTAACAGACAAGTGACAAAGTGACGAGTGACGACAAAGTGATGAATTGCAGTTAAAGTGGCATGTGCAGTATGAAGGGGAGTGACCGGTGGAGTGTTATAGTCAGTCAGTGGGGGACCGGGCTCTGTTGATAAGCCCGACTGCCGATGGGAAGAAACTGTTCGTGTGCCGGGAGGTCTTAGTCCTGATGGACCTCAGCGTCCTGCCAGATGGAAGGGGCACAAACAGTTTTTGTCCGGGGTGGGAGGGGTCGGCCACGATCCTTTTAGCTCGCTTCAGAGACCTTGAAGCGAACAAGTCCTGCAGGGACGGCAGATTGCAGCCAATCACCCTCTCTGCAGAGCGGATGACACGCTTGCACTTGTCCTTGGCTGTGGCTGCAGCGTATCAGACGGTGATGGAGGAGCAGAGGATGGAGCTGATGTTCAGCTCCCACTTGAGGTCCTGGGTGATGATGGAGCCCAGGAAACGGAAGGAATCCACAATAGTCACGGGGGAGTCACACAGGGTGATGGGGGAGGGTGGGGCTCTGTTCCGCCGGAAATCCACAACCATCTCCACTGTCTTTAGAGCGTTGCGCTCCAGGTTGTTTTGACTGCACCACGACACCAGATGGTCAGACTCCCACCTGTAGGCGGACTCATCACCACCAGAGATTAGTCCAATGAGGGTGGTGTCATCCGCAAACTTTAGGAGCTTGACGGACTGGTGGCTGGAGGTGCAGCTGTTGGTGTACAGGGAGAAGAGCAGAGGGGAAAGAACGCAGCCTTGGCGGGAACCGGTGCTGATGGTCCGAGAGGCTGAGACATGTTTCCCCAGCTTCACATGCTACTTCCTGTCAGACAGGAAGTCTGTTATCCACTTCCAGGTGGAGTCAGGCACGTGCAGCTGGGAGAGTTTGTCCTGCAGCAGAGACGGGATGATGGTGTTGAAAGCAGAGCTGAAGTCCACAAACAGGATCCTGGCGTAGGTTCCTGGGGAGTCCAGATGCTGGAGGATGTAATGGAGGGCCATGTTGACAGCGTCGTCCACAGACCTGTTGGCTCTGTAGGCTGCAGGGGGTCCAGGAGGGGGTCGGTGAGGGACTTCAGGTGGGACAGGACTGGCCGTTCAAAAGACTTCATGACTGGGCGACGGGCCTGTAGTCATTGAGTCCTGTGATCCTGGGCTTCTTGGGGACAGGAATGATGGTGGAGGCCTTGAAGCAGGCTGGTACGTGGCATGTCTCCAGGGAGGTGTTGAAGATGTCAGTGAACACCGGAAACAGCCGGTCAGCACAATGCTTCAGGGAGTGAGGGGAGACTGAGTCCGGACCGGCTGCCTTACGGGGATTTAGTTTTCTAAAGAGCCGGTTAACGTCTCTCTCCAAGTTGCTAAACTTGTATTTTGACTCTGTGTACAAGTCTTTGTCCCCACTCCTAAATGCCTGATCCTTCTGCAGACGTAGTGTTCTGAGTTCCGCTGTGAACCAGGGTTTGTCGTTGTTGTAACTCACCCTGGTGCATGATGGTACACAGCTGTCCTCACAGAAGCCGATGTAGGAAGTTAAAGCCTCTGTGAACTCATCCAGACTGTCAGTAGCCATCCTGAAAACATCCCAGTCTGTGCAGTCAAAGCACGCCCTCCAGCGCCTCACTGGTCCACTTCTTGAATTCCCTCACCACAGGTTTGCAGAGCTTTAGTTTCTGCCTGTATGCAGGAATCAGATGGACCATGACGTGGTCAGAGTGTCCCAGTGCAGCACGAGGGACGGCGTGATAAGCCCTGCTTACTGTGGTGTAACAGTGATCCAGCGTTTTCTCCTCTCTGGTGGGGCATTTAATAAACTGTCTGTATTTAGGAAGTTCATGGGTGAGATTTCCTTTGTTCCTTTCCTTTGTAAAGAGTCCGGGTTGGTCCGCCCCACACGCCGTATCTGGTCGGCGAGTGTCCGCTGTGCCTTGTGCACGTTGCCCGCCGGCGGCATGTAAACACCGACCAGGATGAATGAAGCAAACTCACGTGGGGAATAAAAGGGTTTGCAGTTGATAAAAAAAGTTTCCAGATCAGGAGAACAGTGTTTTAGGATCACCGTTATGTCGTTGCACCAGCTGTTGTTGAAGTAGAAGCAGATTCCTCCACCCTTCGTCTTGCCGGAGAGCTCTGTGTCGCGGTCCGCTCGGAGCAGCTGGAAGCCCGCCAGCTGGAGCGCGGAGTCCGGTATCGATCCGCAGAGCCACGTCTCTGAAGAACAAAACGGAGGATGTATAAAAGTCTCTGTCTCTCCTCATCAGCAGCTGAATTTCGTCCAGTTTGTTGCACAGTGAGCGCACGTTGGAGAGAAAGATGCCTGGCAGCGGAGTGCGAGAACCACGCCTGCGGAGTCTCACCAGCGAGCCGGCCCGTTTTCCTCTCCTACGGCGTCTCACCGCGTGACAAAAGGTGAGCGCACCTTTGACTATAATGTCCAGTAATTCCACGGAAGAAAGCAGGAAAGTTGGAAGTAACTCCGCTGGAGTTGTTCAAGAGCTCATCTCTGGTGAAAGAGCTCCGGGAATCGCAGCAGCAAACGTAATTAACAACAAAAACAACAAAAAACGAAGCGCACCGTGGCGGCCATCAACGGCGCCATCTTCCTTCCGATTTTGCACAAATTTCACTTGGATACAAGTATGTGTTGTGTTCAAAATGAAGAAACGCCGGACGGACAAAGGACATCGCAAATCGAAAGGTTAAAAGCAAAAGTAAGGGTGTCATGGTAAAAAGAACATCTTAGCTGAGGAGCTGCTGGTCTCGCAGGAACGAACTCGAGACCAATGGTTGCCTACAGGTATTTATACAGATCCGTAAAAGGTGTGAAAGTTAGTGTCCGGACTGAAAGATAACGTCTTCTTCATCAATTTATCCGTTTGCTACAATATGTTGGATTCATCTTAATGTGTATTTAAAGACAATAAATACAACTCTGATTCTGAAGACACTAAAATTTGTGGGAAAAAAAAGGGTTTTAGGAAGAAACACAGGTGAATGGGACTTGTGACAACCCTGCCACATCCCAGTTTGCCTTGTGATTTTGATTATTGTTGCGGGGGCTGATTGAAAGGTCGTCAGCTGGATGAGCCACACCTGAGCTGGCGTGGCTCTGCAATAAAGGATCTTCTCCATTCAAAAATCCAGGTGTGTGTGGCTGAGAGGACCTGGGGGCTATTTCAAGAAGCGGAAGTTTAGTTGAAACTCCCTGAGATGAGGGAAACAAAGATGGCATGTCATTTTCTGGACAATCCTGTTGATGAAGAAGCGCTATTACTTTGCAGGGTGTTAAACACATGACGGGAGAGAATATTGAGGCCCGATTAGATATATTGTCATTTCCAGATGACTACTTGTTTGAACGACATCAATTTTCTTCCATTATATATGTACATAACCTCATCCGTACTCCTATAACTAACGTCACTCATCGTAGACATGCTCTCACATCCGAGCAGATTCTTTGTGTAGCATTAGGTTTTTTGCAAACTGCAGTTTCCTTTACAACATTGGTGATGCAGAGAATATTAGAAAAGCTACTGTATGTAGGGCCGTGAGAAACTTTTAAAACATTTTTCTGAAGTACGCCGACCGATTGTTTGAGGTTGTTGCCATGGTAAATCGTAGTATCATGGCTCCATTCATGTTGAGTCAACTTACTGAATTGATTTAACTAAACAGCTGTTCACAACTGTCACTTTTTCTGTTAACCCATAATGAAGTCATAAAAGAACCAAACTTCATGAATGCATTTTGTGACAAAGAAGTATCTGTTCCAATCACTCAGAGAAAAATCAGAGTTGTAGAAATAACTGGAAACTCAGAGCGCCATGACATTATGTTCTTTTACAAGTGTATGTAAACTTTTGACCACAACTGTATATATCACCCTCATCACGTTTACAATTGTTCACTCCTCACTGCACACGGCAGTTTCGGCCACCAGAGGACAGCGAGCACGACTGCTACCCCCCCTCGTTATTTCGACATGTTGATTATCCGCCGGACCTTCTTGACCGGTCCACAAAATATTGTCTGACATGAAAATGGTAAAGGTTGGGGACCACTGATCTAAACTGCAATAGAAGGGTTTTAAATCAAACTCATGACAACTAATGCATATTAATAAAAATAAATCCGAACACAACGGAAAAACTTAAGTTCAGAGCGGCAGCTGATTTAGCACATGAGACCCCAGGATTAATCTTAGCCTGGTGTTTTGACGCTAACCCCTGACCCTCACCGACATAGACAAGACACTCAACAGTGACGTAGGAAACTCAATGAACCAACCAGAGAAAAAGGGACACATGTGGTTTCTATGCACTGGGATGGTGCAGGTGATTAGACACAGGTGGAAGCAATTAGGGACACTGCAGACAATGGCTCTTTCTCGATACCTAAAACAGACTTGCGTTCCTGCAAGAATAAACTCGTGAGACGGACTCAAGTCCTGACTTACGGGTTCAGGAGAATGGTCATTTCAGCAATTTGGAACAGCAGCTGACGATGATATCACTGCTTCACCACGTCAGCTGGTCTTGCAAACACATTTTAATACAGTTCTTGACTGTGAAGTATTTTACTAGTATCAAGCTTTTGTTTAGTTTTCATTTAAATTAAGAAATGATTACTGAGGTGAACATCGCACGCAGCCACCAGTAGTGGCTCAAAATGTCAGGGAACTCAGTGAATTATCAGGTTGACGGTGGCGCATGGAGTAGAGGGGCTGCGCTGGATTGGTGGTTCGAGCCCCGGCTGCTCCATGTCCCATGTAGCGAAGCCACACCTGCCAAAAACAAAGGCAAAAAATAGTATACCTTTTTTATGTTTCCATTCCAGCCCGGAAGCTGTCCATCTGTTTTGTCCTGAAGGGAGGTTGTTGGCATGGTCTGATAATTCAGAAACTCCTCACCCAGGTGGTCGTGCTGTGGGAACCTATTTATGAAAGTAGAGTAACCAAATGTTAAGTTATAGGTATATTGCAGTGTTTCCCACAGATCCAACGTCAATGTGTGGGGGGCTAACCGGGGGGGGGGGGGGGCTCTTCCAGTGGCAGCTTCTGAAGTGCATAGCCCACAGCACTTGTTAGGAAACTCAATACAGCTTCATCCACCTGCCGTGGTGTGATGTCACCCTCATCAAGATATCTGTTAAGTTTAGCCCTGGTCATGAACCCAATGTTCAACTTTTCCCTGTACAAATAAACCATTTATGTTAACCAGATATGGTGTAACATGCAGCAGTATCATCTTGACACATAGGGCATAAAATCCAACCACAAGCTGACTGTTGGAAGGACTATCGCAAACCTTTTCTACTCATCAAGGCTAAATATCACATTTTATGATCACATATCAAAGTGCATGATCACAATAATACTCAAACACTAACCTGGCAAATGGTTTGCCTTCTCTTTATAGTCAATTTCACAAGGCTCCTCATGGCATTGCAGATCTGCTGGAACCATACATTTTGAACATAGCTTGCTCTGTTTTACGAGTCGACAAGAACACAAGAACGCACATTGAGAAAGACGCACACGTAAAGTACGAATTTCACCCTCTGTCCATATATATTTACAAAAATAGTATTAGATCCCTGCAGATATCAGCAAGAAATAGAATGGGGAAACAGCAAGATCCAAACTCCCCATCGTGTAACAAATATATTGCTGACTGCTCTCTCTGGAGAAGCAAGTTGAAATCAGTGAAGGTTGGTACGGTGGCTTAGTAGAACAGCAGGAACACTTCTGCAATGGGGTCAGTAAATGCCTGCACAAGCCTCATGAATCTGGCCTGATTTTCATCTTGAATTAATTAATGAATGACACAAAACCAAGGGGTTTTCAAAAAGTATCTGACTAACAATCCATGTAGTTGCTGCATAATGAAATTGAAAATTGATGACCATACTAGCAGATTTGAAGTAGCTCGTGAGAGGTTCGTAAAGCCTCTGGTTGCACAACGTTCAAGGTTAGCCAACAAACTGAGATGTGCAGGAGGACCTCCATGTACTCAGCTTCATGCAGCTCACAAAATTGTTTCAAACATTTTAACTCCATGTCATATCTTTTCTAAAGCTTTGCATTTCAATATTACACTTACCTGATTGGTATGCATGTTTCATAGTATCCTTTTTGATTTGTACTACCTTTGAACCAGTAACCGATGTCCTCCAAATCAAAATAGTTTTCAAACACCTGCATTGGCTGAATGTTAATTAATGCATTGCATGTAATTAGGATACAAATATAAAGTTACATGTAGAGATAAGTCAGGCCATAACTCACTTAAAAAATACCCCTCCTGCAATTTTGGCGGTGTTTTGTGCCACATGACAAGGACAACCATGAATATAGGTGTTGGGGTGTTTCTGGAGCACCCTAGAAGCAATTTGGAATTTGGAATTGCGTGGTCCGATGTTCACAGTTGCATTGTCAACTGAGAGAGCAACACAGTTCTCCAAGGGATACCATGCTCCTCTAAGGTAAAGTTAATCTTGGCGAAGATCTCGCTTGCTGTCCCAGATGTCTTCCCACTTGTTGTGCACATAATCAAATTTGATGGACAACTTTGCTTTTCATGAAGACCCAGACAGTAAGCGGGTTCATCTTTTGCACTATAATGACGAGTTAGAATTATACAAATTTACATGTTGTTTGATGTTTACACAAAGCAAATATTTTGCAGAAGAGATAAATAGTTTTGAAAATACCTGTGTCATTTGACCCATCTGTAACAAGGGTGTATGGGCTGTTTTTGAGCTCCTTTACAAGCCCTTGTGTGAAATAAGGCCCCAGCGGTTAGTAATGCAGGATGACTTAGTCCTGGCACACCTGAAGTCCCGCGTCGTCTTCGAATCTCAAACAGTCTTTTAGGAGAGGCCCCAGGTGGTCTGCAAAGGCTAAAGCAGGGGTGCTCAATAAGTCGATCGCGATCGACCAGGTCTCAAAGGCAGTATCAGTCGATCCTGTGCCATCGATAAAAAAATGACATTACGTCACGCATGCGCAGTCTACAGCGGGAGATGACCGAAACTAATGCTAATTAGCGATTCTTGCTTACTAACGGACGCATTTAATTTAATTCCACACAACCCAGGCTGACTCCAGTAAGGTAAAGACCAAGCATGTGCGGGATGCTTGTGACGGTTTCCTCCTTCTGACAGATGAGAGGCTCGTTGTTTTCTTCATATTGACTTGTTATGCGCTTTTGGAGCGTGTCACTACTATTTACCCCCCCGTCAGCTGGCATGGTTGGGGGGTTAATCGCCATGTCCTGGTTAGTTGAAAAGTAGCTTGCAAGCCGGAAACCCTGGAATAGAAGTTGTTATGATGTCGATGTTATGAACTACCAACCCAGCTGTCATTTTGACCGCAGCCCTTCTTATCTGTAATAAATTTAAAATGATTAATCCTCCCAAAAACTTGACTGAACCTTGACAGGACTATTACACATATCATATCTTAACCTCTTGTGCAGACATCCCTCCAACAGGAACAGGCATTGTATATTGAGATATTGTGGCTGTTTACTGAAGAGCTTGTTGCTTTTCTTGGTGAGCTTTGGTTTTTATGTGGCGCACTACATCTGTCACACCCTGGTGGCAACATGAGTTTTGAATACGGCACACAGCACACCAGTAGTGTGTGTTGAGGTTCCCTCTTGTAATAAATGTCCATGTAGAGGTCCACTAATTTTGGAAAAGCGTTCTATCTGGCCCTGCAGTTGGAGTCTTTCCTGTCTTCTTCCATCTACACTGTTGGTTGTTCTGTTTGTTCATCCTCTACTTGTTTGTTAGTTTATCCTGTCTGTTGCTCTCTATTTCCCGTCTCCGGCTCTCTGTCTTTTCTGACTTAATAACTCTACTCTCAGTTACAAAAACATGCCTACTTCTATTGCACAAATGTCCTGTCTTTAGGTAAAATTCTTTGGAATACATCTGTTCAAAGTTCAAATTTCAGTCTCCTTTTTCTTTGGCCTGTTAATAAAAAGATAAACGTTATGTGAGCAGCCTAAATAAACAATGCTGCGATGTTTTGAGCATGCAGTACACCACAGACGAGCTGAATGAGTTCTACTGCAGATTCGAAAGACAATATCCTGATCCCATCCCCCACAGCTCCACCAACCTGATGCAGCCCTCCACCCCTCCCTCCCCCAGCTCATCAGGTGCTCACACCTCTACATCTATCAGGAATCAGGAAACATCTATTTACAAAATATGTCAAACACAAGGAATTTGTCTTGGCGGTTGGTGCGCGACGGTAGACCATGTGACAATAGACAACAAGACAGCAGTGCACAAGTAATAAAATGAAATGCTAATGCAAAGGGTTAGTAGAATAAGGTTATGGGTTAGTATAAAACAAGGGAATGAAGTTAAAGTTAAAAATTAAGTAAAAAATATTAAGCATAAAGTGCACTAGCGAACAAGTAACAAAGTGTCGAGTGATGACAAAGTGATAAATTACTGTTAAAGTGACATGTGCAGTGTGGGGAGTGACCGGTGGAATGTTATAGTCAGTCAGTGGGGGACCGGGCTCTGTTGATGAGCCTGACTGCCGACGGGAAGAAACTGTTCGTGTGGCGGGAGGTCTTAGTCCTGATGGACCTCAGCCTCCTGCCAGATGGAAGGGGCACAAACAGTTTATGTCCGGGGTGAGAGGGGTCGGCCACGATCTTTTTAGCTCGCTTCAGGGTCCTGGAAGCGAACAAGTCCTGCAGGGACGGCAGCTTGCAGCCAATCACCCTCTCTGCAGAGCGGATGACACGCTGCATCCTGCCCTGGTCCTTGGCTGTGGCTGCAGCGTACCAGACAATGATGGAGGAGCAGAGGATGGACTTGATGATGGCCGTGTAGAAGTGGACCATCCTCGTCTTTGGCAGGTTGAATTCCTTCAGCTGCCTCAGGAGGAACAACCTCTGCTGAGCCTTCTTTGTGATGGAGCTGATGTTCAGCTCCCACTCGAGGTCCTGGGTGATGATGGAGCCCAGGAAACGGAAGGAATCCACAATACTGACCAACCTGCCCCCCACCCTTCCCTTCCGCCAGCCCATCAGGGGCCCACGCCTCTGTATCACCTTCCCCTCCCCCACCAACCTCACCAGCAACAACCCGCTCTATTCTGGAGACGTTAACCGTTAACCCGTAAAGCAGCCGGCCCGGACTCCGTCTCTCCCCGCACCCTGAAGCATTGTGCTGACCAGCTGTCTCTGGTGTTCACTGTCATCTTCAACACGGTATCTATACGTATATATTTCCTTATAGCGCAGAATGAAAGCATATTCTTTAAATCTTACCCTTGCTCCGGTTCGTGGCGCCTGTAATTTGTCTCGGAGTTGTGAAGACGGCGCACCGCTTTCTGTAAACGACACGGCAAAGAAAATAGACTTTAATAAAGCTGTTTCTGCTCACTTGTAAGGCTACTAGGCTACTCTTAGCTTTCGTTTGAGGCTACGCTACTTTTAGCTTAGCTTTCAGTCATCGAACGTATTCTTACCGCTATCTTGGGATTGTGCGCCCGTCTCCTCTTCTTTGAGTCAGTTCCTCTCCTCTATGGACAGAAACCCGCAGAGTCCTGAACGCTCCAGTGGAGCGAACCGCTCGTTGATATCGGCAGTTTGTTGTTGGAGTTGACGAGACGATCCACTGAGAGCATTCAGCAGTTTCTTCTTGTCTGTCTGCGGACTGGCCGAAAGTTGGTGACCGCGGAGAGGAGTTGAAGGCGAGTTGAACGCGAGACGTCGTCCCGACATTATTCACGAACCAGCAAAAACCAAACAAAGGAACTGGAGATACAGTTCTTCTGAATATAGTAACACGTCTGTTTGTATGCTCGTCTTGCAAGTACTGCTGTATCAGTCAAGCCTATGACCTCACACGTGATTGGACGAGGAGTCTATGGGTCCTCCAATCACATACGAGGTTATTGTTATACGGAAGGATCAGTATTTTAGGAAGACAAATGGTTGGGACTTTGAAACAGCTGATATGCTCTATGTAAAGCAGTGTTTTGGTGTCAGCAGAACAACTTTCCCTAGAAATCTGTACAGTGGTGCCTCTTTCTCCATTCCACCAGACACTCTTGAGTCTGACAGACATGCAATGTTGACAATGTATCATCAGATGTACGCTTGTGTCACTGAGGTTGAATGTTTTGCCATGACATGTAAACGGGTAACATATATGAATGTAACTTACTCAATCGATAGATGCAGAGCATAAAGGTCAGCATATGTTCATGCTAAGTGGTGTGGAAACACTAACAGTTTTGAGGAACCCGTCCTTGACCCTCTAGCAGAACTACGACCAGCCATTATAAAGCAGTTTATAGTTGTTAATGTTGTGTCAAAGGGTACGGCATTTAAACATGTTCTTGCACAAGTTTCCTGGCTTCATCCCCACCTGGACAGACATTTTTATGCAAAGCCAATAGAAGTTTGGGGCTTGCAGGGAACAGACACGTCATACCCAGCATAATTTCTGCCAGTTGAGCGCATTGCTAGAAGATGTGTGGTTAATACATCCTCTGTGCATTTAAGACCAAAGAAAAGGTCAGTGTAGTCCTGCCACTATGCACTGTAGTTGAGCTCTAGGAGACTGATCTCTGCAGACCATCATTCTGATTCAAATGTTGTTTGCATGGAATGCTCATTTTACCCTGATTAAAACTATTTTTTTAAAGAAGTTATTTTGTGTATATTTTTTACATAACATTTGCCATTGCTAATGGCGTACACAGTAATCTAGCATATTTGAATTAAATAAATCAATTCAAGCTAAAATGTAAGACTATAATTAGACTACTGAGCCTGATCTATTTGTACCAGAGATTTTCTTACCTTTGGAAAAAAATGTCACCTGGGCTAAAACTCCCTCTGCGACCCTGATTTGCATTTGTATAGCTCACAGCATTTTCATTTACATGTCAAAGCCTCCCCTAGAATTAGGAGGAGGGTGGTCATGGGGGGACAACTGCCAAGGGAGGCCCACATCAATTTCTGACAATTTACGGCAGTTTTCGGCGTTGCCCGCAAGGATCCTGTTTGTGGAGTTCAGCTCTACTTTCAACACGATCATCCCATCTCTGCTGTAGGACAAACTCTCTCACGGGCACGTGCCCGACTCCACCTGCAAGTGGATCACAGACTTCCTGTCCGATATGAAGCAGCACCTGATGCTGGGGAAACATCATCACCAGGTCCCTTTTCCTGGGCCTCTAGCTGAAGGCGGGCTAGGCAAACTTTCAGCCTGGCATCACCACTGGATACACGGGACTCTGGGGGAAAAAGGTTCAAAACGAGGCAAAGTTGAGGAGCATCAGGGTCAAACTTTTCACCCGAAGGCATAGCGGATGTACCCTTTCTACTTCTAACAGGGGAAGCTTCCGCTCCTGTACAAGGAAGATCATCCCCAACAGGAACTGCTAGGACTTTTAACTCTACTAGTTTTTCTAATACTTTGTTTTTTTCCCCGCGTAAGACAATACTTTCGTACGCTTATGTCAAAATGGGATGCGATGCACAATAAATCAACTTTCTCAAAACTACAAATGATTTTATTTTATTTTTTTAAGGGAAAAAGATCCCGGGCGACCCCCTAATTGGTTACGTCCTCTTTTGGGGTTGTCTAGGTGGCGTGGGGGGGACGACATAGGTCAGTGAGTTGGAGAAAGTTTACTCACACAGATGGTCATTTTACACACTTTATTATCAAACATGTTGTACACCGAGTGGGGTAGGCAGGGACCTGTGGTTGAGCCAAACAAAAGAAAAAAATATTACAAAACTAGGCCAGACTACCCACCTCTAGAAACAGAACAAACAAAATGGCTATGCATGATTATCTAACTTTCTTTGGTCAAACAAAATACAGCGGAGGCATCAACCAAGAACCTAGTGTTTCTAGACAAGTGACCATGTGAAAGTAGCAATGTATAGGGTACCCAACCTCCCCCCACAAACCTTCGCAACAACTTTGTACATGTAGTGTCAGCCAGACATCCATTCTTTTCCCTGTACACCAGGGAGCAATACCATAGGGTGGAGATAGTTACAATCAAATGCTGAATAAGAGATATTTAACAGACCAAAATGTGAAAATAATCTTTGAAATCAAAACACAATTGACCAAGGTAGAAGCTTGATATTTCAAGATGGCGCCGACGATGACTGCCACGGTGCTTCAGTGTGCTTCAATTTTTGTTGTTTTTGTTGTTAATTATGTTTCCTGTTGCGATTCCCAGAGCTCTTTCACCAGAGATGAGCTCTTGAACATCTCAGGAACAACTCCAGTGGAGTTATTTCCAACTTTCTTCTTTCTTTTGTGGAATTACTGGACATTCTAGTCAAAGGTGCGCTCACCTTTCATCACGCGGTGAGACGCCGTTGCTGGTGGGGGAGGGGGAAGGTGACATAGATGAAGGGGCGTGAGCACCTGATGGGCTTGGGGAGGGATGGCTGGGGGACTGCAGCAGGTTGGTGGAGCTGTGGGGGATGGAATCAGGACATTGTCTTTTGAATCTGCAGTAGAACTCATTCAGCTCGTCTGCCAGGTGGAGGTCATTCATGGAGTGGGGGTTTTTGGCTTGTAGTTTGTGAGGTTTTTAAGGCCTCTCCAGCATCTGGACTCCCCAGGAACCTACGCCAGGATCCTGTTTCTGGACTTCAGCTCTGCCTTCAACACCATCATCCCGTCCCAGTTGCACGTGCCCGACTCCACTTGCACGTAAAGCTGGGGAAACATGTCTCAGCCTCTCGGACCATCAGCACCGGTTACCCCCAAGGCTACGTTATTTCCCCTCTGCTCTTCTCCCTGTACACGAACAGCTGCACCTCCAGTCACCAGTCCGTCAAGCTCCTGAAGTTTGCGGATGACACCACCCTCATTGGACTGATCTCTGGTGGGGATGAGTCTGTCTACAGGTGGGAGTCGGACCATCTGGTGTCGTGGTGCAGCCAGAACAACCTGGAGCTTAACGCTCTAAAGACAGTGGAGATGGTTGTGGATTTCCGGAGGAACAGAGCCCCATCACCCTGTGTGACTCCCCCGTCACTATTGTGGATTCCTTCCGTTTCCTGCGCTCCCTCATCACCCAGGACCTCAAGTGGGAGCTGAACATCAGCTCCATCACCAAGAAGGCTCAGCAGAGGTTGTTCTTCCTGAGGCAGCTGAAGAAATTCAACCTGCCAAAGACGATGATGGTCCACTTCTACACGGCCATCATCAAGTCCATCCTCTGCTCCTCCATCATTGTCTGGTACGCTGCAGCCACAGCCAAGGACAAGGGCAGGATGCAGCGTGTCATCCGCTCTGCAGAGAGGGTGATTGGCTGCAATCTGCCGTCCCTGCAGGACTTGTTCGCTTCCAGGTCTCTGAAGCGAGCTAAAAAGATCGCAGCCGACCCCTCTCACCCCGGAAAAAAACTGTTTGTGCGCCTTCCATCTGGCAGGAGGCTGAGGTCCATCAGGACTAAGACCTCCCGCCACACGAACAGTTTCTTCTCGTCGGCAGTCGGGCTCATCAACAGAGCCGGTCTGTCCCCCACTGACTGACTACCAGTCCATTCCACCGGTCACTCCCCTTCATATTGCACATGTCACTTTAACTGTAATTTTTCACTTCGTCACTCGTCACTGTCACTTGTTTGCTAGTGCGCTTTATGCCTAATATTTTTTAATATTTTAAATGTTTAACTAACCCATAGCATTATTCTACTAACCCATTAGCATTTCATTTTACTTTATTTTATTACTTGTGCACTGCTGTCTTGTTGTCTATTGTTACTGTCTACTGTCACGCACCAACCGCCAAGACAAATTCCTTGTATGTTTGACATATTTTGGCAATAAATGATCCCTGAAGGTTAACAAAGGTGCTATCGTGCTGCTTGTTATGAGAGTTGAGTTTACTTAATTGAACCACATACGTACAAGATTTTCTTAGGCGATGGATTTTCTTCCCGTCTTTCTCTCTTTGTAACTCTTCTACTGTCGCTAACTTCAGAATAAAGACGATGTCTATGCACCAAATAGGGTTACGGATGCGCTCCTTAGCGCCATCTACCCTCGGGGAGGTTGAATAGGAACAAACACGTTGCTGCAAAGTCAAATTTTTTTTTTCAATGTGAGAAATTGGATGCTTGAGTCAAACCGTGAGAGTTGGCAGCTCTTTTTTATGAGTCCACAAGAAAGCACATTGAGAAAGGGACTTGCACACACGTAATGACAATCCCTCCCTTAATTTTCTGTCTTCAAATGTCTTCAAACCCCCCGGCAGTCGCTTGGTGGCTCTTTCCTTCACTGGCTACAGTTGAGGGTGGAACCACGTCAGCCGCAGTAAGCATACGTTTCTCTCTTTAACGCTCCTTCTTCTCCCTCCACGTTCTCTGTCTCCCGGGGCAATTTAACATCAATAGAACAAATCTGGAAATCAAATGGAAAAACTTTTTTCAGAAGAGGGAGAGAGAGAAGTGTTTTAAAAAATGATTCCAGCCACGCAACAAGACATGGGAACAGTCATTTTCTGTCAGGCGCAGCTCTTGTGGGTTTTTCAAAGGTGCCATGCTGATGTTTCACCTCTGACATTGTTTCTATCGATTCTTGTCACATCTTAGGGTGTAGTCTGTAAACCATGGAGCGAGAGGTAGACTCAGTGGGACCCCTGGCCTTGATTTTTTTTAGCCTTTTCGTTGGCACAAGGAGCTGTGATGACAGTCACAGCCACGTCACAGGCTCTCTGGCAGGTACGCTGAAAGACGCCCCCCTGGGCCTAGTTTGGCCCGCGTTAGCAGCGACCTTGAAATGCGACCAGGAACAATAAACCATAAATCAACAGCGGATGGCTGGGGGTGGGAGGGGAGAAAAGGGGGAGGAGGGGGCCAGAGGGTAAGGCAGTGGGGTAAACCAGCGATACCTGTCATTCCTGGTTTGGTTTATGGATGTCAATGGCTGGCTGGGTCGCAGCGCCACTCTGCTTAAGCGTTTGGCAGATCACCAGAATGGGAGATTCAACAAATACAACAAGTCATCAAGAACATCGACAACCAAAAATAAAAAACAATTCTGTGTCCACTGCAATCGAGTGCACTTGGTCCTGTCAGCCTCTCCATAATATGTATTTCCCACACTGTGTCCACCCAATGGGTTTGAGTGGGTAGATCTTCCGTCCCTCATTTCCTTGTGATGGCCTTTTTGCCTGGAAACATTAGTTTCTTGAATAGATACGCGTCCTCACCACGCACATGTCTTTGTGTACATACACAGATACATCTGCTTGTGATTCATATGAAAATTTGTATCCCAGAATCTCTTGCGTTAACCTATGTACCATTGCCCAAAACCCTGTTATTTTGTGACAATTTCAGAATATATGCACATGGTTGGCCTCAGGTGACCCACAGTTCCTCCAACATGACTTTCTTGTTTTCAGAGTAGTTATTGGATATTTTAGGTGTGATAAAGAACCGTACGAGATTTTTCCAGAAAAACTCTCCAGGACCACGAACAAGTTGTTGTTATGTTTTTTTCCCCCATCTTGTCCCATTCATCTTCAGATATTTCCATGTCAAATTTGCTTTCCCATTTTTCTTTTATATACCATGTTGTGCTTTTGCCATCCATCAATGCCTTATATAATGTAGTTATAGTCCTGACCCTTTTCCCTTTTTATATGTATCTTGTACCACCTTGCCAATCCAGTCCATAAATTGCTTTCATCTCCCCTTCTTCCACCAGCATGCTATGCTGGAACAGCGGTGACAGTTCGTCTTTGAATGTCTTATACCACTCCGCCGGGTATCCATAATTATCTGGTTATTTCCCATTTTTTTTATTTGTTTATTGCCTCCGCTATCTCTTCTATTGAAATATCCCTCGTTAGGACAGACACAGAACGATGCCCTATCTTTCATAGGTCTAGTGTGTTTAAAAATAACTTAATCTCCTCTCTTTGTGCAGACTCTGGCTGTATATATAACTCCTCATAATATATCTGGAATGTTCTTTATATATCCTCTGGCTCTGTTATCAATTGGTTTGTACAGGGGTCCCTAATTTTATGGATTTGACTAACTGCGAGTTGCTTATGGGTTCGTCTCGCCAATAGTTTAGTGGCTCTTGGGCCTATCTCATAATAACTTTGCTTATAGAACAGAATCTTCCGCTCTACCTCCTCTGTTAGATGTTTATCTGAGTTTCATTTTATTTTGTGTGTCTAAATCAGCCGAATTCTGGAAGTCTCTTTCCAATCCTCAGTTTATTTAATACGTTTCTAAATTCTCCTTCTCCCTCCACCCTCCTTTTTTTGCTGGTCGATTCCGAAATGAATCTACCTCTCATAACTGCCTTCAAGGCATCCAAAACCATTGTTGGCTCCACCATCTCATTGTCGTTTTCCATAACATAGTTTTGTATTGCCAATTTGATTTTGTCTTTCCTTTTCTTTATTATTCAGTAGATCCACATGCAATCTCCAATTGGTTGTTCTTTTCCGGTCACTGATGCCTATGTCAAAGTACAACGAGTTATGATAGGACACATCTCCACCCCCTATATGTCATTCCTTAACCCTGTGTATATTTCCTGGATCCACAAACAAATAATGTATTCTAGAAGGCACTTTATGTGAAATCCTTCTCTAGCGGATGTAGATTCCTCCATATATCGACCAATCCCATCTCCTCCAATAATGTATTTACGTATTTTGATATTTTTATTTTCGCATTATCTTTCCTCCTTATCTCTTTTTCGTATTCAAATTGTACCTGATTTGATATCATAATCGTCAAACTCCTTCTGGGACCTCCCTTAAATGAGCTACTCTCCATAACCGTATCTCTTTAGCTTGTCATGTTCTACTTTGTTAAGGTGAGTCTCTTGCAGATATAGAATTTGGGCTCTGTCCTTGGGCTCTATGGTGTCTGGAAATACTACTTTTTCTCCAAAAGGGGCCGCCAATCAACAAGTTACTTATTGTAGCTTTACGATGTCCAAGTATTCAGATCTACAAATACATGACCTTTATTGAAACAAGACATTGATTGAATATTTCCTGAGATTAGTATCATAACAGTGAAGTCATTAGTTATACTATCCGCAAACAAATAAATCTACTCGTAATTTCTTTATGTGTGCTTAAATGTGTATTTGTGTGAATTTGCCATTATTGAGACTGATCTAACCCCATAGGAGGCAGCATGCATGCTGGACACATCCGGTTAACAACAAGTCACATTATCAGCAAAAATCAATACAACGTAAATTCAACACAACACGGTAATGCTGACAGTGATAATATCCATGTTACCTTGTTCAGTGAGCCACATGGGCAGGATGGACTACGCTGTCCGCTGCGTTGTTTGATGGCGAGGTGGAGAAGCATGCGGTGCTGACTCCAGGGCGGATCCCCCCAGAGTCAACTGCTATCTGGCTTGGTCCACTCGGGTACTTCTTTTGCAACTTTTTCACCCTGAACATAATCACGGATGGATGAGGTTGGATTTCTTTACACGGTCTTGGTCAGATCAGAATCAGAAGCCATTTATTGCCATATATGTTGAAGGGGTTTTACTTGGTGAATTGGTGCAATGTAAGAATAAAATAAGATAAAGTCTTTACATTGAATGTGCTAAATAAGAAGTAAACACTTGCAATGTGTGTATATGATGCAAGTAACGGGCAGAGTTAGAGTCAACCGAAAAAAGGAATAAATACAGTAGTAAACTGCAACTTTAAACAGTAGTGGGCCATTCAAAATATATATATTTTTAAATAGCTTGCTATATTTGATAGTATTGTGCGGTTGAGAATTACTTGTAATTTTACAGCAAATTGTTAGTGTGCTCAAATCAATCTTTACAGTTTGTGGCCTGTGCTTCTTTGAACATCTCTCATTTTTTCCCTAATAAACATTGATCATAAGTGTCCCAGGTTGAATCATATTTCACCCAGAAATGAGTCACCTCAGCCAGGGGAGTACGTGTGAAGCAGCTGATCTAGGGGAGGAGGTGGCGCGTGTTGGAAAATGCAACAAGAGAGACGAGGGAGGGTTGGTAAGAAAACAGAGATGGTAATAAATTTATGGCCAGAATAAATGTCTAAAAAGCTGCCATGTTTTATGAAATGCACCCATAAGCTGCACTAAGTGAAATGCATTAAATAGGCTGTGACTTGCCTCTGAGGCCATTAATAAGGTAGAACACACGCATGGCTAATTTATTAAAGCGTGCCTCTTGACATTCATTACTACTGAGGCAGCAACCCTCAGCTGTACTGGTGTGGCTCAGTGTGTCTGAGCGAGCCAGTACAAACACACACTCGTCTGAGTGATACACCTCTAGCTCTTTGCGGCTAAAAGTGTCACCATAATCGATTGGAGGAGGGGAAAGGTAAACTGGAAACTGTCTAAATTACAAATTGAACAGAGAATCTTTTCGGCCCAAAAAACGCTCAACGTTTTACCAAACAATTCATTTAAATGAGCTGACTGACTCCCTGTGTAGAAATGAGACAACCTCTTATTCTTATTCTTATCCCTCTCAGTCTTACTGAAATGGTGGAAACTTGCTGATAGCAGTGAAACAGATTGGAACGTCTCTGTCCTCCCATAACTATTTGGCTGACCAAAGGCTGACCTCACTATTATCACTCAACATGCGACAGCGGAGATTGCCAGACCAATTTAGAACTTAAAAGATCCTCCCAGCGGTGCCCATAGACAATGTGTTAGGGGGACAGATAGAAAATTATGCTAATTACATCGCAAGTTGAAGCAAAAGGCACAACTTTGCGACGGGTAATTATTCAACGCCAATTTGTGCAATTCAGTACATTCACACAGGTAGAAATATCTAATATTCAACAAGCTGTGTGGTATGGGGCGCCGTTTGTAAAATGTCGCACGTTCTAAAATCCTGCGCAGTTTTACTACATTTAGCATTATATGAACAAAAAAGCACGACAATATTCACATTTTTTTACATTTAGAGAGAAATTCATGTACATTCATGCAATATCTTTTCCAAGAATAACATTTGGCAGGAACAAAGTTGTTAAATAATATAAATGTTAAATCTAAATCTAAATGTTCAATCTTATTGTAAATCTAAATGTTAAATCTAAAATGTAAATGTTAAATCCAAATGTTAAATCTAAAATGTAAATGTTAAATGTAAATGTTAAACACAGCCTTGATGGCTGATTGTCCCTGTCGAAGCGAGCGTAGAAGCTGTTCAGCTTCAGCTGTCATGAACCCAGGCAGGACAGCCTTTGGTTCTGTAACATTATTATAACGTTATTGTAACATTACAATATTATTAAATTAAGCTGACACTTTTATCCAAAGCAACTTACATTGTATTTTTAACCACTTCCACACAGTGGGAGTAGTGTGCAGTGGTAAGGGCGCCTGGCGAGCAGTTAGGGGTTGGGCGTCTTGCTCAGGGACACTTTGACACGGGTCATGAGCACCCAGGGATCGAACCGCCAACCTTACGGTTTTCATCGCACCTACTCTCTACTCGCCCATTTTATTTCTATAAATACAGAAATAAGAACAGTTGCAATGAATTTCAAAACATTGCTGAAAAATTAAAAAGCTAAAATTATTTTTTTTAGAATGCTGAAGAACCAGGACTGACTAGATACCACCGGATTGTGGCGTACAGAATTAAACCCAGGGCCAGGTACGCAAAAAGAGGCGACCCACAGGAATTGTTCTAACATGACAACAAAATAAAACAGCAAAAATATGCTTCTTATAGAATTGAAACATCCATGCATACAAAACTGGTGATATGATCCTTAAAAAACAGTTCACCATCCATGGTTACTAATAGGTTTTTAATCTATTTTTAGTGATCTCAAAATGGCTGTTCTACGATCCAGGTTTCCCATCCAACCTGACAAAGCTTGAGCGTATCTGCAGAGAAGAATGGCAGAAAATCCCCAAAATCCAGGTGTGTAAGGCTTATTGCGAGAGACTTACGGTTTTAACCGTGCCAAAGGCGCATTAAGTAAAGGGTCTCAATACGTATGTCTGCTCTTTCTAAAATTATGTTTTCTCTTTTTTATTATGGGGTATTGAGTGTAGATTGTTGAAGGTCTGAATACTTTATGGACGAAATATGTGTAGTGGCAAATTCTTTCTGGGTCATTTTTATATTTGCTTTCTAACACTGATAACTGCTAATGTTATGAAACTTGTTTACATTTTTAAGATCAAGCATTGAAACAACGTTTACGGGGGAGAACAGGCACTCAACAACACCAAAAGTCCATCACTAGTAAGTATCAACTGAACTATATAAGACACAATATTAGTCAATATGAACCACTTGTTCTGATCCTTTCATTGTGATTACTATATGCAGTCTTAAGTATGATTTCTTAAGTACTTTAATGATCTCAGAAAAGAACATCTGTAAGTAATTCCCCCACTGGCCGTAGGAATTTTTCCTTCCTCGATCTCCGTTGTACGGTGGCCCCGAGAGCTCAGTGCACTGCAACCAACAAAAAACTTGCAAATAGACAAAACAAGCAAATTAAGAAAACAACTTCATATTACTTACTTATCATATAACTTATATTTGAGAAGACTGGACAGATTTGAAACTTTACTATCCGGTTCCACAGTGAGTAATAACGACCTGTAGCCTGCATAATAATCATATAGGCATTGTTAAATAAAATAGTATGTAGCCCTGTGGGAAAAGTGTGTGGGGTCGGAGATGATGGTGTTTGTGGATGTTTACCCTTGTGACATAACTAATGTATCCTGTTTGTTTAAAAAATTGTATTGGTGGAGAGGTACGTTAGCCCCAAAAAAGGGGAGGGGGAAGTGACGTTGAAGAGGAGTTCCGGAGGAGAGAGAAAAGACGCGGGACGGGATAAAAAGGGAGAGTTTGGGAAAAAGAGTGGAAAAGGACGAGTTCGAGGGAGCGGAGGAAAGAGGGGATATAGAGAGAGTGGACGAGTAGTCAACCCGGCGACGGAGTCCACGATCGGTCCCTGGACGCGGATAACTAATCCCAGCGGTGGACCGCAGGGACGACACCCCAAGTCCCGCCTCGCAAACCCCGCCAGCGAGTAGCCAACCCGGCCGCTCAGTGCGTATCTTCGCAAACCCCGCCAGCGAGTAGCCAACCCGGCCGCTCAGTGCGTATCTTCGCAAACCCCGCCAGCGAGTAGCCCACCCGGCGACTCCGTCCGTATCTGTTCCCGGACTTGGATCACCCAACCCCGCGAGAAAAGACGCGGGACGACACCCCCACGCCCACCTCGCCAACACCGTGAGGACGACGAGGGGGGTGTGTTTGTTCCGTTGGCGCTTTAGCGCGAAGGCACCGTTTTTGTTTCCAAGGACCCATCCACCTGCAAACAGGCCTGCCGCTCTGTGCGGGTCTTCGCATACCCCGCCAGCGAGTAGCCAACCCGGCCGCTCAGTGCGTATCTTCGGGAACCCCGCCACCGAGTTGCCCACCCGGCGACTCCGTCCGTATCTGTTCCCGGACTTGGATCATCCAACCCCGCGAGAAAAGACGCGGGACGACGCCCCCACGCCCACCTCGCCAACACCGTGAGGACGACGAGGGGGGTGTGTTTGTTCCGTTGGCGCTTTAGCGCGAAGGCACCGTTTTTGTTTCCAAGGACCCATCCACCTGCAAACAGGCCTGCAACGTAAGCGGACAGCTATTTGGGTACCCACACACGATATATATATATGTTATTTACCTGCCGGCTTATTCTGTGTGTTGTATTGTGTGTATTTATGTTCATCGTTCTTCTTGTTACATTATAGCTCAAGTAAATGTTTTATTACTGTATTTGGTGTCGGGCTGTTTGATGTGTGTTGACAGTTTAAATATATGGTTAGCAGATTGTAGTCACCTAGCATTAATTAATTAAGAAACAGTTAAGAATTCGGGCAGCGCACTCCACTCAAATAGCCAGGACGGCTAGGGGGCGCTACATAATGGGGGCTCGTCCGGGATTATAATTAATGCAATTAGGTAATTAAAGTAACGATAAGCTAACAGTCATTTAAGCACTAAGCCAAACTTTGTAAATTTAATATTACTAAAAAAAAAAAATGGAGCTGCAGCGTAGTACGGTAGATTTAGTTAAAGAGCTCAAAGAGTGGTGCAGCAGAGAAGAATTAGATGAAGACCACTCCCTTATGGTGCTGATTCCCGGAGATGTGGACAATGCACTGATTGAAGAGACGGTGGGAAACGTCAAAGCATTAGGCCGAGTGCGAGTGAGAGGACGGACAGTGAGCATGAAACAGAACCGTCTAAAAGTGCTCTGCGAGTGCAGAGAAAAGGTGGACCTCACTACAGTCCCTTTGGAACTGCTGCCGGAGGGCACCACAGAAAATTGGAGGATCATTATAGCTGCTGAAAGTCCTGTCGAAAATGTTTCTCCAAGCCCGTTAAAACGTTTGTTGGAAGGTCAACCGGCTGATGGTTCGGCCGAGTCCATTATTCGTGCGGTAGGTGATTTGCTAGCCAAGATGGAGAAACCATCTGGTGAGAACAGCAGTTACCGCCGTTTAAGAGTGTTCTCTGGTACTGTGCCAACCCCATCTGGGGAAGAGTCGTTGGAGCATTGGTTGGAGCATGCACACCTGATGGTTGAGGAGAGCGAGTGTTCGGCCAAGGAGAAACGACGGCGTATCATGGAATGTCTGAAGGGGCCGGCGTTAGCTGTTGTGAAAGCTGTGAGGACTGCGGATCCAGAGGTTAGTCCAGCTCGGTGCTTAGAGGCCATTGAGAGTGCTTTTGGGTCTGCTGAGACCGGCGAGGACTTGTATTTTGCCTTTAGGTTGTTACAGCAGCAGCCCAAGGAAAGGTTGTCTGACTTTCTTAGGCGCTTGGAGTTGTCATTGACCAAGGTGGTTCGTCGTGGAGGTCTCCCTCCAGGCCGCGTCGACCGTGCTCGAGTGGAGCAGCTGCTGAGAGGTGCTGTCCACTCTGATATGATGCTTGTACAGCTCAAACTCAGGGAACGGAAAGCAGATCCGCCAACTTTCTTGGAACTCCTGAGTGATATCCGCAACGAAGAGGAGTATGAGTCTTCAAGGACAAAGCTTCACACGTCTATCCAGAGAGTTCATGCTTGGCCTGCCATTGACAGTAGACAAGAGGAGGTTGAACATTTGAGATCTGAAGTTAAAGAACTCAAATCAATGTTCACGGCCATGAGGTATTTATCTAGCCAACCTGTAGCATATAGTAAAGAACATGCGTCACTTCCAAAAGTACTCAGCCCAGAGACAGGCAGTGAAGAGGAAGTAGCTGCCCTGAGGAAACAAGTGAAGAACCTGCAAGAGCAAATAGCAGGTCAACCGCCAAAAGTCTCTGAATCTGCTGCATCAGCGCTAAGGGTAGAGCCATCAAGGCAACCATCTTTCAAGTGTGATGAGAACTTTTGTTATCGCTGTGGTGAAAACGGCCATTTCTCTGCCAAATGTCATAATGCAGAGAATCAAGCCAAAGTAATCCAGAAGTTGATCCAATCTCTAAAGAAAGCTAAACAGGGTGAATCATCAGCTCCAGCCACAGGAAGCAGTCGCACCGTGTGTTCAGCTAAGAAAAGTGAGATAACCATACTGCAAGGAGACATCCCCCAGGGATTGATTGGCCCCTCGTCCATTGTACCAGTGAAGATAAATGGACAACAGTGCAATGCTCTCCTTGATAGCGGCTCTCAAGTCACAATAATCTTTGAGTTCTGGTACAAGCGTCACTTGCCTGATGTCGCTATCCAGCCAGTGTCGGGGTTGGCCATATGGGGTTTGAGCGAAAACAGTTACCCCTACTTGGGATATGTGGTGGTGGATATGGCGTTTCCAGAGAAGGTCACAGGCACCAAAGAGCCCCTGTCAGTCTTGGCTCTGATTTGCCCTAGCCCCTCAAGTCCTGAGCAGACTCCTGTGATCTTAGGCACGAATGCCAACCTTTTTCAGAGGCTTTCCAGACTGTGCAAAGAGACCACCGGAGTCGACATTGCCCAGACGCTTGGCATTAAAGCAAGGGACCCGGTCGTGCACACAGACCAATCAACCGCTGAGGGAGAAGAGGATGGGGTGGGATGTGTGAAGTGGATGGGTCCGAGCTCGCTGATCTTACCTCCTGGTGAATGCTGTGTCAGCTGTGAAGTAGACTTGGAGCAGCCTCTGAAGAAGGACATGCTGATGGTGGAAGCCTCCCCCACTGCTCCTTTACCAGCGGGGGTGCTGCTGCAGCCGATGGTGATACCAAGTGCAGCAGTGGAGGAAGGCCATTTCACTGTGTTGATCATGAATGAGTCTCGGAAGGATATAGTCATCCCAGTGGGAATAGTCCTAGGACAACTGTGCCACGCTGATCCAGTAGTCCCATCACCAAAGGCGGGAGCTGAGACTGTCCCAACCAAGTTAGATCCTGAACTACTTCAGTTTGGTAACTCTCCTATCCCCCATCAATGGAAAGAGCGACTCCGTCAAAAGCTGTGTGAGCGAGCAGAAGTGTTCTCGTTGCACGAGTGGGATGTCGGCCTGGCAAGGGACGTGGAGCACAATATCCGGATGACCGACCCAAAGCCCTTCAGAGAACGTTCCAGACGCCTCGCCCCAGCCGATATTGATGATGTCCGCAAGCACTTTGCAGGAGTTTTTGAATGCTGGGATCATTACGGAGTCACGCAGCCAGTATGCATCACCAATTGTGATAGCCAGAAAGAAAAATGGGCGTATCAGAATGTGTATTGACTATAGGACCCTTAATAGGCGTACAATTCCAGACCAGTACACAACTCCTCGCATAGATGATGCGTTGGATTGCTTAACTGGGAGCAAGTGGTTTTCAGTCCTCGATCTGCGCAGCGGGTACTACCAGATTGCCATGGCAGACGAAGATAAAGAGAAAACCGCCTTCATCTGCCCCCTTGGATTCTTCCAATTTGACAGGATGCCCCAGGGCATAACAGGAGCGCCTGCCACGTTCCAACGCCTTATGGAGAAAGCGGTCGGCGATATGAATCTCCAACAAGTGTTACTTTATTTAGACGATCTCATTGTCTTTGGACGATCCTTGGAAGAGCACGAAGCGCGCCTCCTGCGGGTGTTAGACAGACTTGAAGAGGTAGGGCTAAAACTCTCCCTGGACAAGTGTCAATTTTGGCAACCCAGGGTCAAGTATGTAGGCCACATCGTGTCAGCCGACGGTGTTGCTACTGACCCTGAAAAGATAGAAGCAGTCACTAGGTGGCCTAAACCCACAGACCTTAAGTCACTGCGGTCCTTCTTAGGTTTCTGCGGGTATTACAGACGCTTCATAGCGAATTACTCCTCCATTGTTAGGCCCCTCACTGAACTGACAAAGGGCTATGCGCCTAATCAGCCTGGAAAGAAGCAGGTCATGGACAAGACAAAGACCTACTTTAAAGCTTCAGAACCATTCAATGACCGATGGGACCAATCCTGCACGGACGCTTTCAATCGCATCATTCAATGCCTGATTAATGCCCCAGTGTTGGCATTTGCCGATGCTAACAAGCCCTATGTTTTACATACTGATGCAAGTTTCAAAGGGATTGGTGCGGTACTGTACCAGGAACACCCAGAAGGGCTACGGCCCGTGGCCTTTGCCAGCCGAAAATTGAGCTCTCCAGAACAGCGATATCCAGTACATCAGTTAGAGTTCCTTGCGCTGAAGTGGGCTGTAGTGGACAAGTTTCACGACTACCTTTACGGAGCCAAGTTTTCTGTACGCACAGATAATAATCCGTTGACCTATGTACTTACCACGGCGAAACTCAATGCGACGGGTCATCGTTGGCTGGCAGCCTTGGCTACCTATGATTTCGATGTACAGTATAGGCCTGGTAAAGCAAACATAGATGCTGACTTGTTGTCCCGCAACATCCCTGAGGATGTGGAGGATAGAGAATGGGGTAGCCTGTCCCCAAATGTGGTGAAGTCCATATGTCAAGGGGTGCAAGTGGAAGAAGTACCTGACACATCTCAGAGACAAGTGGAACCATTAGGAGACACCCCAGGCAGTAATCCTGAGGTGTATGCCTTTCCGTCACAGTTACACTTGAGCTCACTGGAGCAACTTTCAAAAGCAGATTTAATGGCTGCTCAGAAGAGAGACCCAGTGGTTGGACAAGTGATTGAGGCTGTGAAACAGGGAGTTTGGCCTAGTGGCAACGACTTAAACCCGGAGGTGCTACTGATGAAGAGGGAAGTTGGCAGACTTGTGATGAGGGATGGGCTTCTGTTCAGGGCAAGCAAGAAAGCTGTAGAGGAGACACTGCAGCTGGTGCTGCCCTCCCAGCTCAGAGAAGTGGTGTTGCACTCTCTTCATGATGACATGGGCCACTTGGGCGTGGAAAGGCTGACTGACCTCCTAAGAGCAAGATTCTACTGGGCAAAGATGGCTCAGGATGCGGAGCAGTATGTTCGAAATTGTGGACTTTGCATCACTCGCAAAGCGCCTGCGAAGAAAGCCGCTCCACTACATCACATTACTAGCAGTGGTCCGTTGGACCTGGTGTGTATTGACTTTTTGTCAATGGAACCCGATTCCAGAGGCATTAGTAACGTCCTGGTTGTGACAGACCATTATACCAGATACGCTCAAGCCTTCCCTGCGAGGAATCAGAAAGCCCTCACAGTTGCACAGATCCTAGTCGAAAAGTATTTCGTACACTATGGTTTACCTGCAAGGATTCATTCTGATCAGGGGAGAGATTTTGAGTCGAGACTGATCAAAGAGATGCTGACAACTTTGGGAATACGGAAATCACGAACGACTCCGTATCATCCCCAAGGAGATCCACAGCCGGAGCGTTTCAACCGTACACTGCTCTCCATGCTGGCAACATTGGGACAAGAGAAGAAGAGATCCTGGAGTCAGCATGTAGCCTCGTTAGTGCATGCATACAACAGCACGAAGAGTGACGCAACTAGATATTCTCCTCACTACTTGATGTTCGGTAGGGAAGCAAGACTACCAGTAGACCTGTGTTTCAACACAACTCAACCTGGGAGCCAGTAAAGAAATCATTACCAGTATGTTGAAAGCCTGAAGCGTGACCTGCAAAGAGCCTATGAACTGGCTTGTCAAGCTGCAGACAAGACTAACCTGCGAAACAAGAGGGCCTATGACCAGAAGGTCAGTTTTCAGAGCATAGAGGAAGGAGACCGTGTTCTGCTGAAGAATTTAGGACTCAAAGGGAGACACAAGCTTGACGGCCGATGGAGTTCTATACCCCATGTGGTGGTAGGAAAGATGCCAAACCTACCTGTATTCCGGGTGAGACCTGAGGGAGGCAGAGGGGGAGTTAGGACAATCCATCGAGATCACATCTTACCTATTGAGCCATCCGTGAGGATCCCACCAGGTCCAGCTTGTGAAGAAGTCCCGGTGAGACCGAGAACACGTGCAATCAGTAAGAGACAAAGACAACCGATTAGGAGTCAAAGAGAAGAGGCCCCAGAGACAACAGATTCCTCGTCTGATGTGGAGGGTAACAGGTCATGTCGACTGTTGTATCTGGAGCGTCTACTGAAGAGGAGAGAAGTGTCTGATGGAGATTCAGAGAGCTCAGAGAACGAGGAGGCCAGAGAACTGACTCCTGACTGTGCCACTGAGGAGCATGAGACAGAGGAAGAGGAAGGGCCCCCTGTGACCAACACTGCCCCCTATGACTCTGAAACAGACCAAGATGGGAGAAACAGTGTCAGTGCACCAAAAGAAAGACTGAGCTCTAAAACTAAAACCCACAGAGTACTTAGACCACGGATACGTGAAAAAAGACAAATAAAACCAGTATTGCGACTTACCTATGATGAACCTGGAAAAGCTAGTGAGCAAGCATTAACAATTGTTCATAGAGGTATCATTATCAAACTAGGGGAAAACTAGATCCTCTGTATTTCCGAGTTAGTAACTCAGTTCTGATAAACTCTTTCTCTACATAGTTAAAAGGTTAAAATGGCATGGTTTATGTCTATGAGGACATTTAGACATTTAGTAAGGGGAGGATGTAGCCCTGTGGGAAAAGTGTGTGGGGTCGGAGATGATGGTGTTTGTGGATGTTTACCCTTGTGACATAACTAATGTATCCCGTTTGTTTAAAAAATTGTATTGGTGGAGAGGTACGTTAGCCCCAAAAAAGGGGAGGGGGAAGTGACGTTGAAGAGGAGTTCCGGAGGAGAGAGAAAAGACGCGGGACGGGATAAAAAGGGAGAGTTTGGGAAAAAGAGCGGAAAAGGACGAGTTCGAGGGAGCGGAGGAAAGAGGGGATATAGAGGGAGTGGACGAGTAGTCAACCCGGCGACGGAGTCCACGATCGGTCCCTGGACGCGGATAACTAATCCCAGCGGTGGACCGCAAGGACGACACCCCAAGTCCCGCCTCGCAAACCCCGCCAGCGAGTAGCCAACCCGGCCGCTCAGTGCGTATCTTCGCAAACCCCGCCAGCGAGTAGCCAACCCGGCCGCTCAGTGCGTATCTTCGCAAACCCCGCCAGCGAGTAGCCAACCCGGCCGCTCTGTGCGGGTCTTCGCAAACCCCGCCAGCGAGTAGCCAACCCGGCCGCTCAGTGCGTATCTTCGGGAACCCCGCCAGCGAGTTGCCCACCCAGCGACTCCGTCCGTATCTGTTCCCGGACTTGGATCACCCAACCCCGCGAGAAAAGACGCGGGACGACACCCCCACGCCCACCTCGCCAACACCGTTAGGACGACGAGGGGGGTGTGTTTGTTCCGTTGGCGCTTTAGCGCGAAGGCACCGTTTTTGTTTCCAAGGACCCATCCACCTGCAAACAGGCCTGCAACGTAAGCGGACAGCTATTTGGGTACCCACACACGATATATATATCGTGTGTGGGTACCCAAATAGCTGTCCGCTTACGTTGCATATATATATATATATATATATGTTATTTACCTGCCGGCTTATTCTGTGTGTTGTATTGTGTGTATTTATGTTCATCGTTCTTCTTGTTACATTATAGCTCAAGTAAATGTTTTATATCTGTATTTGGTGTCGGGCTGTTTGATGTGTGTTGACAGTTTAAATATATGGTTAGCAGATTGTAGTCACCTAGCATTAATTAATTAAGAAACAGTTAAGAATTCGGGCCGCGCACTCCACTCAAATAGCCAGGACGGCTAGGGGGCGCTACAAGTATACCAAGGTATAGGTTACAGTAGGCCAAGGAGAGTAGAGGAAAGAAAAACTGAGGTTATATGAGAAACAATTCTCCTTTTTGTTTTCCTATAAGTTGCGTGCAGCGGTCAGCAAAAGTCAGTTCACAGCGTAAATAATAACGGATAATGCAAGGAACCAACTTCAATAACTTCATGAGTCTCTAACTGTAGCAGCAACAAACGCGTTCAGCACTTGTGTCCTTTGGAAAAAGTTCTGTTTTCTTTATTTGCAGCATGTTTTTGTTTTGATTAGTTTCATGTGTTTTCTTAAGTGTCAGTGTGTTGAGCTCTCAGGGCCACCATAGAGCTGACAAAGATTGATCATGATGAAATGAGACATTTCATCATGATCAATCTTTGTTTTTTTTGGGGAGAGAGAACATTAAGGGAATGACCCTCACACCTGTCACAACAGTAAACATAAGATAAGATAAGATATTCCTTTATTAGTCCTACAAAGGGAAATTCACAGGATTGCAGCAGCAAAGTGGACAGTGCGCACAAGTTACATGGTAAACATAGCTACAGATAATACAATTATAGGTAGCTGGATTGATTTTGATGTGTCAATTGGCTTTTTTTGTTTTGTTTAGCTACAAGTGTGTTAACCTTGCTATGATACATCTGATGAAGTGTTTAAAGGAATGTTAAAAAATGAAAGCCTACTTTCTAGGAATTCTCAAAGAATCTTTGCGCTTTTTCTCATTTGTTTCCCCAGATGCACCAAGGATTGGGCTGATTACTGGGAATTTTGAAGATTGTTCTTTATCTGCACTGTCACTTCTGGTAAAGAATATTTAGCAATATCCCTTTATTGAAGGTGTCTGATCATAATAATACAGAAATAATCTGCAAAATAACAGTATTCATCTATATAACCGTGAATGAGACTTACCATGAATTTATGTTTTTTGCATTTTATTTGAATTAAGGTATTTAACCTTAATTTTAGGGGTTTTGTTTGGCAGCCGTAGCTGCCAGTCATTTGACCTTTTTACAGGTTTTTTTTTTTTTTTTACAGTGTAATGTACAAGAAGTAACAAGATTAGATTTTGGATAGAGATCTTCCTCATACTGGGCAAAAACATGTTTACTTTGGAATTGTGTCTTTTGGAGCTTGGACTCCATTCTGCCGTAGGATAAACCAGGGGTAGGGATGATTCGAACCCTGGCTGCTTCATATCCCATGTGGAAATGTCCCTGAGCAAGACACCTGGGGCCTCATTTATAAACGTTGCGTACGCACAAAAGAAGGCGTGCTCTCTACGCAATAATTGGTATTTATAAAAAGTAAACTTGACGGAAAAATGTGCGGCCCTTCACGCAAGCTTGGACCCATGCGTACACACAAAAACGGGTGAAATGAGAACCGTCGGCAAATGCAAGAAACACGCAAACGTCTGTGAAAGTGTGTAAGACTAGACTGAAATGCCAATATTGCCTCTCATAAATAACACGAAAACCCGTTTGATCGATCTGCAGCGTAAAACAAACAAATACAAATTAACATATTTTCAAAAGGAAAAGTGAAATATGTTCTGCAATAATATTGGCATGTTATGCAATTCATCCTCAAAACACAGCTGTTGCTTGTCAGATGCAATCAAATGGACGGTAATAAAATTGCTGTGTTGGCCCAGACCCTGTCCCGATCCCCAATCATTGCCGCCAGTCTCTCATCAAGAGGGGACAGCTCTGGTGTCCCCTTTCCCCCACCCGTGGCAGACACACTTTGTCGATTGCGCGCTAAACTCTTTTTTGCATCCAGTTTGTCAGACCTTTGGCTTAAATTGCAGAGAGGCAGGCGTTGATGTGGGAGAGCGGTGGGTTGTGAGGGTTGTTGGTGCTGAGGTAGATCTGAATGTCGTCAGCATAGCAGTGGAAGTCCAGGTTGAAGTGACGAAGGATCTGACCGAGTGGGAATAAGTAGATTATGAACAGGAGTGGACCTAGTACAGAGCCTTGGGGGACACCTTGTGTAACTGTGGATGTGGCAGAGGAGTTTTTGTGAAGGGAGATAAAGTGAGATCTGTTCGTGAGTGCAGTATCTTCGATACCGATGGCTTGCAGTCTGGTGAACAGGATAGTGTGACTCACGGTGCCGAAGGCTGCACATAGGTCCAGGAGGATGAGGATGTTGAGGGCTCAATGAGGGTCAATGAATGACCTTGAGTAGAACAGCCTTCAGCCTCAGCCCCATGACTCCTCCCTTGGACTGGAAGAGGTTCAGAAGACTGTAGACTGTAGAGTGTACTCTTGTGATTCTGTAAAACTCATCCTGGATCTGTGAAACAAATAATGAAATCATCTTTAAAGCAACTAATATTACAAGTTTATATATGACATACATTCTCTTCACATTTTAGGTTAATCTGACTGTACAGCATGTAATATCATGTTTTGGCAAATATTTTACAAGCTTTAATATTGGTATTCACATATGCCCTCAATGATTGCGGTTATTAACTAACAATGTAATGCAACAAAAACAATATTTCTGAAATGTAATCGTGAAAATATGATTTTGAAAATAATTGACCGTAACATGACATATTTAAGCAAAAAATGCAAAACAATTAGCGCAGTCCTTCACAATGGGTTTTAACTCACGTGAGAATCCGCAAATAGAGCTGGCCATCTGGCTTTGATGTCCTCTAATGGCTTTACCTTTTCGGCCATTTTTTCTTTTATTACTTTGTCGTTGTTCCTTTTCCTTGCTTCGGTAAGTAACTCAATCCTCTCTTCTTCTTGACTTTCTTCATCCTCTCCTGCCGGGTGAGGAGGGAGGTAGTTAACCTGCCTTTCGAGGCTTTTTTATACCTTTTGCAGACTTCTGGTCTGCAGTGCTCTTGCGTTTTAGTGCATTGCACATCACCTCAGGAACACCGTATCCTCTGAGTTTGGTGTGATAATTCGCCATGCTTTGCTGCCAGCCATAGTAACCTGAGAAAGAGCCGGGTTCCTTGAGACAAGGATACTTCCTGAGAAGTGCCTCAGAAACCTCTCTAATCTGTGCACTTGATGGATAAGCTGTATATGGATATACAGTTTTAGCTAGCTTCTCAAATACATCTGCCTTGACCTTTGAGGTAGTTTGAAGTGTTTTCCTGTAGTCTTCATTGGCTCTTTAAAGACACATCTCAGTTTCATATGCAAACTATGGAATGGTTAACTCCTTTTGCCACGGCTGACTTTGTTCTGTGGTACTGTCCATAGGCAGGATTTTGGTGTCCTGTGAAGATGTTCCGGCAGATGACTGTATAAGGTGATAAGTCACTATCAGTTAACTGTTGACAACAGGGACTGCTCAAACTATCGTCAACTGAAAGTTGACGACAGTTTATAATAATTGTTTGTTTATAATAATTGGGGCAGCTTGAACAACCTTCATCGTGTCTTCGTTCTTAATTTGGTCACTTTGATGAATGAGTAAAATAATGTCCAAAATCTGAGGACCTACTTCTCAATTCGGTTAAGTTAAATAGCATTGCTTCTACTTGCCAAGTAGAAGCTTGTGGATAAGACCATACACACAGTAAATTATGTCAATGGCCTGTAGTGTACAATCAAAATAAAAGGCTAATTAAAATATAATTAAAAATTACAATTCAAATTATATTTTCTTATCCAGTCTTAAAATGCAGAATAAATATTTTAACTATTTATCATAACAATATATGTGCATCTTATAATAATGGTTATGAGTAGTATGAAATGTAAAAAGTACACTATTGTGGTATTTCCAGGTAATAGTAGTGTAAACTACAGATATTGTAAGATGTGAAAGTTTCAATGAGCTAAAACGAACAACAGATGTGACATTTGAGTGTAACCAAGCGTTTTACTCAACACTGTACGCAGCCAAGGGGTACTGTTAAGGGTTTCGGAAGCTCTCGAGGGAGGCCTCACTCCTGGTTCTCGTCCCGGCCGGAAACGAGGACACGAATGAGTCAATTCGTTTAAATTCAAAAATCAAAAAGTATTTAATGACTAAACAACATAATAGGGATTACAATTACAAAGTGAAATACTAAGCGAACAGTGGAATATTTCGCGAAATAGAGAATTCTCTGAGCAAGTCTAAAGTGACTTATCAACGCGGCTGCAGGAGAAGATCTAACAGTCTTTCCCCCGCCATGCTCCTTTGAAAACTCTTGAGGTGTGTCTTCTTTGGTGCATTTGAATGTCATTGGCCTCTTCTCCAAACGTCACCTCCTCCATTGTCCCTTCCACGTCGAGGTGTGAAGCTGCAGCTGTAACCTGAAACCTCTCTGTCCTAGCTGTCCCTCACATTCCAATGCACTCAATGCAGATACAGTGGCTTTATGCCCCAATGAGTGAACCCAACAAAGCATACATCGTTTAAGTCTTCATCTTATAACTAGTACACTTTAATTACAACAACCCATCATTAATGATCCCCGTTCATCACCCTTCATCATAAGATCTAAGACAGTTCATGTGGTTCAATTCTCAAGACATTTGCCTCAGTCGGCTGCCTTACATGAAGTTGTTCATTTATTACCTGACAGGAGAAAAAACTCCCAAAAAACCCTCTTTGGGGAAAAAATTGGAAGAAATCCATAAAGAACGGCAATTGGCATCCGTCCCCAGGTTTTAACATCACATTGTAACAGAATGTAAATGTGTAGTGTGTTTCTACGATTTAAAAGACTATGAACTGTGTTTGATTCACATTGTATTCACTTCATCTAACATGTTAATGTAATAACTAATCTAACATCACACAAACTACAATTCTATCACTAAACATCATTACACGTACTACAAATTCTATGACTAGACATTCACTTCTACTTAAAACCCCAACAGTACACATCTCCAAGTCTGCTGTTCCGAAAGAGCAATTTCTCCAGTGTACTCCAGTTGAAAGGATCTTAGATGCTCTTCATACCAGGCAGCCAGTAACTTTGCCATTTTGGACAATTCTATACTTTTTATTGTAATCTGCATGATCTCAGCAAAGTCTGGTAGTCCACAAGTTGAGCCATAGGACAAGATCATTACAACATTTTACCTTGTCCCATAGTAGGTGTTTGCTAACTGCACAGTACAGATGCACAGATGGGGTGATATTTTCCTCAAAGATTCCTGTATGTCTGGATGCAGCACATCTAAAAGGCACTACAGATGGTTTTGTGACACAAGGGCCTGTGTTGCATCATCTGTGTGCAAGCGAAATACCATCATCATCTGATGTCTTGTGGAGAGGGTCAACAACACAGCTTTTTTTACACCAAAGAAAAGGAATGTGTTCACCTTCAAAGCGCATTGTCCATACACCAACCAGAGGCCGATATAGTTCAATCAATGCAGGATAATGTGTTGTAATGTAATGGTGTTTAGGTATCCATTTCTCTTCAGGAAAAAACGCTACAAATCTGTCACGATATTTTAAAGTCGAGGTAGGCTATAGTTTCAACTGTGTGAACTGGGGCACCCACCAATTCCACTATGTCTTTCAAAACCATGAGAGACTACCAGGCCAAATCATCCTCAAGTACCCACGAACGAACAATTAGTGGCAACAACCGTATTAGGGCCCAATTGTCATGGGAATTTACACCTATAGTTCTGCGATGAAAGTAGTTTTGAGGGATTGCGTGTGGCCTGTTGACTTTGTCTGGGCACTTGTAGGGAAAATCTACGATTAACTGATTGAGTACAGTCAACTTCTTGTGGGTGAAAATCTGAAAATTTGGGGTTTCTCTCAGTTTGCAAATCGTACTGAATTTCTTTCTTGCCGGGGCTCGGACCCTCCTCCCAGGTTGAGCACCCCCGTGGTTTCCTGCTAAACAGCAGCTCGAAGGAAGAAAATCCCTTGGCCTGGAGAACCTCCCGTACTGCAAACAACAGAGGATCAAGCCATTTATCCCAATTATAAATACCCTGTGATGGCGGCCTTCAGTGTCGCCGGACGGTGATATCGGACCCACGCCGTTGTCCGGGGTGGCAGACACTCCAGGAGCTGCTCCACCACTACCTTCTCCACCACCGTCGGCGCTCCACCCACGCTCCCCGGCTGCAGCCACATGTTTGCCGCATCCTTCAGACGCTGGGCAAATTTTAACGGGCAGTCCCCCGGGCCTCGCCTCGCCTCTCGGAAGGCTCTCTTGTGGTCTTCGGGGGACAGCCCTATCAGGTCCATGATGGCAACTCTTCACATCTGAGTAAATGTGCCTAGCCCAGGGCCCCAGACCCAGCGCCGCCGTCTGACCCTCCCCAGTCAGGACCTGCAGATTTTATTTTGACATTTTCTTTATTCCTAAGAAGTGGTTCTACGTCAATGATGAACAAGCCGGTGTACGCCTGCTGGAATGTCAAGTGTTGTCTAGAGTGACATACATTGTTCCGATGGCCGGAGTGCAGTCAAAGATGACACAGTTGTTATTAAGAGTTTATGCCTTAAACCTAGGTAAGTTAATGATACTTGTTTGTATTTAATTCTATTAATTTAAAGTACGATTACAAGTCACTAGTCCTTTGAACTAATTTCTTTAAAGGCGCGGATGGTCCGGTTTTAATATCAAATTTTCCTGAGGCAGGTGCTCGCTCACACAGTGAGACCTCCATGGCTGTTTAGGTGTAGCGGCTATTTATAATATACCGGCGGGCCAAAGATAATTGCCTTGAGTTTGACATATAAGCCTTTTATGGGATTTTAAAAATCAAACCACAGCACACCTAAGCTAAACCCTGAGAACAATGAGAACGCAAAGAGAAACGTTTGACCAAACACATTTCAACTCGCCCAAGCTGTGTGTATCAACAGGACTTCTAACACCTGCAGAGCCTTCACAACGGCTTACCTGCTCCCTGTTAACACACACTTACAAGAGCTACTCAGCAGAGAGCTGTGACAGCATGTGTTGATATTCACTCAGTTCTTCTGTCAAATAATGTTGATAAAATGACATTTTCATCAGCTCTGTAGGAGAATGAGGACATCCCTTGCACACAGATTAAGCGTTCAACCACACACACTCACACACACACACTGATGTCCCACTCAACACATCACACCCATTCTCCTCAACACGTCCCATTTAATCTGATAGCTGGCTGCAGTGAAATGTGGAAGGGAAATAATTTAAAAGTGTGTGAAGGAGAAGAAAAGGCAAAGATGAGGAAAGGAAGAAAACATGACATGAAAAATAACAGCACCAGTGGCACGGTCATTTGTATTTGTGAGGCCACTGACATATAAAGATGCATGGAACCATTTCAGACTGGACATAAACAGGATGGTTAGAATGTTTGGATGCTTTATGGTAAAGTGCCTCAAAGCACATTCTTTTGTAGTATTTGTTTCTGTGTTCTGTCCTTTTCACATATGCAGTCAAACCCTCAAGAGAAACATTTACAGCAGGTTGTCATGTGTGAGACAAGAATATCAAGGGTTAAGATATGGCGAAACTCATGACAAATTAGAAACTGCAAATTGTCTAGCAAACTAGTTGAATATTAAATTCATTATAAGAGTTCCCTCCTCCGGACCCAGGAGAAGGCTGGCCTTTGCACGCACCTGTCACTGTCCTCGTAATCACGCACCTGCACCAGATCTGCAATCACCAGGGTATAAGAGGGAGAGCCGGACAACAAAGTCACGTAGGTGGACCTCAGGCATGGTCGAAGTCTCAGTATAGGAGAAATCGAGTCTGCCGAGAGCGGTTTGTTATTTTTTTGATTTTGTGTCTGTCAACGTCCGCTACTTACCTCTCGTTTTGCCTCCTTTCGGCACCTGTCTTTTCCTGCACGCTGGATTCTCACGGGATATTGTACACCTGGGAATTCACTCTCACCATCCGCACTCCTCACGCTCGTTCCTGCCGCTCACCTACCCTTGTGTCATCGAATAAATCAGACTTTCACCTGCTTTCTGACTGCCGTGTCGTTTACGTTCTGCGTTTGGGTTCAGTCCCACTACAACATCTGACAATAAGAACATTAGCATTGCACAAACAGCTCGTTAGCTGCTATGCTATGTTCCTGAAAATATTAAGAAAAGATCTTACGCCACATACATTTTGGATTTTTGTGACAGAAGAGGGTGTGGCTAAGGCAGTAAAACATTTTTAGGCAACCAAAATGTTACAGGTTCTAACAAAAATAAAGTGCATCAGAATCGGACCTTGCTGCCTGATAAATGTCCATCTTGACCTGTACCATGCATTATATTTGCCAATGTCGACATGGCATGTATATAGGCACACAGAACCATAAAGAATACGGTAGCTAATTCCTGTTGAATTTATTGGGAGTGAGGATTAGCAAATTACGCTACTCAAATCATCAAGCTCCAATCTCCTGCCAGATAATGGTTGCTTCTGAGGCCATATATAGGTAGTTGAAATTAACATCACAACTGTATCCTGGTAACAGAGACAGCTTTTCAGAAAGAAGGGGGTGGGAGGGCGCTGCTTCTGGAAGGTTTTTCCCCCTATTTTGCATTTTTCTTTCTAACATATACTCAATGTTTGTTAACATAAAAGCACAAGACCCTCTTGGGTAATAAAACAGAGGTTCATTCTGTGAAGTAATAAAGCTAATACAGTATATCACATGCTTTCAAATCTCATCTGAACATAAAATAAAAAAACTCTTTAAAAACGGATGTCCTAAAGCCTCTCAGCGTTTGAAACAATGCATGATTTACTTTGAGTGTGAGCATGCTGGATTTTCCTTTCCTGTTCAGCAGCATCATTTTGAGCATTGAAGACAGAGAGCGAACAGTTGTTCATTCATTTGGTTACCTGCCTGATTATCCTTCACAATTATCTTGTTATGCTGTCATAACAGCTAGTCTCAATAAATGGCACGAGAGAATAAGCTGTACCCAACTGTCACGACAACCAGAATAGAACAAGTTGATTTCATCCTTACTGACCGCCAAGAGGCAGTGCTTCACACTGGATTATCTTCTGTCTCGCACTTGCACAGGTCAAGTCTTTATACCAACAAAGTCACCTGTGACCTCGGATGACCTCCCCATCATGTAGAAGTTCTGGGTTCATCCTGAGATCAGTCCCATTTAATCTTCAACTTTACTATTGTGAGAAATACAGAAAAGTCTCCATGCATGTCGCTTCCAAAAGAGGTTGTGTCTTTTACATCAATTTGTTTTGCCTCATCGCAACATCGTCCGTTGTTTTGGCTTATCCAATATTGACGTGTTGCATTGTGACCATCGGTCAGAGCTGCGGACCTCCCACCCTCCAAAAGCGGCGACAAACTTCCCCTCTTAAGACGGAACAACGTGCTTCGCCGACGAGGACCACCTAAAGACTGCAATCCCACGCCCTTCTGCCTTGCACTGCCCCTAGCTTTATCAGCCTTTGGCCCTGTACCTCCCTGGGAAACAAAACCAGGTAGCAGATTTCTTGTCTAGTAACAAGCCCCCAGGCAAGTGGCGGCAGAAGTAGATCTCTATGCCATGACGATGTCAACCCACTGCCCCTACTACTCCCTGATGGAGAGGCCCAGACCTCTGGGTCAGGATGCTCGGGCACAGAGGAGCTTCTGTACGCCTTTCCACCGTTCCCTCAGATTTCTCCAACAGGGCCACAGACTCTGGTGGCCCATTTTGAGATGGTCGATGGTCGAAATGGCGCCGACGATGGCTGCCACGGTGCGCTTCATTTTTTGTTGTTTTTGTTGTTAATTATGTTTCCTTTTGCGATTCACGGAGCTCTTTCACCAGAGATGAGCTCTTGAACATACTAGGAACTCCAGCGGAGTTACTTCCAACTTTTCTTCTATCTTCTGTGGAATTACTGGACATTCTAGTCAAAGGTGCGCTCACCTTTCATCACGCGGTGAGACGCCGTAGGAGAGAAAAATGCACCGGCTTGTTGGTGAGACTCCGCAAGCATGGTTCTCGCACACCGCTGCCAGGCATCTTTCTCTCCAACGTGCAATCACTGTGAAACAAACTGGACGAAATTCATCTGCTGGTGAGGAGCGACGGAGACTTTGCTACATCCTCCGTTTTGTGCTTCACAGAGACGTGGCTCTGCGAATCGATACCGGACTCCCCGCTCCAGTTGGAAGGCTTCCAGCTGCTCAGAGCGGACCGCGACACAGAGCTCTCCGGCAAGAAAAAGGGTGGAGGAATGTGCTTCTTCTACAACACCTGCTGGTGCAACGACGTAACGGTGATCCTACAACACTGTTCTCCTGATCTGGAAACTCGGGCAACGTGAGCGAGGCACAGCGGACACTCGCCGACCAGATACGGCGTGTGGAGCGGACCAACCCGGACTCCTTAGTTAGTCCTCGGGGACTTTAACAAAGGTAATCTCACCCATGAACTTTCTAAGTGCAGACAGTTTATTAAATGCCCCACCAGAGAGGGGAACACGCTGGATCACTGTTACACCACAGTAAGCAGGGCTTATCACGCCGTCCCTTGTGCTGCACTGGGACACTCTGACCACGTCATGGACCACTTGATTCCTGCATACAGGCAGAAACTATAAAGCTCAGCAAACCTGTGGTGAGGGAATTCAAGAACTGGACCAGTGAGGCACTGGAGGATCTTCGGGCGTGCTTTGACTGCACAGACTGGGATGGTTTCAGAACTGCAACTAACAGTCTGGATGAGTTCACAGAGGCTGTAGCTTCTTACATCGGCTTCTGTGAGGACAGTTGTGTTCCATCATGCACCAGGGTGAGTTACAACAACGACAAACCCTGTTCACAGCAGAACTCAGGAAACTACGTCTGCAGAAGGATCAGGCATTTAGGAGCGGGGACAGTACTTGTACACAGAGTCAAAATACAAGTTTAGCAAGATGGTGAGAGATGCTAAACGTCTGTACTCTGAGAAACTCCAACAACAGTTCTCAGCAAGTGACTCTGCTTCGGTTTGGAGAGGCCTTAAACACCTCACAAACTACAAGTCAAAACTTGAATGACCTCCACCTGGCAGACGAGCTGAATGAGTTCTACTGCAGATTCGATAGTGTTAGGGTTTCGTAAGCTCTCGAGGGAGGCCTCACTCCTTTGTTCTCGTCCCGGCCGGAAACGAGGATACGAATGAGTCAATTCGTTTAAATTAAAAAATCTAAAAGTATTTAATGACTAAACAACGTAATAAGGATTACAATTACAAAATGAAATACAAAGCGAACAGTGAAATATTTCGCGAAACAGAGAAAACTCTTGAGGTGTGTCTTCTTGGGTGCATTTGAATGTCATTGGCTTCTTCTTCAGAGTGTCCCCTCCTGGACTGTACCCTTCACGTCGAGGTGTGAAGCTGCAGCTGTAACCTGAAACCTCACTGTACTATTTGTCCCTCACATTCCAATGCATTCAATGTAGATACAGTTGGCTTTATGCCTCAATGAGTGAATTTATCAAAGCATACATAGTTTGTCTTCATCTTATAACTAGTACACCTTAATTACAACACATCATTAATGATCACCGTTTATCACAAGATCTAAAACAGTTCATGTGGTCCAATTCTCAAGACATTTGCCTCAGTCGGCTGCCTTACATTAAGTTGTTGTACTACCTGACAGGAGAAAACTCTCAAAAAACCTTCTTTTGCGGGATAAAATTGGGAGAAATCCATAAAGGACGGCAATTAGCATCCGTCCCCAGGTTTTGACATCACATTGTGACAGAATGTTAATGTGTACAGTGTTTATATGATTTAAATTACTATAAACTGTGTTTTATTCAAATTGTATTCACTTCATCTAACATGTTAATGTAATACCCAATATCTAACAACACACAAACTATAATTCTAACACTAAACATTATTACACGTACTATAAATTCTATGACTAGGGGTGCACTTCTGGCTTAAATCCCTAAACAATAGACAATGTCGTGATCCCGTCGCCCACAGCTCCACCAACCTGCCCCAGTCCTCCACCCCTCCCTCCCCCAGCCCATTAGGGGCTCACGACTGTTAAATTCAGTTTATTTGACAGTGAAACACGGTAAATATATGTGTCAGCAGAGGAAATTATTTTCATTTTATTTTCATTCATATTGTAATAGTTTATCACTGTTGATTGTACTAGAAATTGTACTCACAACAGAAACGCACCGCAATATGGAAATCATTCGATAGTGATTTTTACATGAATTACTACTGAAAATATATTTTGTTAGTGTTAAATATACGGACCATGGTGGTGCCAATGGAGATAAAACATATCATACACTCAAAAGCCAGCACTATATTGTTTACAGTCATGCTTTGTAAAGAAACCAGTTTTTCACTGTTAAATATAATAAACCTTTTACTAAAAACAGCAATACACCGTGATATGAACAAAACCAGTATCAGCCAAAGTACTCCTCTACTTTACGGTGGTTAGCACTGTCACCTCGAAGCATGAAGATCCAGGGTTTGATTCCACCTGATTCGGTTCTTCCCGCGGTGCAAAAACATTCTCTGACGATTAGGTTAATTGGTGACTCTAAATGGTTTGATCTCTGTGTCACCCCTCTTCCACCGTCCACTCAACTATCTTTCGAATTCCATTCTGTAACAGTTACTCACCCGGTACAATTAACTATCGTTGCCCTTTACCGTCCGCCAGGCTCCTTGGGTCATTTCTTGGAAAAACTGGACATTCTCCTGTCCAATTTCCCTGAAAGTGGCCCTCCGCTCATCCTCCTTGGTGACTTCAACATCCAGACAGAGAAGTCATCTGACCTCTTACACCTACTTTCCTCTTTCGCTCTGTCACTCAGTCCCTCTCCTCCTACTCACAAAGCCGGCAATCACCTTGACTACATCTTCACTAGAAACTGCTCTACCACTAACCTCTCTGTAACTCCACTTCATGTTTCTGACCACTTCTTCGTCTTATACTCTCTCCCACTCTCTATAACTAACTACCCTTTCCCATTGACTGTACCTGTTTGTCTCAATGTTCTATCACAGGGGTCTCAAACTCGTGGGCCAAACGCGGGCCAAATGCGGCCCTCGGGACGATATTTTGTGGCCCCATCCTTAATATGAAAGTGTAATGTTAGTGCGGCCCGCAAGTTTTATACTGTAACCCCACTGTCAGCTGCTGTGTGGGACATGTTATGATGTTCTGGTTTCCTACTGTGTGCTTGTCCAGTGAACGTGGCATGCATGTGACTGACATGGGGGGCGGGTCGTGTGTGTCGGCCGAGGTGCAGAGAGCAGGAGGGTGAAATTCAGTTTCCTGCCCTCTTTCGCGCAGGTGATCATGTGACTAACCGTTAGCATCGCTCGTTTAATAAAGTTTTCCTTTACGACTCACACTAACAACACATGAAGCATCTGACGTCACCGACGAGCGTCTCCGTCCATTACTACGCAGCTTCGATTCACGTAACTTCACGTTTGGCTATAAAGGAATTCCACGGTCACATGACCTTAGGTCTCCCCCGCTGAGTTAAAGGAGGACTAGTGTTGTAGTCTCATTCGGACCGATCCCCCAGGGTGGGGTTCAATGACTGCTTTGGAAAGTGAGTGTTAAGTTGTGTTATTGTCGACCATGCCGTTCGGACGCTAGTCTGGCCCGCGTTCGGTTGAAGTGGGCTGCATCTGGCCCGCAGCTGATTTGAGTTTGAGACCCCTGTTCTATCAGCTCTCCCTTCTACTGACTGCTTCTCACTCTTGCATTCGAATGCTGCTGCAGAGACTCTCCTCTCAACTCTTTCCTCCTCTCTAGACTCTCTCTGTCCCTAATGGTGAGTGCCATTAGAGCCACCATGCGAGCATCGGAAAGGAGATGGCGTAAATATAATCAACCTGCCGACCTACTTGAATTTCAATCTCTTCTCTCCTCTTTTCTGCTTCTATCTCTGCTTCCAAAAGCTCTTTTCTACCAATCCAGAATTGAATCTTCATTTTCTAACCCAAAAAAACTCTTTTCGATCTTCTCCAACGTCCTCGAACCCCCTAGCCTTCCACCCTTCTTGCAGGTGACTTTGTCAACTACTTTACCAAGAAAATAGCTGACATACATGTACGCTACTCTTTCTCAAACCCACCTCCTACTACTTGCGTCCCACTGACTTCAGCTCTATCGCCCTCACTTTCCTCTTTCACCCCCCTGTCTCCTAACCAAATTCTTACCCTAGTAACATCTGCACGTCCGACCACCTGCCCTCTTGACCCCATTCCATCACATCTTCTACAATCTATCGCACCTGATCTTCTTCCTTTCTTCACCTGTCTCATCAACAATGCTCTGTTATCTGACGTTTTCCCAGTTCCCTGAAGGAGGCAAGAGTTAACCCTCTCCTTAAGAAACCTACCCTCAATCCTTCGGTAGAAAACAACTACAGACCTGTCTCTCTTCTTCCCTTTTTGTCCAAAACCCTTAAAAACGTGCAATCTTTAACCAACTCCTCTCCCACCAGTCAGGCTTCAAGGCAGGCCATTCCACAGAGACTGCTCTCCTTGCTGTCTCAGAGAGAACTCCACACTGCTAGAACTGCCTCTCTCTCCTCTGTCCTCATCCTCCTGGACCTCTCCGCTGCATTTGACACAGTCAACCACCAGATACTTATTTCCTCCCTTCTCTCGTCCTACCTCGACGGCCGCACCTACCGGGTAACCTGGCGAAGATCTGTGTTGGAACCTTGTCCTCTTACTACTGGAGATACTCAGGGTTCCGTCCGGAGTCCCCTCCTCTTCTCGCTCTACACCAACTCTCTCAGCGTTGTTATTGGCTCGCATGGCTGCCACAGCTATGCCGATGACACCCAACTAACTCTCTCCTTCCCTCACTCGGACACCCAGGTGGCGGCACGGATCTCTGACTGTCTGACTGACATCTCTCAGTGGATGTCCGCCCATCATCTGAAAATCAACCCCAACAAGACTGAACTACTTCTCTTTCCGGGAAAAGATTCTCCGACCCAGGACTTGACGGTCAACTTTGGCAACTCTGTGCTAACGCCCACTCCGACCGCAAGGAACCTCGGCGTCACACTCGACAGCCAACTTTCCCTGACTCCCAACATCATTGGGACAGCACAATCCTGTAAATACAGGCTTTACAACATCAGGAGAATACGTCCCCTTCTCACTCAGAAGGCAGCCTAGGTACTGATTCAGGCTCTTGTCATCTCCCACCTGGACTACTGCAACTCCCTCCTGGCAGGTATCCCCGCTACCGCCATTCGACCTCTGCAGCTCATCCAGAATGCAGCAGCTCGACTGGCCTTTAACCTTCCAAAATTCTCCCACACTACTCCACTCCTCCGCTCTCTTCACTGGCTACCGCTGGCTGCCTGCATCCAGTTCAAAACATTGGTACTCACGTACCATGCTGTGAATGGATCGGGTCCAGCTTACATCCAGGACATGGTCAAACCCTACATCCCGACCCGCACTCTCCGCTCTGCATCTGCAAAACTGCTCGTCCCTCCCTCACTGAGAGCAAAACACTCGACTAGATCACGACTCTTTGCTGTCCTTGCTCCGAAATGGTGGAATGAGCTCTCTGAAGACCTCAGGACCGCAGAGAGCCTTCACATCTTCTGCTGCAAACAAAAGACACACCTCTTCAGACTCTACTTCGACTAAAAGACTAACAAATTGTAGCACTTAAATTGTACTTGTAACGCCACTCATCTATAGCAAATTGTAAATTGGCTTATTTGAGGAAATTGCACTTTCTTGTTTCTTGTTCTCCTGAGTTTGTATCCCTATGGTTGAATGCACTTATTGTAAGTCGCTTTGGATAAAAGCGTAATGTAATGAAATGTATACTGTATTTTTTTGCATTGAAATTCTGGCAACATTACTTGAACTTTGTCATAAGTGTAAATCTTACATCTTACTGTGTTTATCTCTGACAAGGACTGTAATGAAGGTGACCGTATAACAGCTGTTTGAAATGGTATCATATTTTGATGTAATTTATACACCTTTTTATTTGGAGTAAATGAACGGTGAAATTGATTAAAAAAATGATGGAAAATATTGAAACACTTCACAAAAAGGTTTCAAACACCCAACACACAAGATGCTGTCTTTGTTGATACCAGATGTAAAATTCAACAGGCTGATTATAGTTTTTTCATTACATTTCATATTGCATTACATCATGTGGGGTACAAGGATGGGTTTTAATAAGCAGAAGTTTGCTTTGTGCTTAGCCCTCTTGGGCCTTCTTCCTCCTACTTGGCTGTCACACTGTGGCAGCTATATCAATGCATCAACATTAAATGGAGAATGTGCTGCGTGTGGGCGCTGAAGGTCTGTTATCAGTCTAACTGTCTTCTTTGAGCATAAGCGATCGGCCTCACCTCTAGGCCTAATATAGACAGTAGGGGAGCAAGGGGGTGGAGGATTAGAATGTTGGGGTTTAGATGAGGAAAGAAGAACAGGCAGGCAGAAGAAAGAATAGATGGTAGGGGACATCAGCTCTGACTCATCATAGCCACAGGGGAACAATAGTCAATTCAACAGTAGTCACCTGGCTGATAAGAGTCTTATAACCTGTAACGATCCTATCTTCCTACTTTTGCTGGGCGTCCCCAATTAATGCTACTGGGTTTTCTTTCTTCTGGATGTTAACACATCGATTCATTCACTCACTGTTTCCTGTTTCTTCTGCTCCTTTCAAATGTGTCAAGCTTTTCTTTATCTCAGTCTCCACTTTTTGTTGAGGTGCCGATAAAGAATCCCAATTTGTCCGGGGTTAATACACATTTTGACCAATGGATTTCCATGAATTTTCCATGACAAAAAAATAAGAAATCTCAGTGTATACATGAAAAAGTGAGAAAATGTAGTATTTAAACTAACAATGAGAAATCCAAGGCACACACAGTGTTTCCCCTACCATTCAATTAGGCCCCAAGAAAGTCTGTTTTTTATGTTTACAATTATCTACTATGGATGAGTATCGTTTGGGTTTTTCCCCAAACGTTACTCAATACTAGTGTGTGTGTGTATATATATATATATATATATATATATTATATATATGACAAGAGACACACGTGGCTTGAATACACTGGGAAGGTGCAGGTGATTTGACACAGGTTGAAACAATCATGGACACGGCAGACAATCACAGGGGATGACAGGACAAGGCAGGAAGTACCAGGGGCCAGGAGTACAAAATAAAACGAGACGTGAACCCAAACCGTGACAGAACCCCCCCCCCCCCCCGCTCCCCCCCGTCAACCGGCAGAAGGCAGACAAGGGGCGGGAGGGAGAGGACCAGTAGACGAGGGTCGGGGAGCTGGGACTTGCGGAGTTGCGGGCACAAGTCGGGGGCACGAGTCGTGGATCGGGAGGTCGCTGCAGCCCAGCGCCGAAGGCGGTGCCCTGCGGCACAGCGGGGTTGGGAGGTTGCTGCGGCCCAGCGGGATGAAGTTGACCCCGGAGCACCAGAGGCATGAAACTACAAAATAAAACAAGGCTTGAACCCAAACCGTGATAGGTTTATTTCCAAAATTGTAACTCAGCCAATGCATTGTGACTATTCGGGCGAACGGTTAACCAATACTTTCAACCAAAAGCCTAATTGAACACGATTGGTCAATGCTACTTGGACTTAAAAATTTAATATATTAAATATAAAAATATATAATATTTTATTTATATAAATGGTTCTGTTTGCTTCAGTCTGTTGTGTTCATCGTGAGTGTTGGCATGTTTGATTCATATGCTGCCAGTCCTTGTTGTCCTGTGCAAAGGAATACATGAGCTCACTGCGAACAAGCTGTGATTGATACCTTACCTTGTGCTTTACTGGAGTGCTACTTAGTTTTTGTGTAGTTCCTATTGTGTATGTGATCACATGTATATTTGTCTTCATCTGTCACCTTGAATTTCTGGCTCATTGGTATGAAGTCTGAAATGAACAGAGTCCATTAACACCTTTCTCTGTAAAAGGTGATTTACTGCTGACTCAGGATCCGAGAAGGAGGAAGTGATTCTTGAAGGACAGTTCAATGATGATGAGGTCCCCAATTTGCACTCACCAACCCCTGGAGTAAGGGATTGTGGGATTAGCATCTCAACACCACCCCTGATCCCTCACAAAGTAAAACTGAACAGTGTGGTGGAAAATATGCTGATCCAAGAAATCAAGAGGAAACCACTTGGGGGTCAAGGAGAAGAGAAACCCAAAGAGAGATAATGGTTGAACTCAACTATAGTTTTTATGAGTTCTATTGAAAATAATAGGGTTGAGAGAAGGGAGAAATGAGTCATAGGGACCAAACAGAAGACCTGCAAGAGCCAACAGCCAGCAAGATAGATGAGTGTAAACAAGATAACATGGTGAGCAGAGGAGGTAGAGAGTGCTGTGTATGACCTGTGTAGGAAAATAATCTCACCTTTTATGAGTTTCTCCAGTGATACAAGAAGATAGCTGGGTTCCAAAACATGTTAGCCTGAAAGAAATATTGAGAAAGACAGCAAGAGAAATATAAATAAATTATAAATTAAATATTTAACTGCAAAGTAATAACGCGTGTTTGCTACCCTTTCTTTGCATTGAATTATACTGGGATGTTCATGAAACTGATTGGCTGGCCTTACCAAAAAAAAAATCCACCAGCCGCCTTTGTCACATACACACACCACCATTAAAAGAGACCGCTTATTACCACTGTTATTCTCAACAGTTGTGATTATTGTTGTCAAACATGTTGTCAGCGAGCATTGCACTCTAGGATTTTTGCAGATGTCTTCTCATCATAGCCATGATTTAACACTGCAGGCTTTTGTCAAGAAGTCTATGGAGTTGTCAAATAATGTTGTGATTTCTGACTAATAAGAATGGATCGGTTCCACATTGTCCCCGGGACTTTAAGAATATGTCTATATACAGTTACAGTAAAACGGTTTTCATCCCAAGCGGTCTTTTTGATAGTTTGAGTCTCTGAGACCAGGGGGCTACTACACAAAAGTAGAATAAAGAAATGCAGGGTAACTGAAAAAGCGCAGCTTGACTTAGTATGATCGACTCATTGCGGCTTAATCGGTTGCACGTTTGCTGAGCCAGAATGAGAAGGTGGAGCTATGCCAACCCAGGTGTACATAGCTGGGATAAGTGTGCGTTCACGGCTTTCTTAAATAGACCACGGTATCGATCACAGGTTTACTGATGCAGATGGAGAAGACGCACGTGGTATATTTGTCCCCCACTGAGCAGCAACTAATTATGGAAACTTATGAGGAGGTGAAGCATCTAATATGCAAAAAAGGAAATGCAGCTGCTGTTATTAAACAGAGAGAAAAAGCCTGGCAGACAATCGCGGACCGACTGAATGCAGAAGGATTTAAAAATATTGACTTACTAGGAAAGTTGTACACTCAGTTTTATTGCTTTTAAAATGCTTGTTTTATGTGTTGGTTTTATTCGGCAGTATCTGGCCCGAACCTGAAAAGCCTTTGATACCCCTGCTGTAAAGTGTCCCAAAACACCCTCACGTCTCAATATCAGTGCTTCTTCATCCAAAACGTTGTTCCGAAATGGGCATTTCATGGTGCAGGAAGAAACACAGGTGAATGAGACTTTATATATCGCCCTGATCACGTTTACAATTGTTCACTCCTCCCTGCGGACTGCATTTTTTCCCACCAGCAGACAGAGAGCGTGACTACTAACTGGGGGAAACCCTGCTGAACAAATTCAAAAGACCACCAAAGATAATCTGTGAGGGTGCAGGTTATATGCACAAAAAGGCATAAAACAACTACAAAGACACATCGAACAAGCACAAATATACCTTTTAAATGATAGCAAAAAAGACATGAAACGACTACTTTTCAAAATTCAAGTCATGCTAATCTAACCATTGGATGCCATGCAATGGATTTTGTACATATTCCACTTATGATGAGTTGCAATTCCTTTGGTGATTCCTAACTTTTTATTTTGCCATTAACTGATAATATATATTTGTGATATTTTCATCCTTCCATCTGCCCTAGCCCTTTTTATCTACCACCAGTGTGAATGTGCTGTGGACAACATGAAGTGAGATTCTAAATATATAGCTTGAGGACCAAGTAGAATGCGGGGGTTGTATTTCTTTCTTCTCAGTGCCTAAAAAGAAATGATTACCCTAAAAGCACTTTGTGCAGAGCCTCTAGCTCTTCTTCAAGCCACTGGTTGGGGGAGTGAGAGTTTATATGCACATGAGGACTCCGTTAATGGTTGCATTGTCGATTTATGAATATTAATTGAGGTTTGACACTATTATTGCCCGAAAATCACGCTGAAAGATGGCATCTTTCCCAAATCTACACAGCTATAAAAACTTAAATTAGAGTGCCTCACCATTTTCTCTAACTGTGATTTACACACTCTGCCGTGAAGATGAGGATCTGAGGAGTAAACCACCTGATTGAAACATAATGGCATAGGAAAGTTGGACACCGCGTTCGGGGCAGGAGTTTAGGAAGTTACAGACGTCTCTTTCCAATTTGTCAAAAAAACGTCCATCAAGGTTTTGTGGAATAAGACGGATGTACAGACAACCAAAAATCTAAATAGCTCTCTCCCACCATTGGGTTTATGAAAACAATCACTAGTCAATCAAAACGGTCAAGTTTAGCACTATATGGAATTAGGTGGCAATTGTCTTAGACGGTAGTCTAGTGCGCGGGCGCATATACTGGAGGATATGTGGTAGTTGATGTTATGCCTGTAAAGTGGGACACACAGTGATCCATTAAACCAGCACAGCTAACCAAGAAGCCTCTATCAAAGCCATTCATTTACAGTATTTGTGATATACAGTACTCACAATCTGGTTAATTAGCTGAAATGTGTTAAGGAGTTGGGCCTTCATTTTTAACAGATATATAAAGCCCATCTGAGGCAGCCCAACAGGCATGAAATGTGAGAGGAAGAGATTCGAGGGCGAAGAATGCAGAGGACTCAAATTACACCTCTCATCGCGTCGCTACCGATCACTTTATAGTGCTGTCACCTCTCCCACCATACACTAAAAGGGCTTTTAAAACCGTCATTTAATCCCATCTAACAAATTAGAATCCCCGTTTTGTCTTTGCTGGGTAAGTAGGGCTTAGCCGTAATTGAATGGGTAGCACTGCTCTGCATAATTCTTATGGAAAGAAAAGGGATGGGTCGAAGAAGAAACTTTAGTGAATTGAAAGTGAGCTCACTAAGGAAACCGGCCTTGAGTCCACAAAACAATGCTTAGAGGAGGGGCCGGGTGGTGGCTGCTTTGTTCCTGCCTGTGCCACCCCTTTGCTGACCTTTCTGAAATGGACTTTAATGCATGAAGTGGAATTAATCATTTGCAGGGACAAGGTCATGGACAGGGGTGTAACACAGATGGCTGAGTGGCACTATTGGAGTGTGTGTCTTTGTAGGTGTGTGTGGGCGTAATTGTACCTCCCCACCCCTCCCCTCACACAAACGCATTCAAATACCTACACAAATAAATTTTGCATTCTTTGTCAAACAAAGGTGCAAACAAGGTGAATAGACACACCAATAGCTCTTGCCTTTCATTGCACTGTTGAGACTAAAGAGTTTCAAAAGGTTACTACAGCAGCTTTGGTTAGCTGAAGAGCTGTTCACATCCCAAAGTGTTAACAAGCGACTTTAGTGATGCCTGTGCGACATTTCATTGTGCACATTTACTTAAGTTGTTTATCATTTACATAGTTCATGTACCTTTTTCAAGCCCAACTGTGATAGTTTTGCCATAACCCAACAGATTTTCGGTTCCAAAAACTGCTGCCACTTCACAATTAATAGTAGCAAAATGGTAGCAAAAGTAAAGTCACCCAAACCCCACCCCCTCCCCCCTGGGAGTGACACATCCACTCGAGCTCCTGCACTAAATATATGCTCATTGTCCCGGCCAGACAAAGTCCAGTTTAGCCTTTTTTTCCTGAATCTTGTTTAATTGTGCCCGGTTGGTTCGCTACAGCATACTGTACTTCAACACTGTTGTCGGCCCTCACGTGAGTGTGTGCTGAGCGTGATATGTGTGTGGCCGTCAGTGCTTTCTGCATTTTAATATTCAACAGCAGAAGCCATTTGGCGGAGAGTCTCCTCTGATCCACCGAAGCATCGGGAACAGAGACACGAGTAGCATGTGTAGTGCCGAGACCCACGCCGCTCACTATGGGCGGGAAAAAGGTGGACGAGACCTGATGGAGGGCGAGGGCTGTAACACTTCAAATAAGTAAGGGGTTATATGATCCTCTTGACACACATTCACACCAGAGTGTCTCTTTTGAGCGGCTGAGTAAGGGAAGGCAAGTCAGGTGAGCGCGAGGGGGACAGGAGAATGGGTGGGGTGAGAAAGAGAGACAAGGAGCTCATAATGAGAACAAAAAAGAAGAGAGGGAGGGAGCCATAAGTGATAAAGAATAAATCACTGAGCTAAATGAACAGTGGAATGAATGAAAAATGGGAAAGTGAGAGAAAGTCAGTCAGATAAAAAGGAAATAAAATGTTGAGAGAATGGAGGGAGGTGTCAGGGGAAAAGAACAGAGAGGCAGAGAAGTGAGTGCTCAGCGTTGTATGTAATGGCTGCATGTTGACCTTACTGCGGTGCTGCAGCGCACCACGCGGGTGTGTGTGTTTGTGAATGTGTGAGCGTTGGTCTCCTTTGCATGCACTTCATTGTGTGTGCACATGATTATGCATTGATGATATGGCCGTGCATTCATTCATGTTAGTGTACATGTGCTAATACAAAGCAGAGGTCATGTAGCAAAAGAAGCACATTCAGTGTGTGTGTGTGTCTGTTTGAAGCTGAAAACCAGCTGTGTAGTGAGTGTGCTGCGCTACTGGAGTAGCGATCAATGCCTCGCTCGCTATCAGATGTGACAGCCACAACCAAGCGCTAAAATAGCCAGAGTACGGCTGTTCCGAGTCCCAGTGACAGAGCTCTGCTTACAGTGGCTGACAGCATCACATTTCAGCACTGGCTCCAAAGACGCAGAGGAGGAAGGAGGAAGGAGCTGAGAAAGAAAGAAGAATAAATGGCCATAGAAGGGGGAAAAGAGGATAGAGGGTGGTAGAGTCTGGACGACAATGCATTGTATTTCCAACATGATCCTCTTGCATGACAGGTTATTAATGTTAATGTCAATTGTATTTATATAGCACTTTTAAAGGCCAATGGCCAGCCAAAGTGCTTTACAGGATAAAAATAATCAGCAGCAATAAACAATGAAAGCAAAAGCAAAACACAGCAAAAAACAGTAAAACGTAAACAAATAAAAGATCCAATACAGGTGACTTAACTCAGCCAAAGGCCAAGGTAAACAAGTGGGTCTTAAGGCGTGTTTTAAAAGTTGGAAGGCTCGTCGCAGACCGCACAGAAAACGGCAAAGCATTCCACAGTGTGGGAGCCGCTAGTCCGAAGGTTCGATCTCCTTTCGTTTAAGGAACGACGCTACGAATCCTTTAAATGGGGACCAAATGAGCAGATTCACGGTTTAGTTGAAGTAAATGTCGGCTTAATGCTGCAACAGAAGGTGTAGATTATTGTTTGCTGAGCACAAAATCTGGCTGGATAAACCAATACACATATTTCAAAGATACAACCACAAGCTCTTCTTGTCAGGAAAGATAAGTGCCTCTCTTAAACCCACACGCGCCGTGATCTATCTGCCTGCCTGCCTGCCTGCCTGCCCGCCTGCCTCGGGTGGCGAGCCACGGAACTCGCAGCGATTCCCCTGCCTGCCTCGGGTGTTGAGCCATGTGACTCACAGCGTGATTTGCCTACATTCCGACGTCGAGCCACAGGACTCACGTCGTGAATTGTCTTATTTGTTGGTAACGCTATACTGGCTCCTGTGATTGCATTTGGGTCCTAATCCTTGTTCTCCCGGTGTTGGGACCCTCTCGTTCCAGTGCTGGCAGGTGTCCGACCGCCAGCTCCAGACATTCACCTTGGACCGGTCCAAGGTGAATGTGTTTTGTACATGGTTTGATTACTACGATGAAGGGCTTTAGACTGGGCTACCACAACGCTGAGCATCAATCAGCCCAACCACCTGGACTATGTGACCTTCGTCGAGGATCTACGGAGGGTTTTTGACCACCCAGTGAACTCCGAGGACGCAGCCCAGCGCCTTCTTCAGCCTACGACACGTCCAAGCGAGTGTGTCAGAGCACTCAATAGATTTCAGCATGGAAACCGGGTGTCGTCCCTGACGCCATCTTTGTCCAGCTCCCGCCCGGTTATCTCTCGTCCCAGGAGAGGGAAAGCCGGCGAAGAGCCTGTATTGTGGCTGCCGGGGACATTCAGGCGCCTTCCTCCTTCCCTAATCCTTACAAGGTCAATTATCAATACTTTATCACATGTACCTTTTTTGCAAGGATCATTGTTTTATAACTCCACTAACTAAATATAGGGTGGCAAGGTGGCGTGGTGGTTAGCACTATCGCCTCACAGCAAGAAGGTCCTGGATTCGCTGTTTGTCTCGGTTAGCCCTGCGATTGGCTGGCGACCAGTCCAGGCTGTACCCCGTCCCTCGCGCAAAGTTGGCTGGGATAGACCCCGCGACCCTGTGTGCAGGATAAGCGGTTTGAGGATGGATAGCTAAATATATTGTTAATACCAGCTTTCTATATTGCATTGTTCTCACAGATGTGATTATGAATCCAGCAATAGAAAGAAATAATACTTGTATCTTATGATACACTATTTTAGAATGTTTAATGATTAATGTTAAGTTTTATGGCAATTTATACTTGTTTATAACTAGATAATGAGAGAGCGATGATAGATAAGTCAATTTAGAACAGAGAGGACCACGGTATTCGCTATTACTTTCTATCATCACAGCTTTTGACCTTAACATATTGATACTAGATGTTCTCATGGATGCTCCAGTGGTTTTGATCAGATCTCCAAAAGGAGAGCTCAAAAGCAAAACAGAGCAGGTGCACTCTGGATCTTGTTTCTTGCCTTTTATTACTCCCATACATCCGGATCCTTCAGGGCGCCAAATGCAGAAAAAAAGCAGCATCCTCTTCTTTCTGTCCTGGTCGGCTGACTTTGCTTCACTCGCTGTCACTTTTGTTAATGCACCATCATGGCGGCACTTTCTACCACACCCATATCAGTAATCCAATATAAATGTACTTGATTTATAATACTAATCAAAAGTACTGCTGCAAAACCAAGTTGTCTTGTATACAAGTCTAATGAGAAAATAACCATACTGTCTCTTGATTTATTCCCCCAGTAAACATTGTATTGCGTTAATCATTTCTCCAGTTTCAAAGCTACTTTAATACAGCATGATGTTCATGTAGTACATTAAAGTCAAATTATAGTCAAACAGACCTTAGACCTGTGTAAGGTAAGAGCTATCCTCAGCATTCCAAATACGGAACCTTTGGTACATTGCGGCCCACAGGGCAGTGGACGTAATGGCCGAGGCTTTCACATACCAATGGATGATGTCACGTAGACAGTGTCCAATTCTTAAAGTCTATGGAATTAACGTAGGATTCCTTTCTTACATGTGTTTGGCATATGAGATGATTTAAAAATAATGAACACTGCTATGATGTATTTTGTGTTTACTGGGACAAACATAACTAAAAGGTTAAATATGTTAACTGTTAATAATGTTATATGGTTAAATTATTAAATAAAAAATAGAACGCTATAAAACAATGCTTGGTGCCTTTTTACAGGTTAATTTGGCTATGAATTAGGGCAGCAGTAAGAGGACACACTGAATATGATTGGTGTCTTATAAGTATAGTGCGTTCGGTTTGATAAATAAATAAAAATGAAAAAAAACACAATTAACTTTAGGGCAAATGGTGAGATTTGTCCCTTTTTTGAAGAGCTGCACTCAGGCTCAGTTAATACCCAAGTCCTGGTCCCTTCCAGAGTACTGTATCCCTCTCTCAACAGTCCTTCAAGGTTATCTATAATGAATAAGGTGTGTGAGACAGACACCGCACATATTAATAAAGCTTTACCTCCCGCACGTGAAGGGGAAGGAAAAAACAATGCTTTGTGTGTGACTGTGGTTTATTTGTCTTTTTATTCACAAAGGTGCCAGGAATTAATTGATAAATGCTAAAACCATAAATGAAGATTCACTGGGAAACTTTCACCTCCAGCCATTCACTGCTTTGTTTTGGTGTCTCAGGAGTGTGGACGAGGAGGACAATGCGTGCCCCTCCACAGACACAAGTCCAGGAATAGGTCAAAGGTTTCGTAATGAATGTCCTCTTCCTCCTCCGCTGATACTGTCAAGTGGCCGGCCCAAACCATTATGGCCATGGGAAAAAATACGGATCATTCACTGTAATCCGGCCAGTGTGCATGTGTTTGTGCGTGTTGCAGCTAGAACGCTCCTGCCACTGGGCATCATTTTGAAGACACAGAAAGTCAGGGGAAACCAATGATGCACTAACTGTACACTAACAAACACATACAGACACATGCAGGAGAGTGGGAACCTGCAATATATGCATGTTTGGGTGCAAGACAGTGTCTGAGAGTGTTTTGGAGCTTTGAGCTCATAAATCATCCCGAGAGAGAGAATATAGACTATATAGAATATAGAGGGTTTTTTTTTCCAAACATCCCTGTATTCTACTTTTCCCCTTCATATGTTTCCTTCCCTTCCCCCTCCCATGCCTTTACTTGTCCTCTAACCCGCCTCTACTCTTCCTCTCCCTTCTCTCATTGTCTTTTCTCCAACCCTTTCCCGCTCTCTCTGCCTGTAGTACAACAGAGCTCCAATCCATCTCAACACAGAACTTGCAATCTCTTACATCCGGATTTAGGCTCCCCACCCCCCTAACAATACGCTCCTTCAGTTACCTGCACAGCCTTCCTTCCCGTCCTCCATCACTACAGCTTGGCTCTGCCCATATTCCTCTCCACCCTTCCCTCTCCCAATATCCATTAATCTCCTTACCCTGCCCGCTCACATCCATCTCCTACTGGAGTCAGGAAGCACTGGAGCCCACATCTGACCAAATATGGGTAGTATGAAAACACACTTGAACTAAGATGTTCTTATGCCAATTTCCGATTTGGTTACTTACATTAAGGCAATTATCTCCAAGATTGCTGAAATGTTAGGTTTTATCATGCAAATTAGGCATTATTATCTCAGATTAGCGCTCATTTACACACAGAAATCTGATCATTAGATAAAGCCAATTAAGATAATTGAGGCATTATCTAACGGAAACATTTTGTAAAATTAGGAGAAATATACTGAATATGAAAAGACAAAGATTACCTAGATGTAGATTATCTTCCACTGGTCTTAAATAAAAGAGACTTCTGTCCCATAAGTAAAATAACTTTATTAAGTCACTGACGGCACACGCTAAAATTGTAGACTCGAGTAGCCCAAGCAGATTAACACATTAAATGCATGCACGTAAAGAAAGGCACGTTTACCTTAACAGAGCTGCGGAGAGACAGTTTTTCACCATCTCCGGAGCCGGGGGATTCCATCTTGAGTGATTTACTAATTTCAGGACCTTGAATAAAATGTTGGTTATAAATCAAAGCTGCCAGTGATAAAATACACAGATTCATCACAGGTTAAGTTTAATTAAGGGCTATTTCCCTTTTCCCACACAAATGTGCAGAGACTCAGTGATGCTTATTCAGGAATATGCTGCCTCTCCCACTGTCTCTCCTCTTGAGAACATGTGATTTAAGTGCCATTTTCACAACACAACTTTTTTGCCTTGAATTGTGTTACCACTGAAGGACCTGGACATAACCGGTGAGAATGGAAACCATTAGTTCATTACCATGAATTAGCTTTAATTTAGGGCTCGGCATGCATTTCTCGGCATGCAACGTGTTAAAAATGCGTTAACATAGCAATCCATTGACGCCGACAATGATTTTATCATATTTTAACAGCATTTATATTTGAGCTTTGGGAGGGGCTTAACACTGCTACAGACATGAACTGAGAAAATGAAACAGCACTTTTAAATGGACATTTTATTAGAAATTACTACTATACGGCGTAGGTGATAAAAGCAAAGCTATTTGTACCGGAAGTATATTGTCGGAGTACTACGAGCCAGAAGTACCACTTAAAGCAGGGGTGTCAAACTAATTTTAGGTAGGTGGCCACATACTGTCCACTTTGATCTCACGCGGGCTGGAACAGTCAAATCATCGCGGTGCGGATGATCAGTTGACGGGGGACTATCGTTGATCCCCCTGCTCCTACGCATGCGCTCACTCACACGGTGCGACCCCGAATAGACTTTTCTGAAATAGCAGCCGGATCCGGCCCGCGGGCCGTATGTTTGACACTCAAGCATTACACAGCATTGATGTCAGCCCACAAACAACTAGTGGAGCGAGACATCCACAAATTACGTTGGTTGAGGCTCGCGGGGGAACCGTTAACAAACCAACTCAAGAAGAATGAAGCGTCCTTAGAATCGCAATAAATGAGGTGTGTAAGAGCCGCCCACAACATGCAAGGAGTAAGGAGAATACACAAGTTGTATGAAACAGAGTGACAGAGTTACAACGTGCACTAACTGTGTCTCTCAATGACAACGTGCAGACTCACACAACAGTCTTAAGTACAACATCTGCACCCTGTGAAAGGTGTTTTTTTATTTCTGGCCATATTGTAGAAAAGAAGTTCTTTGTTATTCAAAAACATGAATTAGCTGGCTTGATGCAGAGGAGTTAAAAAATATAAAGTTGCAGGAATGGATAAAATAAGTGGATGTTAAATGTTAGTGTAAAGCTAATTTTAATATTGGGTAACTGCACCTGCATCCGTGCAAGGTTGTTTTTTTTCTTCGATTCAAATTATATACTGTATGTTAACTTGCTAGTGCCCCAAGAGTACTTTAAAATAAAAGCGCGCAATACACTAGTTTTTAGTGTTTTGTTAATTTTTGTGCATAATGCAATTAAATTGTATCATTCAGCTCATTTGTTTATTCATTATTACAATTGTTGTTAAGTTTAAAGCTTCAGGAATCTATTAAATTGTATCTTAGAAACCCAGTTAGCAACAAATTACTAAATTTAGTGAAACATTCAATAAAGAGCCCGATTATTTGAAGTTACTGAAGGTGAAAAAGTTCAAATGAACGTACATATTGTCTTACATTGATTTAAATACACAATTGTCCGTGTGCATGTAAACTTTATTAAGCCAAAAAATGTCAAACGCATGTGGGATGTTCAGTTTAGAGGATAGGTGTCATACTTACCTCCGACCCACCGGGGAGTCCAGTGCGGACCGCCAGATTACTTTTTCAGAAATACATAAATTGCATTTCTACAAGTAGCTGCTATTCCTAATCAGGCCACTGGGTGTCACACTCTGATTAAGCGCATGCGTAGACCAGGGAGACCAGGTTGATGGCAACTTAAAGAGCTTGTAACACCGTATTGCCCTAGAAGGCAGCTGCGCTTCATAGATGCTGGGTTAATTGTGGTTCCTAGAGTTTAAGAAAACAAGTAGCCAGAGCTTTTAGTTACCAAGTTCCTCTTTTGTGGATCCCGCTTCCACTTTCAGTCCGGGGGGGGGGTCAGATTCGGTCAGCTCATTTAAGATGAAGCTAAAACTTTCCTCTTTGATTTTGATACCGCTTATAGTTAGGGCTGGATCAGGTTAACCTGGTTCTATCTGATGGTGGTTGTCCCTGCAGTGGTCCTGCCGTACACTTAGCTTACCACTCGCAATTGAATGATTTCTGTCATAGGAATTGAATGTATTGTACATCTTTCACATTGTTCATTCTGACACATGAGATCCATTGTAGTCTGTCCATCCCGGGAAAGGGATCCCTCCTCTAACGTTCTTCCTAAGGTGTCTTTTTTTGTATTTTTTGAGTTTTCCCTTTGCCGATGTGAGGGTTTCAGGTCAGAGGATGTGGCATGTTTAGAGAGTGCAAAGCCCTCTAAAATTTGGGATTTGGGATTTTGGCCTATACAAAAAAAAATTATTGAATTGAATGAAGCTGGGGAAACATGTCTATGCCTCTCGGCCCGTCAGCACCGGTTCCTCCCATGGTTGCGTTCTTTCCCCTATGCTCTTCTCCCTGCACACAGTTGCCCCTCCAGTCACCAGTCCATCAAGCTCCTCAAGTTTGCGGATGACACCACCCTCATTGGAGTTTTTGCTAGTGGGAAAGAGTCCACCTACAGGTCGGTGCCAGGACCTCACACAAACACAACACAAACAACAACTACAAAAGTAGTCAGGCTCATTCATCAACAGTGGTCGCCCAATGACTGACTCTGTCATCACGATTTCCTACCGGTCACTCCTCTGCACATCCATTCATACTTTATATTTAAATACACTTGACGCTTTCACATACACTCACAGTAAACTTGTGTACTTCTGTGCAATTTATTTTTGTATTGTATAATGATGTGCACCACCCACCATGACAAATCCCTTGTATGTGCAACCTACAATAAGAATGAAAGAACGTGACCGGTGGAATGTCAGAGTCAGTCAGTGGGGGACCGGGCTCTGTTGATGAGCCCGACTGCCGACGGGAAGAAATTGTTGGTGTGGCGGGAGGTCTTACTCCTGATGGACCTCAGCCTCCTGCCAGATGGAAAGGGGCACAAATAGGTTTTGTCCGGGGTGAGAGGCGTCGGCTGCGATCTCTTTGGCTCGCTTCAGGGTCCTAGAAGCGAACAAGTCCTGCAGGGATGGCAGATTGCAGCCAATCACCCTCTCTGCAGAGCCGATGACACACTGCAGCCTGCCCTTGTCCTTGGCTGTGGCTGCAGCGTACCAGCGACGGTGATGGAGGAGCAGAGGATGGACTCGATGATGGCCGTGTAGAAGTGGACCATCATCGTCTTTGGCAGGTTGAATTTCTTCAGCTGCCTCAGGAAGAACATCCTCTGCTGAGCCTTCTTGGTGATGGAGCTGATGTTCAGCTCCCACTTGAGGTCCTGGGTGATTATGGACCCCAGGAAACGGAAGGAATCCACAATAGTGACGCAAACTTCAGGAGCTTGACGGACTGGTGACTGGAGGTGCAGCTGTTGGTGTACAGGGAGAAGAGCAGAGGGGAGGGAACGCAGCCTTTGGGGGAACCGGTGCTGATGGTCCGTGAGGCTAAGACATGTTTCCCCAGCTTCACGTTCTGCTTCCTATCGGACAGGAAGTCAGTAATCCACTTGCAGGTGGAGTCGGGCAGTATTGAGGGAACATCATGTTCAAGGATTCTAGAGCTGAGAGAAGAAAGGCCTGTGGGATAGGGCTCAGAGAGCATTGAAACAGTTCCATTGTGGATTAGATTAGGGCAGCAGAAATGCTTGCCTGAGGGTGATATTGTTGGGTATGAGGCAAGTATGTCCTCTCTACTATTTGTGTCAATTTGTTTCGAAAGGCTTAATGTGAAATTACAACGTTAAAGAGATATTACAGCATATCACAGCAAATACTCAAAAAAAGGCACAACAAACCAAATAATCCGTAACATGGAATTTAAAATCGTTGAAAAATTGCCAAATGTTGTGATTTAGTAACAAGTAACAAGGCTTCTAAAAAAATAAATAAAAGCAGGCGTCACATTTGTTCCTGGCGACTGGGGCTACTTTCTGTGCCCTCGCCCTCTCATGCTCAGTTTGTTGCAAAAGACACCAATACGCCCTGATGGACTGTACTCTTCTGCGAGCCCTAATTCACAGAGAAAGCGATAACCTGGCGGAGCACCGGCTGAGCAAAGGAGAATGAATGAACAGATACGTACAAGGTGGGAGCGAGGCAGCATGTTAACACAAGTGGTGCTACCGCGAGCCGCAGCTGATCTCTCCCAGCCCTCAACATGCTCAGCTCCATCGACTCTCCTTCACAACGCCCCCTCCTCAATCCCTCCCACCTTTGACTTCACGCTCTCTCCATCTCTCACCGTTTCTCCCCTCTCTCACCACCGCTTTGTTTGAGTGCTTTGCATTGCTCAGCTCCCTACAAATATTGCACCGCTTGGCATTCTTGCTCTTTCCTTCTCAAACGGTTTCATCCCCTAACTCCCCCTCCTCTGTTTCCCCACTCTGTCGCTCTATATCCTCCGGCCATCTCTTTGTCTCTTTCCTCTCTGTCCTCAAGTGGCCAGGAAAATGATTATGCGAAGCATCCATCAATGTGTCACCGGCTTGTTCCCTGAGTCCGCTCAGAGTCCCCACACCACCACCACCTCTTCCACTTGTCGCCCCCCACCCCTCCTCCCTAGCCCACCGACTAGCAGTGCATGAGCATGGCGGTGAATAACAGCGAGAGGCCCGCGTTGACTGACATAAAGGATAATTGAAACTTGCCTTGATTTAACATTGTTCTCATTGGTGGTTGTCTCACTGTAATACAACCGCGCATCTGAGATTGAGCAAGGATGGGCCAGCCAGAAACTGTCACATGACCTTGGCACTGAAACAAAGGGCAAGTTAATTCTATTCTCAGCCTAAGGAGGAAGTCCATGTGGACGCAAGAAAAAAAAACAGTTTGGCCCAAAGCCATGGGCCTCGCCTTTTCAAACCATATTTCTACTGTGTATTTGTGTGTGTGAAGGAAGGGAGATCCCCTCTACCATTTTGAGTGATGGCTTAGTGAAAACCCAGCGTGCCGTGACACAAGTAACTCATTGTCAACATTTCTCTCTCTCTCTCTCTCTCTCTCTCTCTCTCTCTCTCTCTCTCTCTCTCACACAGACACCGACACACACGTCGGAAGACTGGATTTTTATTGAAAAAAAATAAAAATGCGATGACGTTTTTTTCAGCGTTACATGAGACAAGTTTAAATTTAGATGTGTCCATCGATCTGCAGCTGACACACTACACTGGGGCTTTCTGAAGCCCATAACTCTGCCTGTCCCACAGAGATCCAAATCCCGAAAGCACTAATTCATGTGGCCGGTGGACGGCACACAGCACGACAAAAACAAGCTATTTCTGAATGCTTCGATTTAGCTAGTAGTGCATTTGATACACTCATAACATTATCAAAAGTGAGGTATTATTATTATATATATTGAGCAAAATGTACTTCAAGTATCCAAAGTAGTAGTTATGCCGCACTTAAACCTTAAATCACATTGCTTTATTTTTCAACTTTCTTCACTGACGCTTAAACAGTGTTTAAATATATTAGCAAGATGGCAACCTCTGAGTGAAGTGAAGAGAAGTCTATGTGGAAGTGCCTTAAGGTTACATTATCTCTAATCTCCAACTAGGTGGGGGTGGGGGGCAAGGGAGGGGGGCGCTGATTCTAGAGTCTAGCAGGCCCAGCAGGTTGATCCAGACTCCCTCCCCACCCCAAAACATTGTAACAAGCTGGTCCACTGTTCCACGACTAGGACGTAATATGCAATGTTTCTCTTGAATCGAGGGTCGAGAAACGTTCAGATCGTCCTCTCCAGTACGCTATCGTAAGCTTTTTCCAGAAGGTTGCGTAGTGTGATACCCCGATAGTTTAAGCACACCTCCCACAACTCCCACCCCAGCAGCCAGTCCATTGGCATTGTTCTCAACTCCCATGTGGTATTGAAAAGGTGTGTCAGCCCAACAATGTCCAGCACCTTCAGCAACTCAGGGCCAATCTTGTCCACCCTCCGGTGTCTTGCCACCATGGAGCTTTTTGACTACCGTAGAAACTTTTATCCGGGACATGGACACGATAATATTAATATAAATCAACACAAAGATTCTATTCTGACACAACTAAAGTAACAGCTTTCAATATGCATGCCCTGAGGGAACACACTTAATTGAAAATCCATACAGAACATTCCGTCCCCTTTACTTTTAATTCCCCAAGTAAAAAAAAAAGATTCACCGTGTTAATTATTCTTTTCTAACAGTCTTAAACGTTAAATAAACATTTATTTACTTTTTAATATAATATTCCCTGTTAAAGTTACAAAATAACCTTTAACAAATGAACAAAATAGCATTTCCCTGAACAAGGGAAAGAGACTAGACTGCCTCAATTCCCTGACTTTGGAATGTATACTGCCCTAGTGTGTCTCTAGATAACATGTTCAATCTGTCAGGGTGTCGCCGTTCTCCTGTGGGGTAATGACGACATATGGGTAAGTCTACAGTACCTGAGTGGTGATGGTGTATACCCAGACTGGGGTGCATCAGTACCCTGAGTAGGCACACCCACTTGGATCCAAGATGGCGCCAATGATGGCTGCCACGGTGCTTCGGTGTGCTTCGTTTTTTGTTGTTAATTGTACTTCCTGTTGCGATTCCCGGAGCTCTTTCACCAGAGATGAGCTCTTGAACATGCGAGGAACAACACCAGCGGAGTTACTTTACCAACTTTTCTTCTTTCTCCTGTGGAGTTACTGGACATACTAGTCAAACGTGCACTTACCTTTCATTACGCGGTGAGACACCGTAGGAGAGGAAAACGGGCCGGCTCGTTAGTGCGACTTCGCAAGCGTGGTTCTCGCACACCACTGCCAGGCATCTTTCTCTCCAACGTGCGCTCACTGTGCAACAAACTGGACGAAATTCAGCTGCTGGTGAGGAGGGACAGAGACAGAGACTTTTATACATCCCCCTGTGAGTTTGCTTCCTTAATCCTGGTCGGCGTTTATATGCCGCCCGTGAGCAACGTGCACGAGGCACAGCGGACACTTGCCGACGAGATACGGCGTGTGGAGCGGACCAACCCGGACTCCTTAGTTATTGTCCTTGGGGACTTTAACAAAGGAAATCTCACCCATGAACTTCCTAAGTACAAAACAGTTTATTAAATGCCCCACCAGAGAGGAGAACACGCTGGATCACTGTTACACCACAGTAAGAAGGGCTTATCACGCCGTCCCTCGTGCTGCACTGGGACACTCTGACCACGTCATGGTCCACTTGATTCTTGCATACAGGCAGAAACTAAAGCTCTGCAAACCTGTGGTGAGGGAATTCAAGAAGTGGACCAGTGAGGCGCTGGAGGATCTTCAGGCGTGCTTTGACTGCACAGACTGGGATGTTTTCAGGACTGCTACTGACAGTCCGGATGAGTTCACAGAGGCTGTAACTTCTTACATTGGCTTCTGTGAGGACAGAAAGAAAGAAAGAAAACTACGTCTGCAGAAAGATCAAGCATTTAGAAGTGAGGACAAAGACCTGTACACAAAGTCAAAATACAAGTTTAGCAAGGCGGTGAGAGATGCTAAATGACTGTACTCTGAGAAACTCCAACAGTTCTCAGCAAGTGACTCTGCTTCTTTTGGAGAGGCCTTAAACACCTCACAAACTACAAGACAAAAAAACCCCACTCCATGAATGACCTCCGGCTCGCAGACGAGCTGAAATGAGTTTTACTGCAGATTTAATAGACAATGTCCTGTCTCCATCCCCACAGCTCCACCATCCTGCCCCAGTCCCCCTCTCACTGTCCTCTTCAACACCTCCTTGGAGACATGCCACGTACCAGCCTGCTTCAAGGCCTCTATCATCATCCCTATTCCCAAGAAGCCCAGGATCACAGGACTCCATGACTACAGGCCCGTCGCCCTGACCTCTGTCTTTTGAACGACTAGTCCTGTCCCACCTGAAGACTCTCACTGACCCCCTCCTGGACCCTCTGCAGTTTGTCTACAGAGCCAACAGGTCTGTAAATAATGCTTTCAACATGGCCCTCCACCACATCCTCCAGTATCTGGACTCCGCAGGAACCTACGCCAGGATCCTGTTTGTGGACTTCAGCTCTGCTTTCAACACGATCATCCTGTCTCTGCTGCAGGACAAACTCTCCCAGCTGCACGTGCCCGACTCCACCTGCGTGGATCACTGACTTTCTGTCCGATAGGAAGCAGCATGTGAAGCTGGGGAAACATGTCTCAGTCTCCCGGACCATCAGCACCGGTTCCCCCCAAGGCTGTGTTATTTCCCCTCTGCTCTTCTTCCTGTACACAAACAGCTGTACCTCCAGTCACCAGTCCATCAAGCTCCTGAAGTTTACGGATGACACCACCCTCATTTGACTGATCTCTGGTGGGTCCGCCTACAGGTGGGAGTCTGACCATCTGGTGTTCTGGTGCAGCCAGAACAACCTGGAGCTCAAGCCCTAAAGACAGTGGAGATGGTGGTGGATTTCAGGAAGAACAGAGTCCCACCCGCCCCAATCACCCCAAGTGACTCCCAGTGTATTGTTGCTCTCATTACAGTTTCACTGCATAATTCACATGAGTGATTAGATGCTATGACTGCAGTACTTGTTTTCATAACATGTTTGTTGGGAGTTCTTCAGTTTTGGAAGCCATCAGTATGGTGGCAAATCGCTGTGCAAATTTGAGAGCACAAATCAGGTTGATGCGCGCGCGTAAATCAAACACCCGCAAGCAAATATACGTTCCGCAGGAGCAAATGTCCGTCTCGTGAGTTTTGACAGTGATTTGCCGCCATACTGATGGCTTCCAGTCTCCCTGTAACTGTATGGGTTTTCTCCGGGTACTCTGGCTTCCTCCCACAGTCCAAAGACATACTCTGGGCATTATGTCAATTGGGGACTCCAAATTGCCCTTTTGGCAAGTAGATGTGAGTGCGAGAGGTCGTGTGTCTGGTGTCAGCCTTGCAATTGACTGGCGACCACTGGTACCCCGTCTCTCGCCCGATATTAGTGAGGATTGACTCCAGTCCGCTTGCAGCCCTGTATGAAGGATAATTGTCTTGAAGATGACCTGCCGTCCCTTTGGGCTCTGGGTAGTTGACTTTGCGGACCGACTGACTGGTAGGGGGGAGAGGAAGGGGGTAGTCGCGCTCGTGTACGAAAGTGCCGTGAAGTGGACAATTGAAAACATGAAAAAAAACGCTTGGTGAAGTTTGGCAAGTATGTCAAGAGAAACGAGCAAACTAATTAGGAAATTCAATTTTCAAAATATATAAGTCATATAAGTCAAATGACAATACAAAAAAAAAATCTTTCTGTGGTGCGCCATGGTACCAAATGCGTAGTACTACCGGTGCAAGTCTGCGGCCCGGTGGTTGCGGACCTCTGCTCTAAGATACAGACTACTGGCCACTTAAAGTTCCTGTTGCAGTACAAGTCCTTTGTGAAAAGCACTGTAGACTGATCACAATTTTACTTGAGAGCAGCGGCAGTTTGGACTGTGCATTCCCAGTTTACCAAGCCCGAACTTTTATGGCATGTTCATGAAAGAGACAATAACCATTAAACTGATATGGGAACAGACGAGTGACTTTCCACATAATATATCAGACATAAAAAGACATGCGTGTCTTTTTCAAATGAGTGTGCTGCCGGGAAGAAAGTCAATTGAATTGAAACGCTATACTTTGAAAAGAGCATAGCTACCTTGTAGTTCACTTTCCTGCCAGAAAGGGCTGTCTGAAAGCAAATTAAAGGGGAGAGGTTCAAATGGGGTGGGAGGGTCTCTGGTAAATATCTGGAAACTTTCCACAGGAGCATATATTTTCCTTTTATTTTAGAACATTTTAGAAATTCATCGGTGACACAATGGCTGCTAAGGAAAAGATGAGCTAGATCAATTAGTTAATTTGCTAAATGAACCACTACTTAATCAATTGAGTTGACTATTGACATCTGAGAGCATCCTCTTGCTCAGGTTCTGGTTCATCATTGCGGACACTCAGCCCCGTTTAGGTCCCCTTGTTCCCGAAGTGCCCAGGCACGGTTGCTGTCCAGCAGAATTGAGTTTTGTGGCCAAATTGACATTTTTTTATTAGATTGAAAAACCTCTGCTGTGAAGCATTATCCAAAGTCATGTGTTGAACCTTCGTCTTTGGCACATCTGATGTTCCTCTGTATTATGTGGTTGCTTCCTCGTCCTCGGCCTTCTGGCCCCTCTCCTTTTGTTTCACATTTTTCAATCCTGCCGCCGGCTCGTATATGAGAGCTCTCTGTCTTTCTCCGAGATTAAAAAAGCTGTTGCAGGATCTTTACACTGTATCCATTGCTTTTCCCCTGCCACCAGGGAATGCAGAGAAAAAATTCATCTCTGAGGCCATTTCAGACGCCGGCTAAAGTAATGGTCCCCTGGGAACTTTAACTGCATCATGGGGTGGGGGGAATTGGGGAGGAAAAAAACAGAAAGTGGACATATTTAGGTATTAGCGGTTTGCAGTTTGTCTCCGATGGGGCCGCTCGTGACAGAATTCTTTTACCTATAACACCTCCCTATTATTACTACACGCATACATACGTACATACACATGCAGCACTGCAGGTATGACTGGATACGTCACGACCGGACAATGGCCCTGAACCCAAACTCACGACTCGTTAGACAAAGTTACGAAAGAAATCAAAGTTTATTAACAACAGGGCAAGTGCCTCGAGGAAAACACTATGTACTAAATCTAAGAACACAAACGTGGTAAAGCTATGGATGCACAAGACGAACTGGCATAGGGCAAAGTGAGACGCAGACAATATATTACACACAGGGTAGGGGCACAGGTGGAAACAAACAGGTGGGCTTTACAGTCTGTACACATACGACATCCTCTCTCCCGAAACCCACACATCGGCACAGGAAAAACTCCCCAAAAAATGAAAAAAAACCTTCCAAGAGGGAAAGAAAAGGGAAGAAACCTTAGGGAGAACGTCACAGGAGGAATCCATCTCCCGGGATGGACAGACTACAATGGATGCCATGTGTACAGAATGAACAATGTCGAATACATGCAATTCCTATGACAGAAATTATTAAAGTAATTGTGAGTAGCAAGCCAGGCGCACAGCAGGACCACTGCAGGGACAACCACCATCAGATAGAACCACCATCCACAGAAGCCTGTGGGGAGGGAAAGCACTAAGACTTTAGGATAGGGTAATGTGGGTTTATCATTACAGTAATATGATTAATACTTAAAATAATAATGATGATGATGGCAGCAGCAGGTGTCAGGACCAGGGTCCAGAAGGAACTACGATCTACGGAGACCTGCTAGGGGAGAAAGCACAAAAAAAACTCCTGGAAAGAAGCTGAATTAGTCATGTTCATTAATAAAACGTGAATTATTGTAGAACGAGAGCGTGTCCTAAGAAGTCCCCCGGCAGTCTAAGCCTATAGCAGCTTAACTAAGGGCTGGTCCGGGCTAACCTGAGCCAGCCCTAACTATAAGCAAGGGGAAGGGCAGACAATCAGACCAGCACAAGGGGCAAGTTGCCTGAAACGAAAGGGAGGTTGATTTTCAAAAGAAAACAGGAAATCACGAGATACAAGACAACTTGACTAACACCGTTTCCTGGACATGACAGGACAGAGACAGGCAGGAATGCTTACGCACACACACTCAACTGTGAATTAAAAATAGACGCAGTCGGCAAACACTTCACTCACTGAGCGTTTATGTATTCAGAAATTGAAGATGTAATCTGACTCAACTCTGCCTTTTTACACTGAACCAATCACAAAGACAAATACAAAATAAGAGTTCCCATTATGCGTTTTAAGTTTGCCAGTGGCTCTTTCCATAGAAAGAAATTAGTGCCAATATTTGTAGTAGAAGCATGAATTATGATCCAAAATCCTCAAGATTTTTTGGCAAATTATAGTGTTAAAAAATGCCCCTGCATGAATTTTCATTACATTACATGTCCTTTAGCTGACACTTTTATCCAAAGAGACTGCATTCAACCATAGGGATACAAACACAGAGGATCAAGAAACAAGAAAGTGCAATTTCCTCAAATAAGCCAATTTACAATTTGCTATAGATAAGTGTCATTACAAGTACAATTTAAGTGCTACAAAGTGTTAGTCTTTTAGTCGAGGTAGAGTCTGAAGAGGTGTGTCTTTAGTTTGCGGCGGAGATGTGAAGGCTCTCTGCGGTCCTGGTGTCTTCAGAGAGCTCGTTCCACCATTTCGGAGAAAGGACAGCAAAGAGCCGTGATCTACATGATTTACATGAATCACCTAACAGCTTTGGGAGAAAGGGTCTCAAAAGAAAGGCAACAACTCATCTCCATTTCTTACATTTACAAAATTACAAAATATTTAGTACTCTCTAGGGAGGTCAGGTGGTGTAGTATAAAGGGCGACTAAGGGGCCGTGCCCGCCAGTACCCGCCGCTTCATCGAACAAACGGTCCAAGCTCTTTTTCTGTTACTATTAAAACAATTTCTTAAAAACATATCACCACCGTTGTACACGCGGTCCATCGGAGACAAAGTGCATCACTTTTATGAATTTTATTATCTATTTGAGCTGCTATGTATTTGTTTTGCATCATCAAGCAGAGGAAGACTGCTTCATACTTATAGTTCATACTATGAGCTTGTCTCCGCTTAAACTGTCAACCGAAGGAATTACAAGAGCCTGTGGGAACAACAATGTGTGTGTCCTTTTGCTTTTGCTATTTTAATGAACATCGTCGCTGTCACTATGCAAGTTCACTCATTATTCTTTGTCTTTCATTCATACTAATGTGTTCCTTTATAGTCTTATTTCAAACATGTAGTTATTCATAAAAACTCTGACTTGCCAGACAGACAATTATAAAAAATAAAAAAAAATCAGATGATAAGTATTGAGGACAAAATAAACAACAAAACATTCAAAAGAAGCAGATAATATCAGGAAAAGGCATAATACTTGGAAAAAAGGATTAAGGATTTTAGTTGGATACCTGAATACCTTAAAAGATATTTTGAACAACATATACATTGCAGAACTTTGTGTTTATGTGCGCTTGATGTCTGCGCCGGTGTCTCCACTCTCTGCTCTGATCTCAGGACAGATCATACACTCAACACACAGATATTCAGGAGCGCACACACACACTTTGGTCCCCTGGAGCTCGTGAGAGGCGGAGATTGCCTCTTTAAGCTGGAAATCAATATCCTTTCTTACCCCCATCTCTCCTCCCATCCTTTCAATTCCCGGGCTCTCTCCCTTTATCTCTCTCTTTGCATCTTACTATGTCTCCTCCTCCACGCAGAAAAATTTGCCTCACCTGAAACTCTTTATTAGGTCGCAGACGCACACAGACAAAATGAAAACCTCTCACCCTGTTGCCCGTCCCTTATCTCACCCTCTCTCTTTTTCCCCTGTCATACTATCCATACCTATACAGCACCGTCGTTCTGTGGAGTCAGTTTGTGTGTATTTGTGTCCGAGCAGCTGTTTGGCAGTAGTGAGGCCTCCACCTCTTAATTTGGCCGGGCCAAAAATACAGCGGGGGGATTCGGTTAATGTCATTATTTGTGACATTTGCTTAATTCTCTAATTCTAAATTTAGGTTGAATGCAGGTAAAACTTCTGTGCTTTGAAAGAGGCTGACTTTGTTGGCCGAAATGCAATCTGGGATCCAGTAGTGATGATAATCATGCTTTTTAATGGTTCAATATGTCTCTGTACAAAAAGACAAGTCAAGACGTCTCTTGTGCAGATAAAACAAAGATATAACATATTAGTGAGCTTTGGAGGTTATATGCTAAATGGTTGGTGGTAACATGCTCACAATGAAAAATCTTTAGCAAATGCAATGCCTTTCCATTTGGTAATCAGCACCTGGCAAATTCCCCTACAATGTAATTCGATTTTCCATTCTCAGCTACATATTGCAGTCACTGTTTTAAACAAGCGGTTAAAGATATTAATTGAAACAAAAAAAACAACAAAGAAAATTATTTGTAGGCAAAGGAACTTCTTTGTTGGATTAAGTAAACATCATAGTTTCGCTTAAAATAAACATAATTGTTATGTTTTTTTGAGATTGAGAGAAATTGTATGAATTCAATTTCTAGAGATGCATTAAAAGATTGTTCTTCCACATCCTGGAATCATGATGAACTCTGGAAGGGCAAAGGCTTATTTTCGTCAGTTCATCCACTTTGGCTTCGATTCTAAAAGGTGCTATTGCAGAGAAAAGAAACCGGGTTCAGTCACACTTTCCAAAATCTAATCTGCATTACCAAATTATGCAGGGCCTCAGGTTGACCTCTGAAGCTCTATTTTCAAACAAGGATAAGTTGATCTGTCATTCAAACACCTGACGTGTGCATCCAAGAAGACTAAACTAGGACCTTTATGAAACAGCTGAGCTTAGGAAAAGCAGATAGACTATAAGTACAGTAGATTAAGTATCCAAGGCAGAGCAGGACGTAGGGCGGTAACATGACGCATCGAGCGGTGGCAGCAGAAAAAAAAGAAAGCGATGGATGCATGAGAAGGACGGGTAAATCAGGATCAGACCAAATGAGTCAATTGGCTGAGAAGATGATTAAAAGTGACAATCACCATCGCCACCGCCATCCCGGACCTTCCACGACACCTACTCCATCCTGACCCTCCCACCCTCTCACCCACCCACTTTGAAGGACGGAGGTTGCTATTTTTGGCCACGCTTCACTAAATAAGGCTGTGAAGCATAGCTGTGAGAACGAGGGCCAGTGGGGGGGGGCGTGCGTGTCCGTTTCTTACCTTGGTACCTTGGTATAAAATACCCGGGACGGAGGGGCTTTCCTCTGATCACACTGAACCTTGTGCTCCCACCCCCCTGGCGCCCTAATGTGCTCTTTTGACACTTTTAACAAGCCAATGCACAAACCATGCCTGTGTATCACAGAACCTTACTTAAGAGTTTGATCTCTAATTGCTCCATCTTTTGTAGTCTTTCTTTATTCTCTTTTGATTTTGGAGGAATTGTTTTTATCGACAGCTGGACAACATATCGGGGGAAGTGAGTGCGTGGAATATGTGGGCAAGAGGACGAGAAAGCGTAAGAGATAATTTAGCTAAAAACATCCCCATCTGCTCCTTCCTTTACCTCCCGCCATGCTTTTCTTTCTTCTTTTCCTTTTCCTGTCCTTCTCTGCTTCTAACAGCCTTAATTTCCTCTTTTCCTTCCTTCCTTTGCTTCTCATCTTGTTTCATGCATTTAATTTCCTCCCCATCATTTCTGTTTTTAATTTTTGTCTTTCCCTCTATACTTATTTTCCCTGTTAGCCCTCACCCACTGCCTTCCTTGCTCTCAACCCCTCCCTCCTTCTTCCCGATTTGTCCTTCAGCCTTGTCAGCACTCACTATCTCACTCCATCTCTTTGTCGGGCAGTCCGATCAGCTGTCTAACTTTACATGGCCCGGTGTGGTGCGTTGGGACGGCCAGTTGACGCGTCTGGCTGCCCAGTCATCACTTCCAATCGAGTCCTCTTACACAAAGCTATTTTTATATTGGCCACTGTTTTTTGCTTACCTGCACCAGGGGTCCTTTTTTTCCTTCCTGGTCTGTTTGTCCCCCTCCTCCTTCTACCCCCAACCATTAAGAGAGAGAGAGAGGTAAGTCCCATGACCCTCTTCTCTTCTCACTCCTCCTATCCTTCTCCTCTCCACAACCTTAAACTCTCCATCGCTGATTCGGCTCCCAGGGAGGGGAGACTCTGCCTGCAACCATCCCCTTCATTCCTGATGGGCCATCATTCGTTTCTAGATCCCTGCTGCTGTAAGGTAGGTGTGTTTTACTGTATAATGATGTTTTTTTTGTCCCTGCATGCTTACTCTCTGCATATATATTTTGTTGAATGTGTGTCTCTTTGTCTATAAATGTGCTTCATCACAGCAACGTTCAAACACACACAGCACAGTTTGTTTCATCAGCCAATCTTATAAAGATTTAAGGAGCTGGAAAGACTCTTCTCATTTATTCATTACTCCACTGCTCCTGGAGCAGAGCTTCTGATTCATATGTTGGCAAAGAACCATCGTGACAAATTCTCACCGGGTTAAAAGGTCAAGGGTAATTTGTGAGGTGCTCCAGGAGTGTTTTCTGATCAGCTGGTTCGGCCATAGTTAAAATTAAAAATGAGACTGAATAAATTAAAGTTCCAAGAATGTACACAAAGTCACTATCTTATGTTGTCACTTTTTTATTTGCAGGGTAATTTAAGTATTTTGTATGTATTTGTTTTACATTGTTTTAATTTATATTGAAATATATATATATATATATATATATATATATATATATATATATTTTTTTTTTTTTCTCCAAATTCGGCATTCCCCCAAGCAGTGCTGACATATTTTGTACATTTTTAAACCAGCCTCTAAATAAAAGCTCTTTCCACGTGGCATGAGGACAGCACGGTTTAGCGTGTCCTGCTCTGCATGCTACATACGCAGTGCAGGACAGGATTCATCAGCAGAAACACCACCATATTCTAATCTGCAATGGGACCTGGGCTCTATCTATAGACGGGAAACGCACATACACACACAGTGACACGTGTGTCACTGTTCCAGAGAGAACAGGAGCAAGTTTTCTAAAAGTGTTGTGCATGTGCTCCTGGCTCTCTGTCCTGGCAAGTTTTTTTACCCAGTTAGCAGATACCAGGGGGATCAGTGGCGCTCAGCTGTCATGTCAAGTGTCTAGAACCCTGAGGTGGGGAGGTGTCGGGTGTCCCGGGACATTGGCGGCTGTGTGGCAGATACAGCAGACACGCAGCTGTTTCAAGGGAATCTGTCTGTGCAGCGAGCGATGCCCCGCGGGGCTAAAACCTGGCTTCATATGGCGTTAGCTTCAGTGCGGAAACTGTGCATGGTGAGAGTAGGACAGGGTTTATTAGAGGAGGAGTATGTATATTATCTTGGTTATTGGAACGCTTTTCCATTACTGCACGCTATTGTAAGGATTGGTGAAGTGGCGCCAGACTCGTGCAAATTCCATCCACTTCCTGCCCCAAGCTGTGTCACGCTGGAGAACTGCAATTCCTGCCAGGAATATCTGAGGACGTGGATCGGCGGCTAAATTATTTCAAATGTGTCAACGTCTAGTGCTGGAGTGTGTCTTTCTGAGTGTGTGTGTGGGCGTTTTACAAAGGGTTTCCCAAAAGCCCCCTCGCGTACCATCCACGGCCAGTGATTTACAAATTTTTCCTTTTCGTTGTGTGGAGACAAATGAAGGGAGGAATAAGGAAGAGGGATAGAGGAAGGATGAGTGTGATTTATGAAAGAGACTTTTAGTTTAATTACTGGACGGGCAAGGCCGGTGTGCAAAGCCCCTGCTGCGCTGCTAGCACACAACAGGGCTCTTAGCAGAGGGTGACACATCCTCACTTTGTGCGTTTCAAAATGCACGCAATGCAGCGTGCCTCAGATTGACGACACACCAATGTGAAAATGTTATGCACTAGGACAGAAACATGGATCTTTTGTCCCACTCTATGCCCCATGTCCCTTCTTCCACACTGTCGTGGAGATTTGATTTGCTTTAATTGTCACTCAGAGTGAAAGGTGGATTCCTTGATATTGCAGTTTCGGCAATGACAACGCTTTTGGGTCCAGTGCATGCTGGGGAATATCTTTTGCCCCAACTATTTTACACTACCAAAGTGGTAAAAAATGGCAACACAATACCTGCTCGTCACACGTAACGCAACCACATACGTTTACCAATAATAACCTCACAGCAAGTTTAACAGTATTCGAGAAAAAAGCAATTCCAACAATAACCCTGATTTTCTGATGCCCCCGCTATAAGTCTCTCGTCTTCGTTAGCCACCCTTCGTTAGCAATGGTTCAATTCATTGAAAGTCCGACTCAGCCATTGTGCATTTTCCTCTAAATTGGTATTGATCTATGAGAGAACAAGGCGGGGGTGGAGGGTGGGAGACAGTAGAAGAGGGTGGTGAGGTTGTGGTTGCTGGTGGATCAGGCACTGTGGCTAATGGGGTGGGTGAGGGGGGGCAGGGGATCTCAGCTAACAAAGGGCAATTAAAAGATGCACGTGCAGACACACACATGCTGACACACATTCACAGACACACGCACACGTATCAGCATTCCTTCAGTCAGCTCTGGCCCTCGTGGCACCTGTACATTCACCCATATCATCATCCGCTCAGGGGACGGTAACGCTGGCGTATTTTGACTAAGAGAGTCCGGGACATGGAGAGAGAGACAATCAGACAATGCTGTATGTGTATGTGTGTGAGAGAGAGAGAGAGAGAGAGAAATAAGAGGAGGAAGTGCTATGAGCGGCAGAGGACCGATGGGACGGGTCGCTGTGCACCGGACTAAAAGTTTTCAGTGTGAGGAAGAGAGGAGAGATTGTGGAGAGGAGAGGGAGGGGGGCCGAGAGAGGATGTCAGAAGAGCGCGTGTGTGTGGCTGAACAGAGAGACTGCAGAGGCACCTGGGACACAGACTGAGAAAAGAGACAGAGGGAAGCGCTTCTTCTTTCTCCTGTCTTCTTCTTCATCTCCGCCTCCCACCCAACTACTCGATTTAATGCTCCTCTCTTTGGTGCATCGGCCCAGGCTGAAAAAAGGGAGGAGGGGTGGGGTGTGTGTGGGGGGGGGGGGTCTATCCAACATCTGCCTCTAGGTAAGTGCAACATCTCCCTCCTTTCCCCTAACCCCCCCAGCCTCTCCTCCCCTCTCTTCCCCATGTCACCCCTTTCACTCCACTGCTGCAGGTGAACCTCAAGGTGAATGTGGTGCCGTGTGTGTGTGTCTATAACGTACTTCATAAAACACAGCATGTCACAGCGGAGAGGACACTGTAGTTCTGCTTTAAGACTGCGGCATTTCTTTTTAAACGTCTTCTTTCCGGACAGCTGAGTGAAATTAACTTTTAAAAGCGTCTTCTTCTCTTGGTGACAGTGCAGCGGTCCTCTGATGGAATGGGTACAAGTTGGTCCGCCGTGACTCACTGATTAGACTTTTAAAAGACTTCTGCTTAAATAGTGAGTTGTGGTTTTCTGTGGTTTAAACATCTTTGGCTGCTTAGAAGGACAAGCTCGGCCTGTTTTTTAAAGCAGTGGGATCAGTAGGAGTTGTTTTCGGGGGGAGTGTTCTAGTGTGCTTTTGTATGAAATTCTGTTATTTTCAACATGTATGCGCTAAAATCCTAGTCACTGAGGTGCATAGGGACGCCTCAGCATGCCATTGAGTCAACGTTATTTCCTTCCCGTGTGCCGGGGGGAGGTGGTTGGTGGTGATCGTTGGTGATGGTGAGGAGTGGGCCAGATTGCACCACCAAGGACAGTGGCCTGCTTGGGGAACATACTTCTTTATATGCCCATATGAACACGAGCAACTATGGAATGTAAAGAAGTATGTATCCCAGGTTGGGAAAAATTACTGCAAACGAAAATAAATACCTAAAGCAAACGTTTAACCCTTGGAAACTCAATTGGAGAAGAATGCTCCGCATGCTTTGCCCCCAACATAAGTTGCTTTATGTGGATGCACGCTTTTTCCAGCCTCGCCTCTGCAGAGGGATGCATACAGTGGGAGCTGTTGATGCAGCTGCAACTCCAGTCAGCAATTTTCTGCTTGACCGCCATTGATTTTTTTCTCTTTCTCTGTCTTTAATAGTTTTATTGTGGCTAGGCCGACATGTTTCTGATTCACTTATAACAATGTTTTTAAAACCGCTTCTGCATTATTTGGTTGTACTCTTTTTTTAAGTAATGTATTACGATTTTTGTATTGGATAGTTTGAACTTGACAAAACAACAAAAAAGTAGTAGTACAAAAAAAGTACATGCACACACACAGACAGCAGTTTCCAGTAAAAGGTGGAGTGATTAAACGCCGGCTGATGGATAGTAATAGGTCAGAGAGTATGATAAGAGCGATGAAGAGGCAAAGACGGGCCTGTCGGACTTTTTGGTAGATTACTATACCCGCCACTCTGTGTGTGTAGTCTCTCTGTTTGGCCTCCTGTTGTAAAGGCTATATGTCATGGTTTTATGGTCATCAAAATTTGGTAAAAGAAATACATTTTTTTTCATTTTCACTGTTCAGATGATGTAGTTGGTTTGTGTGTTCTTTCCAAAGATAGAGTTGCTATGACGTCCCGAATTTGTTTGTTGGCTTCTCTTTGGAAGCTCGGGTTTGCATTTTTGCCATCTTGCCATTGGTTTTTTTGCAACCAGCAGCAGCAAATCACTAACCTGGATTGGCTTTGGGAGGAGGTACAACAAGTATCAGGTTTTTAATCATGTATTTTGGCCTACTTTGTATATAAATACTATATGTGACCCAGTTTGGGTTAAGCTGTCCCTGTTAAGGTGTTATTTGGACCAGTTTCAGTCCGCTAATTTGTCCCTGATAAGGTGCCCACCACCAGGGGGTCATATTGCAAATGGTGACCACTGGGCCGAAAAAGATTCATATTTTAGGGGGGTCATCAACAAGGAGATCCTGTATGATGCAATCAACTGTATTTGAAAGCTAGCTAACCATCTGACGGATGTGGGAATCGGAGCAAAGTGAGTTGTGGCGACTGACAGTGTGAGCTGACTGGATTGATTATGACATTAAGGGCTGGTGTGTGTTGACGGGGGGGCTGGGCGGGTATTGTTGCTTTGCCTGTGTCAGCAGGTGGAAGCTCTCATCAGGACATTAACTATGCAACAATGCTGACTGCGGCACCATGCTGAGATGACCAAAGACGGACAGCAGGGATGGGCAGGCGCTACAACTAAATGAGTGCTCTTAACCGATCTATCAGCACACACGTATAGGGATACCTGGGGCTTGTTCTGGGACTGGCCCTGAAATCCATCCCTGCTCTCCTTGTCTGACTCGCCAGCTTGTTTACCCCCGGAACCCCACAAGGGCAAAACTGGTAATCCAGGGTCCGGTAGAGGGATTAGCAGCAGTTACAAACCGATCAGCCATGCAGAACAGTGACACTTGGAAGAATGTAAACATAGACATTTTTTCCAAACGCTACGAAGTGGCTGACCGAACGCATGTGTGAGCGGATGTTTTATTTACAGCTCTCTGCCGACTGAAGATAAACCTAACCACTTCAAATGCCCCAGAAATCAGGGGGTCCTCTGGCGACTTTTCATAAATGTATCATTCTACTTTTGTCAGAATAAACTTCAGAGTTAACACTTTTGATTAAAAAATTGAATAATTTTTGCTGCAGCGTCAAATGTAGTCATCCAGGGAAGTGCTGCGTTGGACAAACAAATATGGTGAAGCGCAAAAGACCTGCAAGTTCCTGCATTACTAGCTCCTGTCTGTGAGTGTTTGAACCCATGGTTGTGCAGAATAAGCCTTTAAAATGTGTATAGTGACCTTAACTATGAGGATCGATTGTTCGTGCACATCACATCTGCCCTACCACTCTTTGGAGCTGTTGCCGTGCTGCATCCAAAGCAGCATTTAAAGCAGTGTTCATTTGGTACAATCAGCCACACAAGTGTTTACAGCACTAGTGTCATTTAGGCCTTGTAAGTTAATTTACATTGGATAGCTCAATAACTTTTTCCTGGTTGTAAGAGTGTGTGGTGTGTGTCTGTGCAAAATTTACAATTAGATTGTTATACATGTCCTGCTAGTTGAAGGATACAGTACAGGGAGAGGAGCTATGTGCAGGATAGAGATAGTAAAACTAGTTTCATTGTAAGTGTCAGAGTTTACTGCAAGAAGTTGTGTACAGCATATCCACGGAACACAAAAGCAATGGAAGTTGAAAAGGTTGCGTTGCAGTGGTAATGTATGTGTCGTCCCGCCCTGACACGGGGACACAGAAACGGCCTATTGTAGCCCCTCTATACTGTATTTATGTCTCAGAATCTCAGAAGAAATTATGTTGTGATCATATTACCAATCGTTCCAGCTTAAATGTGTGTTTTAACTTGGGAAATAGTCAGGCTAAAAGTTTTTGTAAACTATTGTGGGTAACAATAACCATTTGTTAACACATTGTAAATATATCTTACTTGTATAGCAATTGTATTCTTCTTCACTCGGGGCGCTATACAGTAATGACGGGAGCCTAACTAACCATTCATACCCATTTATATACTGTGTGCACGATTTGGAACATGAATTTGGGGTTAGTTGTCTCTACCAAGGATACATCGATATAGGCCGGCGATCGAACCCAAAATCCTCCACCTGAAGGATGATCTTACTCTACCAGTGAGCCTCAGTTGCACTACTAAAGGGGCATTGGTTAGGTTAAGGCATCAGAACTACTAAATTAAGATTTTAAACAAAACATGGTTTGGCTTAGAATTATAATGTGAAATACCGTGACATATTAATGACAGTAAAAATCACTGCCAACAAACTTTGGGTTTGGCACTAGAGACAATTTTCTGTCCCATCCACCAGCCCTCCATCACCGTGCACACCACATCAGCTGCTCTGGATCTAATACTGACACGGATGGCTTACGTCGGAAGTACTTGACTAATTTGGCGTGTCTCACAAAGACACTAAAGGGGACCAAGACTCAGCATTTGGCTATTTTCTAATATGCACACATTATATGGACATATCATATCTGTACTATTGACCTACTGCAGCAGCTTTTATTTGTAGCATTAGCGATGGGCTAGAGACAAGAAAATATGTAATTTCAGAGTTTGCACTGGCAAACCACTCAGGTTTAACTACTTTGTTAAAGATTCCACTTATTAGAGCTGGATTATGCGCTGTAGACGTGTCACGGAAACTGCGGCAGAGAAATTAATCTCCCTAAAAAATGACTTCAGACAACCTAATGAATTACTCATAATCACAAGCCTTAAACGTCAATTAGTTAATTGGCCCAGGGATTTAATGTGAGAACGGTGGCTCACCGACTCAAAAGGAAACTAGGAATCGATTAAGACAACACATTGCATAATGAGAAACCGAATTACAATTTAGCGATTAAGTCTTACATTCTTTGCGAGTGGATTGGAGCCGAGGAGCTTCACCCTGCCCTTCAACACACACTCTCATATACACAACTCTGAAAAGCCGATCGGTCCCGGGACAGAGATCAATGTTCAGGTCATTTGTTTTGCACAATTAAACAGACATCTGTTTGAATTAGACTCCAACAGACTGCAGACGGCCTATATACACATATATATATATACACACATATATATATGTGTATATATATATACATACATATATATATACACATATACCTACATACATACATATATAAAACCCCTTCCTATCCGCCACTGTATAGATGTATGCAAAGGACACACACACACACATGAGGTGAGAACACAATGAAAGTCACAACTAAACAGCTACAAGGTAAGAAATCTAACATCTCAGCAGAAAGTAATTGATTGTAAGATGTTCATTATTACGTCGCTTTGCAGTTAAGGTTGCCTCTTATCACATGTTTCCTTCTGGGATGCAATGCACTGAGGAAAAACTCTATCTGGACTGAGAAATGCCACGGGCAACTTTGCCCACAAGGGGTGCAGAAAAGAGGTAGAAGGGAGTTGTATTAGTCCATGTGTAATTTAAGAGTGTTCTCTGTCTAAGGATGCTGCTGACGCATGAATCTGTCCTTTATTGTTTGATATGAGAAGGCAGGGTCCGCTACCATTCAAATGAACACACTACATAATTGTTATGCAGTGAAGCTGTAAAGCAAAGGGATGTAATTAAAGAAACAAGGGCACTGTGGTGGTTGGCCGCTTCCTTTGAGTCCACATCGCAAATGTTCCACTTGTCCCACTGCTCGATGGATAATACCCACAGTTTTACTTGCTGATTGCCTCTAACGACGGCCTCGTAATAACTGTGCCGAGGTTCACAATCAGTCCTAACATTCTAATTAAACTCTGTCCGTGTTAATGAGGATCATAATGCTTTTTACATTACATTACATTTAGCTGACGCTTTTATCCAAAGCAACTTACATTACACGTTAAACCCATGGGTTTTACATTTTGCCAGGGGAGCAATTAGAGGTTAGGTGTCTAGCTCAGGGACACTTCAACTTGAGACATGGGGCAGCCGGGACTCGAACCACTAACCTTGCGATTCCCAGCGCACCCGCTCTACCCCCTGCGTCACGACGACCCCTTTTTAAAAAACACAGTAATTGTAAGTTGACCAAAAAATGAGGAGATTGAGGCATTTCCCTCTGATGACGACGTGCGCTGTGGGCTGCGATTTACACCGCAGAGTAAACCCTCCGCTTTTTTATTGGTTCAACATACATTTGTGTTGAAGAATATACAGTATGCTGTAGCACAGTGGATATATGCATCCTTTGGGTTCACTCCTTTGTCTTAAGCTAGAAAATTTATTTTTGATTTAATTTAATTTATTTTGAACAATTTATTGACTGCTGTTGCAGAATAAAAGCAAGAGTTTGCCAAATGTTTTTGTAATGTAAGCCTAAATACAAAAATAGTTACATCAAGTGTGCGGGACCCTGTGACACACTCAGTCTGCCCGGGCTATAAAGCAGTCCGCCCCTTCCTGTGAGCACAATCGTACATCTCAGGGGACGCAAGTGCAGCCTCAGAACAAGACTAGTTAGCATTCCTCCTCCTTCATCACTTCCTGCTCAAAAAAGGAAACAAAGTAGGAAGTAGATGCTGGAGTTAGAAGAGGTGACAGACTGAAAAGTGAAAGTTAGAATGGATTCGTGGTGGCACATTAGGACTCAGAATTAGTGCAACAAAATGCAGTGTTTTATTTTGGCGGGATAAGGGGGACGGCTTACAATAAAGTAGAAGAAGAAATATCAGTCAAAAGAATGGGGGGGGAAAAAGATTAGGGTCATAAAGAACATTGATGATGATGAACGATAGAGAAAAAGTAAAGAGAAAAAGTAAGTTGTGCGTGGTGATCTATTCCACCGGTCGTTGTATACTTTGAGATAATTGCTTCCATTTTGTTGCATTGAGACTGTTACAGTGTATGTAATACACCATCCGGCTAACATGATTACCAACAGTTGGCTTTACAGAGCAGCAGTAGTAGTAGCAGCAGCGAGGGGGCTTCTAGGAAGTCTAGTTTTGGTGCTTATGGCCCTCAGGGCTGTCGTGGTAGTAGGAAGGATTCCACTAGCGGACTGGACACGTTTTATTTTCCAACCTTTGGATTCCAGCAACATCAGCACCTTGATGAGAATTGAAAATGTCATCTACGAAGAATTTGTCAAAAAGGCTTCCCAGAATTGTCTTTTTTTTCCATGATGTTTTGGTGATAATTTTCTTTTATATTTGAATCACGGGAGAGATAGATAACACAGGAAGTGTTATTAGCACACAAAATGCTTTCTTTAACCAGGACGTTGTGTGTCATGTAACATAATATTTCCATGTTATACTGGTCAGATCAGTTTTCCTTTCATGTGTCTCCAGCACTCATTCGGACACACGGCTGAGAGGGCTGCACTAACCGTCGATGTCATAGCAGTGGCAGGGAGAGAGACTCCTGGGCTCTTGTGGTTTGTTATGGGAATAATAAAGCTATGGGTCAGCAGGGCGTTCTGGCCCCGGGCACAAGGTCCCTAAAGGAGGAGGAAGTGGAAACATTGAAAGGGGAGCGATGGAAAAAAAGGAGGAACAATTTTCAATAGAACATGAATGCAACTCAAAATGCAGAGGACACTGATGGAGCCATCCATCTTACAGTAATGTGAGTTTCACCACTGTAGTCTTAAAAAAAGTCCCCAAGAGTCCAGTGAAGTTCTCTCAATGGAGGATCCACATGCTGGTTCTTCTTTCAAAGGCTAAATGAGAGTCAGTCAAACCCCTTTTGTGTCCTATAGTGCTCAACAGAGAATGGAGGGGAGGGGAGGTAGTGCAATGCAGGAGGAGAGGATATAATTAGATATATCATCTAAATAGGTATTGATCCTTTTAAGGGTGTTGCATTTAGATTAAAAGGTTAAGGAATAAAACCGCTTTTGGGGTTAAATCAAGAGAGGCAGAAGATAAACCCCGCAATAATCGCAGACATGCTTGACAACGTCCCACACAAGCATTAAGATCCCACCAAGATGCGTTTAAGGACCATGACCGGAATGGCACGCTGGAGGGAGAGAGCGAGATTTGGGAAATATGAATACAAGTCAAGTCAAGTTGTTAAACACTATGAGCCCCCACATGGCCGTGCTCGCAATGAGGCAATGCTTATCGTCACAGTGCCGAGTCGACTGATAAAGACGAAGAAAAAAGGTCGGCAGCCATTGCGCTGACACAGGAGCCGAGCAGCCACCCAAGGTCAGGAAGCGTTTTTTTTAACCGACGAACGTGTTTTATCGTTGGGGGGCGGGGAGGTTGAGGACACACTTGAGCGAACGATAAAGTGTCCCGTTACGCTCCTGTCTCCTACACTGATCAACCCAATTGGGCGAGGGCAGGGGGGCATAGTGCTGAGTCAGAAGCTCGGTGCAGCTCACATCCATATGCAGGTGGGGGGGGGGGGGGGAGGAGGAGATGGAGGAAGTGGGGAGGAGGAGGTCTTGTCTGGATGGACTGCCCGTTAGCAGCTTAACCACAGGTGTACTTTCTGGTGTTTCATTATGATTACTGTGCTTTGCATTAAGAAAATTACAAACTGGCAAACATCTCCTTTAGACACTCGTGGTGGGGGCCTCTATCACTTCATTTGAAGGCTGCATTATGGGAGGTTACGGCAGGTTTCGTAGTAATTTGATGGCATTTTTGTTACAACTGTTGATGGTTTCTGTCATTGTTAGTCGTCTCGGCGGCTTTAAAGTGAAAGGAAGTGATGCTCTCAGGTGAGGGAGGATTATCTGAGGCCCTGACGGTCCAGTCAGGTACTGAGTGAGAGCCACTTGCCCTGTTAAGGACAGAGAAAGAGAGACACACACAGAGAGGGCAGAGGGTGGCGGGAGTGGGGGTGGTTGCGTTAGTCCCCGACTCCCTGCCTGTCCCTACCACTGTGTCTATTACTCCAGCTGTCCCCCCACACCTCCACCCCTCACCATCTCTAATATAAGGGCCGGAATGCAGCGGAGAGCACACTCCAAGAATAGACCTTATCCCCACCCACGCACTATAGAGGGCACCTACTGTGCACCCCACCAACCCACATACAGCCTTCCAACCCCGCTCGACTCACAGATGCTCACTGCCTTTACTTCATTTGATCTAGATGGAGCGGCCTCACAGTGAAAGGCCAGGTTAGCAATGAAGAAACCCGCCACGGATGTAATGGTTGGATGGTCTGAGCGGCGGTGCTGCATGTTTGAAGGAGGGGTCCGTCCCTCTACCGGCCACGGACTGCCGGAGCGAATGGACATTAGAGACTGCACGGCGAGAGGGATTCTCTCAATAATCTGCTGAAAGTCCTGTTAGGGAAAGGATCTGGCATGTAGCATTCTTGCTCATCTGAAGTAGATATTCGCGCCTCAGTAAGCACATACAGGAAGAGGGGGTGGAGTTGTGGGGGGACGATACGCATTACATGCACACTCGCTGTTTTTAAACTGCAGCTCTGGATCAGGTAGAGAATTCAGGTCACGTCAGCACCGTCCTCTACTCCTCCTCCCCTGTGTGCTACTTTCTACTTTATATATGTTTCCTCCTGCTTTGCAATTTTCCAGCCGTTTTTTACTTGGTCGAAGCTGAATCCCCCTCATCAATTTTCCAGTTTATTAAACGACAAAGAGAAATATGGGAAGAGTGGGAAGAATAAGAGGATGGGCCACGTCTTGCTCCTTACACCCCTACATGCAGTGCTAGTACTTAGGCATTTCTTTTTTTTATTTGATTTGTGTGCAGTTTACAAATTATGGATGATGGTGTGTAAATAAAATAAATTTGTAAATGTTGCTAATATTGAGCAACTTTGTCATTTATTTGTAGTTGTGTAGTTGTTAAGCGCTATCAGCTATAGTTTTGGTAATGTGGGTTTATCAGTTCAAACAGTATGGGGGGGGTAGCTGCAGAATTCAGTGGTGATTTTTATTTTTTGGTTAGGTCAGGAAAGCAGATAACAATAGCAGTAGCAATAGCACGGCCAAAACTCGCTGTTAGAAAAATCTACTTTTACAATAAACATAGGCCTATATGTAGCAGCTTTAAGGTTTCAAATCTCAAACTTCGGATAAGATGTTATTTTCAAGTGCAGAAGAGGAAAAAAAAAATTCAATAGATTGGATCCCAGGGCCAAGCCTCTGTTAAAACTTGATTTCCTAATGATTAAATGATTGGCTCGGCTAATTGTACTAGGAAATGAGCAAGTTCCAGCAAGGCTGAGCGGAGCTTCACAGCTGAGTCGCTCATCTCGGGGTGAGCGGCTCCCGAAAGTAGGAGGAAAGACGGAGAGGAAGCGTGCTAGCGATGGAGATCGCTGCGAAGGTCAATGAGAGTTAATTTTCCCCGCTTTCCTATCCGCTGGCCTTAATAGCGTTATTGGCAGTCGGCAATGAATTCACTGTTTGTCTGCAGCCATCGCTTGTTTGTGCTGCGGTTTTCTTTAATCTCTTCTTCATCGGCCACATTGACTTTATCCCTCCTCCTCCCCCCTCACATACTGACACTGTCCTTGTCTTCTTCCAACGTTTTTTCTGCCTCTTCTTCTTACGTAAATCCATCTAAAATTGTGAATGTTTTGGTGCCTTCTATGAAGCAACATGCTTATTTCAAGTCTCCTCCAATAGTCTTTTGCGTACCTAGCCTCAACAGGTGTGTGTATGTGTGTTGCGTTTGTACACCAATTTCTGATCTGATGTTCCTTGTGTCTAGGAAAACCCCATTTCTTATAATTTCCCCCTTCTGGCTCTGTCTCTTTCAGGTCCCACACTTGTCTGTTTACATCCTCCTCCTATTCCACTCTGTTACCTGCTGGACCAGACTCGCCCCTAAAATGCTTTGCTAAAGCTGGTAAAATGGAACCAAATCAACTGTTCAATGGATTTGGTCCCCTTCAACCAGCTGTAGCTGTGCATTGATCACTCGTTGGGCACACACAAGCGACTGAGCAATTTGGCGGCATGGACCTCAAGCTAACTTACTTTAAACAGCTTTGAAAATGTAAAACCAAAGATGCATTACGCTAGCCTCCCGGACACTGGACCGAGACAAAGACACTAAATACACAGCATGCACCGCTTACTGTGTGGCTTTATATCTAGCCCAAAGATTACCAGAAAGACATTGAAGTATAAAACATGCTAGGTAAGTAATTATAGGTTGTACTGTGTCTGTTTTTATTTTTAGTGTGCTACTATAATTGCATTGTCCTTTGCAGATATTTTTGTGTTCAGTCAACAAATTGTGTGTGTGTGTGTTTGTGGGTGCAAGACTGGCATGCCTGAAGAACTGTTGAACATGAGAACTGATTTAAAAAAGCATGTGTGTGTATGTGTATACCCATGTACATTTGCGACTCCTAATGCAAAAATGTAATCAATAAAGCTTTATTCTGAAGTTTACATCAACTGCTGAAGTGGTCTTTGATTTGAATTGGGGTCTTACTTTGGATGGGGGGCATATCATTTAGTTTTAGTGGGTCAGAAAGGAGTTAGGAAGTTAGTTAGTGGGTCAACTTTAGCTAGAACAAACTATTTTGACCCGGTTTGGTATGCATTGTTACCAATGGATGCTATAGCATATGTTTTGTATATTAAGATCTTTACGCAACTACTAATTTAATGTTAACTATTCCAATCTAGTGTCAGGAAAAAGCGTTATCGATAAAACTCTGCTGCTAGCTACTGTTTTGAAGCCATTTTATTGTAGTATTAGTTACACATACAGGTTATTGTTCTATGCATTTAACCCATCCCACACGGTGGGAGCTGTAGGCCGCCGTAAAGGGCGCCCTGGGAGCAGTTAGGGGTTAGGTATCTAGCCTTTCAAAGTACTCTATGCGCCACTGCTGGAAGTCGCCCCTATGAGGGGGAAACTGGACTGTGTACTGAGGAGTCTATCTTATTTCCATGAAAGAACTTCCAGGCCCACCAAGTGAAGCCTATGTGGAAGACTTACATTCTCTTTACTGAGGGAATTGAAGTATTTGAAGGGGTGTATGAAGTAGTATACTTGCATTGAAGTACATGAGACTCTCTACTTGTCTCTTGATTTATACCCTTTTTAAACCTTGTAAAATGAGTTTATGTTCTCAATTGCCCTTTTCAAGTCTTCTTCAATACAGCATGATGTTCATTTACTAAATTATTGTCCATTTAGGGTCAAATAGACCATACAACGGATTATGTTTTAGTATGGAGCTTAAAGTGAGTGCTGCTACCAAAGCCGTGTACAGCGTCACTACATCATTTCTCCCCATTCCAACTATCGGAACTTCCATTCATTGGTTGTGGCATAAAATAAGATGGCGTCTGCGAAATCGCCAGACTAAAGGCTTGAAATCATCAGTCAAAAACCAATGAGTGACGTCAAAATCAATTTCACTGTCCGGTTCCTATAGTCCATAGCTGGTTACCTAACCCAGTTATCCCAATCTGGAACAAATCGTGAATGTGTGTTTAAAAGAGCCTGATGAGATTATAACGAAACCGAACCCAACAGCAATTCATGAAATAGCAATACACAACCACCTGTCGCATATGTACAGACGGTAAATCCCTCTGAGGCAAATTTTTTATTTGCAAATTTGGGCTATACAAAATCAAATGAATTGAATTGTCAGCTAATTCATTTTATCGATTGCTATCCGGATATAAGGAGACTTTCAATAAATATAACAAAAATTCAAAAAGATTCTTAAATGTATTTGAGAACTCTGTATAGGATTGAATAAGTGAGGGGATGGGTGGAAATGAAATCTAAAAAGTCAAAAGAGGAGTTCAAACCGAGATCCAAGTGTTCCCAAGGTCCGTACAGGTTCTGGACCGGCACCCCCTCCCGTCTGAATTCTTCGGACACTTCAAGTGTCGCCGCCTGAACGGGGCTCCGGAAGTGTGACAGATGTTTTAATGGGGCTGCGATTCCTTATCACCACTCCGCTGAAAGCTCCATTTGCCTCAATCCTGCCGTGATGGATGGGAGGCCGAGCAGAGAAGGGAGGTGTGCTATGCTAACGAATGAGAGCTTCTGAGGCTGAGGAGGTAGAAGATGGTGGGTGTGTGTGGGGGCACGATGAAGATGACACACTCTGCTGGAAATGGTAGATGTGGTAATTTTCTGTTTCTCGTGTCCCGTGCATGATGAAGCAAGTGAGTAATTACAGGCAGAGAAGGGGCTGGCGTATGCAATTACACTGGGATGAAACAGTGCCTGTCAAGACCCTGACAGCAGCCGCAGAAACGGAGAAATCAAGCAGAAAGGCACGTGTTACAAATAAACTGGCGGGTAAACATACATAGCGACAGCGCGTTTGATCTAACCTCTACGTCTTTACAACTCATTAAATCCACAGGATTTATGTCTATAAGAATAGAATTAGAAGCTGATGGTACCCAGGTGTCAGTGTCCACAGTCAAGCGTGTTTTGCATCTCCATGGACTCTCGTGCACGAAGGAAGCCCTTGCTCCAAAAGCGGCACCTTAAGGCTCGACTGAAGTTTGCTGCTGATCACATGGACAAAGATAAGACCTTCTGGAGAACAGTTCTGTGGTCAGACAAAACAAAAATCTAGCTGTTTGGCCACAATGCCATGCAACATGTTTGGAGGAGAAAAGGTGAGGCCTTTAACCCCAAGAACACCATGCCTACTATCAAGCACGGTGCTGGTAGTATTATACTGTGGGGCTGTTTTGCTGCCAATGGAACTGGTGCTTTACAGAGAGTAAATGGGATAATGAAGGAGGATTACCTTCAAATTCTTCAAGGTAACCTAAAATCATCAGCCTGAGAGTTGGGTCTTGGGCGCAGTTGGGTGTTCCAACAGGACAATGACCCCAAACACACATCAAAAGTAATAGAATGGCTAAATCAGGCTAGAATTAGGGTTTTAGAATGGCCTTCCAAAAGTCTTTAAAGACTTAAATCCCATTGAGAACATGCGGACAAAGTTCATGTCAGAAAGCCTTCAAATTTAACTGAACTGCGCCAATTCTGTCAAGAGGAGTGGTCAAACGATAAGCTTGCCAGAAGCTTGTGGATGGCTACCAAAAGTGCCTAATTGAAGTGAAAATGACCAAATATTAGCAGTGCTGTATGTATATTTTTGACCCAGCAGATTTGATCACTTTTTCTGTTAACCCATAATAAAGTCCTAAAAGAACCAAACTTCATGAATGTTTTTGTGACAAAGAAGTATCTGTTCCAATCACTGTATCAGAGAAAAATCTGACTTCTAGAAAGAACTGGAAACTCAAGAGCCATGACATTATGTTCTTTACAAGTGTATGTAAACTTTTGAAAACAACTGTATATCAAAAATGTATATGATCACCACGCAAAAATCAAATTGCATGATTGACACACCAATGATATAAAACAAATCATTACAATTTTAATTAATAGTGTAAAGTGTTCAATGTTTGGTAATCGACGAATCAATAGTCAATATCTATCCTTCTAAACTATGTTGCAATAGAAAGTGCATGAAATGAGTGAGTGTAGTCTGTTTTTAATGTCACTTACACATAAAAGGTATGTCATGGTATGTTCAATCAATATCAAACAATGTTTATTCGTAACAAAACCCTATTGAAGTCACATCGTAAATGACATAAATAACCTAGACCTAAAGTTTGGCTTCATTCTGTTGGGTGAAAATAAAATGATTAACTTGAGGTCTGCAATATCCATAAAATCTCTTGCCCTATTAAATTGTTGTTGATGTCTTCTTGTTTTTCGTGTCATTGCGTCCATACGCCCTACGCTCAGGTATTGACAAAATACTGTCAGGTTGGGACATGGCTGGACCCAAACGCAGAACAGACAGACACAGCCGTCAGGAGGTGAGTGAATTAGTCAGTTTATTAATCGACACGACTGTGGAGGTGCAGCAGGAGTGGGCGTGAGGAGTGCAGGTGAAGTAGGGGGTCCCGGGTGATGATCTCCTCGACAGTGAAGGTGCCGGGGTGCGTCAGCGGTTAGCCTGTTGCTGGTACTGCTCAGAGGCTCTCAGCAAGGATGCCCGGGCGCGGTGCCAGGGCCGATGGCATCGGCGAAACTGCCGCTGTATTGACGGTACGGCCAGCTCCTTCTCCTGGGACGGGAACAAGGGAGGTTGATAGCCGTAAACACACTGGAATGGGGACATACCTGTCGCTGTAGTGGGAAGCGTGTTGTGGGCGTACCCCGCCCATGGGATCTGCTCAGACCAGGTGGAGGGTTCAGAGGAAGCCAGGCATCGTAGGGTAGACTCCATCTTCTGGTTGGCCGTCTCTGCCTGGCCGTTAGTCTGAGGATGGAACCCAGAAGAGAGACTGGCAGTAGCTCCGACTGCCGTGCAAAAGGCCCTCCACACTGCTGATGCAAACTGAGGGCCACGGTCCGAAACAATGTCGGTAGGCAGGCCATGAATACGGAATATCTCCCTCACCATAATGTCCACTATTTCTTTGGCCGATGGGAGCTTGGGAGAGGGCAGGAAATGAGCAAATTTACTGAACCTGTCCACGATCGTTAACACCACCGTGTTACCCCCGGACGGGGGAAGTCCAGTGACAAAGTCCATGGCTAGGTGGGACCAGGGACGATGAGGGATGGGCAATGGCCTCAATAGCCCCACGCTTGGCCGGTTTGAGCCCTTGTTCCGTGCGCACACCGGGCAAGCTGCCACGTACATCCGAAAGCAGGCCACCAGAACCGTCGGCGCAGAAAGGACATGGTACGTGCGACACCCGGGTGACAAGTCAGCTTGGAGGCATAGCCCCACTCCAACACTGCCAGTCGCGTCCCCTCGGGGCCATACCCGGAGGTCCCTTACCCGGGCCTGGGTCCTTCATAAGGGCTGCCCGAACCGCTCCTTCAATGCCCCATTGGAGGGCTCCCACTACCTGCCTCAATGGCAGGATGGTCTCTGGCGTCCTCCTCATCTCCTCCTCCTTTGAGAAGACCCTGGACAGGGCATCAGGCTTCCCATTCTGGGATCCGGGTCTGTAAGACAGAACAAAATCAAAGCGTCCAAAAAATAGCGCCCACCTAGCCTGTCGGGAATTTAGTCGTTTGGCACTCCGGATGTATTCAAGGTTTTTGTGGTCCGTCCACACCACAAACGGTTGGTCTGCCCCCTCCAGCCAATGCCTCCACTCCTCCAGGGCCAGTTTCACCTCCCTATTGCCGATGTCATAGTTCGTCTCCGCCGGTGACAGCCGATGGGAGAGGAACGCGCAGGGATGGAGCTTGTTGTCCTCCTTAGCTCTCTGGGAGAGTACCGCCCCAACTCCGACCTCTGACGCGTCGACCTCTACCACGAACTGTAGGGACGGGTCCAGTTGGGCAAGAATGGGTGCCGACGTGAAACGCTCCCTGAGCTCCTGGAAGGCGGACTCTGCCCCAGGAGACCACCGGAACGCTCTGAGATTGGAGGTAAGATCTGTTAGGGGGGCTGCAATCTGGCTGTAGTTGCGGATGAACCACCTATAAAAGTTAGCGAACCCCAGAAACCTCTGTAACTCCTTCCGGGAGTTGGGTCTGGGCCACTCCAGGACAGCCTGCACCTTCTGGGGGTCCATTCTTACCTCTCCCTCGGCGATGACATAACCCAGAAAGCTTGTGCACCTGGTGTTAAATTCACACTTCTACGCTTTCACAAAGAGTCTGTTTTTCAGCAGCTGCCGAAGAACCTGGCGGACGTGCCCCTGGTGTTCTTCTGTGAAAACACAAGTATGTCGTCCAGGTAGACAAAAACAAAGCGACCCAGCATGTCACGTAGGACGTCATTTACTAGACATTGGAACACGGCTGGGGCATTAGTTAAACCGAATGGCATAACCAAGTATTCGAAGTGGCCCAGGGGGATGTTGAACCCTGTGAGCCACTCATCCCCCTTTTGAATGCGGATCAGGTGGTAGGCGTTGCAGAGGTCGAGCTTGGTGAACACAGTAGCGCCCTGTAATGAAGCGAAAGCAGTGTTCATCAGTGGTAACGGGTATTTGTTCTTGACAGACACGTTATTCAACCCCCGATAGTCGATGCACGGCCTGAGTGTGCCGTCCTTCATCTTAACAAAGACACTGCATGAAAAGTGGGATTTTCGGCAGTATGCGGCACTGTAAATTGTCATGGAATTTCAAGTTTGCGGCAATTTGCGGGCAACGCCGAAAACTGCCGTAAATTGTCAGAAATTGATGTGGGCCTCCCTTGGCAGTTGTCCCCCCATGACCCCCCTCCTCCTAATTCTAGGGGAGGCTTTGCCATGTAAATGAAAATGCTGTGAGCTATACAAATGCAAATCAGGGTCTCAGAGGGAGTTTTAGCCCAGGTGACATTTTTTTAAAAGGTAAGAAAATCTCTGGTACAAATAGATCAGGCTCAGTAGCCTAATTATAGACTCTTACATTTTAGCTTGAATTGATTTATTTAATTCAAATATGCTAGATTACTGTGTACGCCATTAGCAATGGCAAATGTTATGTAAAGAAGATACACAAAATAACTTCTTTAAAAAAATTAGTTTTAATCAAGGTAAAATGAGCATTCCATGCAAACAACATTTGAATCAGAATGAGGGGTCTGCAGAGATCACAGTCTCCTAGAGCTCAACTACAGTGCATAGTGGCAGGACTACAGTGACCTTTTCTTTGGTCCTACTTAAATGCACATAGGATCAATTAACCACACATCTTCTAGCAATGCGCTCAACTGGCAGAAATGATGCTGGGTATGACGTGTCTGTTCCCTGCAAGCCCCAAACTTCTATTGGCTTTCCATAAAAATGTCTGTCCGGGTGAGGATGAAGCCAGCAAACTTGTGCAAGAACATGTTTTATTTGCCGTACCCTTTGACACAACATTAACAACTATAAACTGCTTTATAATGGCTGGTCGTAGTTCTGCTAGAGGGTCAAGGACGGGTTCCTCAAAACTGTTAGTGTTTCCACACCACTTAGCATGAACATATGCTGACCTTTATGCTCTGCATCTATCGATTGAGTAAGTTACATTCATATATGTTACCCGTTTACATGTCATGGCAAAACATTCAACCTCAGTGACACAAGGGTACATCTGATGATACATTGTCAACATTGCATGTCTGTCAGACTCATCCAAGATTGTCTGGTGGAATGGAGAAAGAGGCACCACTGTACAGTTTTCTAGGGAAAGTCGTTCCGCTGACACCAAAACACTGCTTTACATAAAGCATATCAGCTGTTTCAAAGTCCCAACCATTTGTCTTCCTAAAATACTGGTCCTTCCGTATAACAATAACCTTGTATGTGATTGGAGAACCCTTAGTCTCCTCGTCCAATCACGTATGAGGTCATAGGCATGACTGATACAGCAGTACTTGCAAGACGAGCATACAAACAGTGTGTTACTATATTCAGAAGAACTGTATCTCCAGTTCCTTTGTTTGGTTTTTGCTGGTTCGTGAATAATGTCGGGACGACGTCTCGCGTTCAACTCGCCTTCAACTCCTCTCCGCGGTCACCAACTTTCGGCCAGTCCGCAGACAGACAAGAAGAAACTGCTGAATGCTCTCAGTGGATCGTCTCGTCAACTCCAACAACAAACTGCCGATATCAACGAGCGGTTCGCTCCACTGGAGCGTTCAGGACTCTGCGGGTTTCTGTCCATAGAGGAGAGGAACTGACTCAAAGAAGAGGAGACGGGCGCACAATCCCAAGATAGCGGTAAGAATACGTTCAATGACTGCAAGCTAAGCTAAAAGTAGCGTAGCCTCAAACGAAAGCTAAGAGTAGCCTAGTAGCCTTACAAGTAAGCAGAAACTGCTTTATTAAAGTGTATTTTCTTTGCCGTGTCGTTTACAGGAAGCGGTGCGCCGTCTTCATAACTCCGAGACGAATTACAGGCGCTACGAACCGGAGCAAGGGTCAGATTTAAAGAACATGCTTTCATTCTGCGGTATAAGGAAATATATACGTATAGATACCATAGGATGGATACTGATCATAACTGTACATTTTGTTTTCACAGACTAATCTCGCCTCATAATGAGGCGGTGAACTCGTATTTGATCCGGGAAAAGTCCAGATTTAGTCGACGTCATTGTGTGTGACACTGTTTCTCCTTCCTTGTTAACTGTTACTGTGACTTGCGTTTTTTTTTTTTTTGTATTCATACCACACTCATTTAATTGTTTTCCAGCCGCCTGTGAGACGTATTTTGAGACGGGACGCAGGACCTTCAGGTTCAGCCGGAACACTCATTGCGGGCGGAAGCTGCGAAGGATTCAGCGTGGAGTCGAGCAAGAAGAAAGACGGTCAGAGTTTATTTGCTGACTTTTTCAGGTGCATTGATAGATGTGTTGTGTCCGTACGCATCGCACAGTACTGATTCATTGTTGTTTTTACAGCTGCTGGAATCGAGACAAAGTGTGCTGGCTGATGACGAGGTGAAACTCTGGAAATCCGAGAGGACGGCGTTGTTGGCGGGGTCTCGGGGTGGATTGTACGGTCGCCACACGCACACACGAGGCGCCTGCACAACAGACCTGCCTCGGAAAACACGGCGCCAGTGACGGTCTACAACCCCGAGGAGGCAAACGGACAGTTTACTGAGCTGTAGTTTTTAAACCGCCGTTACCCAAGTGTGGGCAGATCCTCACTTTGTATGTAGTTGTTGTTTGTGTGTTGTTAATAAAGCTCTTTCTTTGCATAAACATGTGGCAAATGTTCATTTTCTGAATTCATTGATGTCCTGGTTGGTGTCCTAATAATGGTGTAGTAGCCTACATAGGATAACCATGAAATGAATATACAGCATAATATATATATATATATATATATATATATATATATATATATATATATATATATATATATATAAATAAAATGAGGCGGGTGACATAGCGACAGATCTGCCAACCAATCACGAGTGATTGAAAGTTGTGGTTTCATCCAATCATGAACAAGGAAACTCAAGCCTGGTCTGCCCACGTGTGGTTTTGCTGCCAATCACGAGTGATTTTATTTGTTAGTAAGTTGTGGTTTCATCCAATAAGGAGTAAGGATATTCAAGCCCGCTCGGCTCGGCCACCCGCGGTTTCGCTGCATTTATATGCTAATTCGGGCCATTCACACCTCCGCCAGCTCTCCGCCTACGTCATGGTTCGTTTCCGACAATTTGTGGCACAGACAAACGCGACGTGCGCGGGTTGCAAATTGTCGGAAATTGTCGGAAATTAGGGAGATTTCCGGGCGTTTACGGGGACGAAAATCTCACTTTTCATGCAGTGAGAAGAACCCTGCGCCCAGCGGAGAGGAAGAGGGGCGGATGATTCCAGCTGCCAATGAGTCCCTGATGTAATTCTCCATAGCCTCTCGCTCTGGTCTGGAGATATTGTGGAGTCTGCCCTTGGGTAGGGAGGCCCCGGGCAGCAGTTCAATGTGACAATCGTAAGCCCGATGAGGGGGTAGTGATAGGGCCCGCTGTTTACTAAATACTTCGCCCAGGTCGTGATAAGCAGGTGGTACCAGAGTGAGGTCGGGGCCAGGCGTCGAACTCCCCCGCTGGGCACCCTGGGGACGGGCAGACTGTAAACAATTAGCCAGACAGAAATCACTCCAACTCAGAATACAGCTGGTGGACCAGTCAACTGAAGGATTGTGCTTTGCTAACCAGGGGTAGCCCAGCACAACTGGTACCCGAGGGGACTTAAAAACAAGAAAGCTGATCTGCTCAAAATGGTTACCTGATATTTGAAGCTGGACCGGCTCCGTTCTGTCCCTGATTCTGGCCAGTAGTCTGCCATCTAGGGAGTTAGCCTCAATAACCTCCTCTAACGGAACTCTACCGAGTCCTAATCAGTCTACAAGCTTATGGTCCATAGAATTGTCATCGGCCTCGGAGTCTATGAGTCCCTCCACTGCCATTTCTGCAGTGCCGTTGCTGACTGAAATCTTCAGCGGAGTCTGTGATATGTAGGGGGAGGGGCATAGACTCTCGCTCGCTAGAATCCTCCTTACTTCGTGCCGAAGTGCCGAGCCCTGCTCACGCCTCCGCTCCCTATTACGGTTATTAATCCGTGTGGTGAGACAGATCAGCTCCTCCAGTCCCTGTGCCTCGGGGTAGGAGAGTAGACCGTCCTTAATGCCCTCATTTAGTCCGTTGTTGAACACCCCATGTAGTGCCTCCTCATCCCAGCCACTCTCCGCAGCTAGGATACGGAACTCTATGCTATAACCGGCGACACTGCGTGTCCCTTGTCGCAGTGATAATAATCGCTTTGAAGCGTCCCTTCCCTGAACGGGGTGATCAAAAATCTTCTGCATCTCCGCGGTGAATAACTCACATGATTGGGCGATTGTGCCCTGCTTCTCCCACACGGCAGATGCCCATTCCAAAGCCTCCCCGCGCAGTAATCCAATAATGTAGGAGATCTTGGCTCGCTGGCTTCGTTAGGAGCGGGACTGTTGCTCGAACACCAAGAAAAGAAAAGGGATCATATCACTCCTGTATTAACTTCTCTGAACTGGCTCCCTGTTAAATCACGAATAGATTTTAAGGTACTTCTCCTCACCTACAAGGCACTTGCTGGTGAGGCACCGTTGTATCTTCAAGAGCTTGTAACACCGTATTGCCCTAAAAGGCAACTGCGCTCTATAGATGCTGGGTTACTTGTTGTTCCTATGGTTTTAAAAAGTAGGCTGGGGGCCAGAGCCTTCGGTTATCAAGCTCCTCTTTTGTGGAACCAGGTTCCACTTTCAGTCCGGGGGGGAGATTCGGTCAGCTCTTTTAAAGTAAAACTTAAAACGTTCCTTTTTGATTCTGCCTATAGTTAGGGCTGGCTCAGGTTAGTCCGGACCAGCCCTTGGTTAAGCTGCTATAGGCTTAGAATGCCGGGGGAATTCTTAGGACACACCGAGCTCCTCTCTCACGCTCTCGTTCTACCATAATTCAAGTTTTATTAATGCACATGACTAATTCAGCTTCTTTCCGGGAGTTTTTTTTTGTGCTTTCTCCCCTATCAGGTCTCCGTAGATCTCCTCGACAGTGCGCGGTGCCCAGTGGTCCTCCCACGTGCAGGAACAGACAGGTGTCACTGTAACCGAGGAGGTGAGACAAGAGGTAAGTAACGGGATTTAGACTGAATGAAAAAAGAACAACAGACGGCTCTCGGCTTGACTGGGTGCTGGTCACTGAGACTCGCGAAGACTGAGGTTGACATACGTGATGTGAGTCGGCCGGTTGTCAGGCTCTCCCTCTTATCCCCTGGTGATTGTGGCTCCGGTGCAGGTGCGTGATTGCAGAGCTGAGACAGGTGCGTGCGAGGCCAACCTCTCCCAGATCCACCAGAGGGAGACCTAGACCAGCCTTTACCTGGGTCCAGAGGGGGGGACTCTGACATGTTTACTGCTACGCATAGAGAATCTTTAAGTCAGTAACCTTAACTAGTTACCCGTGCATTTTAGAATTTATTTTAAAATTCTTTTATTTGCTTTTAAATCTCTAAATGGTCTTGCCCCATCGTACCTCTCCGAACCTCTGCACCCCAGCTGCTCCTGAGGGTTCCGAAAACAATGCTGAAGCTCAGAGGGGACCCCAGCCCGGACAGCAGCGTGGGTCCGGTGCCACCGTCCAACAACCCTGGAGGCGGCCATCACCCTGGCGGAGGCCACCTGGCGGTGCATCTTAGCGGGCAGAGGGACCAGAAGCAACCCATACCGGCTCCACGGCTGGCGCCCTTCCCCCCAGCCCGCGACCCACTGGCCCCTGGGAACCCAGGCGCCCTTTCCAACCCACAGAGAGGTTCTCAAGCGCCGGGGCAGGAGTGTTGGAGGTGCGGGCAGCTCGGACACCTCCGGAGAGAGTGCCCGCTAATGGAGGTGGGACAGGTGATCCGAGTTGCCGGCGTTCCGGCACCTTCCCCCGGTCTGGGAGCGACGTACGTAAAAAGCAGGTAATTATACCTCACTCCCTCGTGAGGCTCATCTCTCCGAGAGCCAGAGGGCGGATGCTGCCAGGTTGCAGGAGCCGTTTGCTAATGTGTTCTCTCCCTTGCCAGGCTGGACCGACCTCATGGTACACAGAATCGAGACGCCCCCAGGCATGACGGTGAGGTCACGGCCCTACAGGTTGCCCGAACACAAGAAAGAAGTGGTTCGGGGGGAATTGGCGAGTATGTTGCAGTTGGGGGTAATAGAAGAGTCCAACAGTGCCTGGTGCAGCCCCATCGTCCTTGTGGCTAAGAAGGATAGATTTGTACGGTTCTGCGTGGACTATGATGTGTCACGGTTCGATGCCTAACCAATGCCCCTGGTCGACAAGCTCCTGGTCCGGCTAGGCACTGCATGTTTCTTTACGACACTGGATTTAACCAAGGGCTACAGGCAGATTCCAAGGAGAAACGGTATTCCAAGGAGAAACGGTATTCTCCACTCCAAATGGGTTGTACCAATTCACCACGCTTCCCTTCGGTTTGTTTGGGGCCCCGGCCACGTTTCTGCACCGCATGGATCGGGTGCAGCGTCCGAACACTGCATATGCCGCCGCCTACCTGGATGATGTCATTATCCACAGCACCACCTGGGCAGCGCATGTGCGGCAGGTGGGCACGGTACTAGAGTCGCTGGGACGGGCTCACCGCCAACCCTGGGGAAATGTGCAGTTGGACGGATTGAGGTACAGTATTTGGGGTACCACTTGAGGAGCGGGCAGGTGCCCGCAAAGTGGACAAAACGGTAGCTATTGCGGCCTGCCCGCGGCCCAAGACAAAAAAAGAGGTGAGGAGGTTCTTGGGGCTGGCGGGGTATTACAGGCGGTTCACCCCCGGCTTTGCGGACCTCACCAGCCCCTTGACCAACCTGACCCGGAAAGGTGCGTCAGATCCGGTCCAGTGGTCGGAGCAGTGCCAACAGGCATTTGAGAAGGTAAAGCAGGCTCTCTGTGGGGAACCACTGCTTCATACCCCAAACTTCTCTCTCCACCCTTTATTCTGAGGACTGACGCGTCGAACAGAGGGCTGGGGGCCGTTTTGTCCCAGGAGGTGGGGGAGGGGGGGTGGACGCCCCGTGGTGTACATCAGCCGGAAGCTGTCCGAGAGGGAGGCCAGTTACAGCAAAGTGGAGAATTCAATTCAATTCATTTTATTTTGTATAGCCCAAAATCGCAAATTACAAATTTGCCTCAGAGGGCTTTACAGTCTGTACACATACAACGTCCAGGAAAAACTCCCCAAAAAATTAAAAAAAGTGGGAAAAAAGGGAAGAAACCTTAGGGAGAACGTCACAGGAGAGATCCCACTCCCGGGATGGACAGACTACAATGGATGCCATGTGTACAGAATGAACAATGTATAATACATGCAATTCCTATGACATAAATGATTCAAGTAATTGTGAGTAGTAAGCCAGGCGCACAGCACCACTGCAGGGGCAACCACCATCAGATAGAACCACGATCTGAGTGCCTGGACATCCGGTAGGCGGTCGACTCCCTACGCTACTACCTCCTGGGACGCTCATTCATCCCCTGTTCGGACCACGCCCCGCTCCAATGGCTCCACCGGACGGCTCCCCCGGCCTAAATCGGGCATGTGGGGGTATGTGGTGGTGGGCGTGGTTTGGCTCAGCTGCAGAGGGGACAGAGAAGGGAATGGCTCGGGGAATGGTGCCAGGAGGAGACATAATTGGCCTCAGGTGGGATTAATCTGTGTGCGTGTTTGTCCTTAAGAAGGAGAGATCTGGAGACTGAGAGACGGAGCCTGGCGAAGAAGCTTGAGCAGAATGCGCACTGTGCAAGAGCGACAAATAAAGTTTGATTACCAAACCCATCCGCTATATCCTCGTCATTTCGGGACCCCCCAAAGGACCGACACGTTACAGTTTTATTGTGTTTATTTTATTGTACAGCACTTTTAACTTTGCTTTACAAATAAAACGAATTGGATTGGATTGGATTGGATTAACAAGCATTGCCCGGAATATTAGTGTTTAGCGCTTACATTCCAAATATCCTTTCCAGAGACAGACAGGGCTGTCATGCATAAGATGAGGGAGTTTCACGCTCAGCATGGCAGCATATGATAACTCTGCCCTTTACTGCGCATCTACTATAGGAGATGCGCAAGGAGCCATGTGCCAACTCACATAGAACAATGGGCATCTTAATATAGAAATTGGAATGAAGGTTAGAAAGATCGAAAAAAGGAGGGAGCACTTCTGCAAAGTTCTGCGTGTGTGCATATAACAGTATAACAATGCACTGTAGTCTCGTATGTGTGCGTTTGTGTGCGCGTGTAATGACATGGTGCCAGCACTATCATTTACACCGTATTGATTTTTGGCCAAATCCATCAGCGCTGGCTGATGGCTCTTTAAAGTAGGGAGGGGTCCTTTTCTCAACTTTCAGCCTCTCTCCCGTTAACTATTCTCTATCCTCCATTGCTTTTTTCTGACTTTTCTCTTTCTTCTTTCCTTTCATCCTCCCCAGTTTTTTCGAGCGGCCCACCCACTCTCCTCCACAATGGTCTCAGAGTAAAACTTCCACAAAAAGGTACTGTGTGCTCCACCAGATCGGTGTGCCCTGGCTCGAACACATCCCTGTTTCGGTCGACCAACTCAATCAGCTCTGGTCTATGGGCTGGGCTCAGCTGATCTCCCATTGGCACTGCGGCAGGTTTGGTCTCTGCTGGAGCCTTCTTTGGGGCGATAGAACAGAGTACATTACGTGCATTCCATTTTTTCAACAAATTGACGTGGTAGATGTCTACCTCCCGGCTGCCTGACCTTGTAGTTGACCTCATCCACCTTCTCAAGGACTTCATACGGTCCATGCCATCTAGCCAGGAACTTGCATTCGGAGGTGGGAACCAATACCAACACCTTGTCTCCTGGCAGGAAGTCTCTTGGGGTTGCTCCTCTGTACACCCGAGATTGGGCCTCCTGGGCCTCCTGCATATGCTCCCGTACCAGGGGCAGCAAGGCGGTCTCTCATGTCTTCCATGTGTTTCACCATGGTTCGATGGGGCGATGGCTGCTGTTCCCAGGCCTCTTTCGCCACGTCCATCAGTCCTCTTGGTCGCCTTCCATACAAGAGTTCAAAGTTGGAGAACCCTGTCGAAGCTTGGGGCACTTCCCGGATCGAGAACATCAGGTACAGTAGTAGCTGGTCCCGATTCTTTCCATCCGTCTCCATCACATTCTTGAGCATCTGCTTTAGCGTCCGTTTGAATCTCTCAACTAAACATTCGGTCTGTGGGTGATATACTGAGGTACGCAACTGGGTTGTCTTCATTAGTTTGCATAGATCCTTCAGGATTCGAGACATGAACGGGCTTCCCTGGTCAGTTAGGATTTCATCAGGGATCATCGGCAGTACTCCACTGCTCTCTTCACCCCAGCCAGTAAAATCGGCTTTTGATCCGGTTGAGGGTCTTCTCTACCCCTAGATGAACTCCAAGAAGGTTGGAGTGTGCCAACTGCAGGATACGTTTTACAAAGTGGCGGGGCACCAATAACAACTCAATATATTCATCATTCTTCTTGACAATATGATACAACAATTTATTCTTTATCGAAAGTATGGGTAGGTGATACGACTTACCCCCTAAATTGGTTTTCCGTCCACTACCGTAACTTGCTGGAGAGTGTGGGCCAAGTTGGGGTCCTCTAATCGGGCCGTGCCAAACCGACCTGCTAGAGAGGCAGGCTCTGGCTCCACCTCCTTGCTCAGTGGAAACATGTCTTCAAGACTCGTCTCCACTTCCTCCTGCCTTGCTTCGGCCAAGTCCTCCTCCGAGGGGGGTTCGGTTGACTCGGGGTGGTCCACTTCCTGGAATCCCCATATTCGGGCTTTGGACTTTCTGGGTTCTGTATGTTATGACACGGGTGGTCTAGGGGTGAGGGGACCATAAACATATGGGCAGAACCTGGTCGGTTGTAAAAGGTACTGTTTATTGGGAACCTGTAGTAGACAGGCAGGTAACAACAAACAAAAGGAGGGTGGATGAGGGTGCTGTGAAAAAGACAAACCAAGTTAAATAAAAGAGATCCCCAAAAGGAGGACTATGCCCAAATATACATTTAAACAAACGGTAGGCTCTTACCAAAAAAACACACAGAGCACAGCACCCACTACACCTATGAAACTAACAGGCACAAAAACTACGTGTGGTGAATTAGTATCGACTCTTGCCCTGACTCCCCCCCCTTTTGCCAGCCCCGTGCTGGTAAAAACACACGAGAACCAAAACGCGTGGTTCTTCACTCGTGTGCCTCCCGTGTGTGTATTTGTGTGCAACTAAGTCAACTGGCCATGACGAGCTGCCACGAGCCACTGGTGGGCTCTCCTTAAGAGCTGGAGGTAAGGCTGAGGTGGTGACGTGCCATTGGGTTCGCTGGGACAGGGTGGACCAATGGGTGGAGCTGGAGTGAGCCTGACAGAGCTCCACTGAAACCAGGAAGTAGGCGAGGCTTCAGTCCACAGGGCCGCACAGACTACTTGGCACAGGCAAGACAAGACAGAGAAATACAGACCACGGTGACAGCCGTGACAGGTCTCACCTCTCCAGCTTCCTCTCTTCAGAATTCCTCGTTTTCCGGTATCCCCGGACATACTGTCCCACAGTTGACGGAACATCGGGCAATCCTTCCTTATGAGCACCGGGACAGGCATATTCGGGACAACTCCCACTGGCTCCGTGTTCTGTCCCTTTGTGGTCTGTAGGTTAAAAAGAGTGGTCAGGTAGTCCTTTGTCTCACCGTGTATGAAGGTAAGCGTCACAGGAGGGCGTCGTCTCTGGAAGCCACCTGCAGGCATCCCCCCCCTCATTAGCCCGGGCTCCTCCATCCTTTTCCTCTCCTTAGGGCAGGGGGAGGGGGGGTTGTTTGCTGCGCAGGACCTCTAAAGCGACCTGTTGACCCTCTACCAACTCCACCGGCTGATCTGCACTCTGAGGGTTGGCTTGGCACGCTAACTTTTTGGCTTCGAACGTCAGAGCCCGTAGAAATTGATCTATGACCACTTTCTCTAGGGGCGAGAGTGTCTGGGGTTCCTCCATAAGCCAGCTCTTCGGCAGCCTGATTAGATCATGCATTTGTGACCTCGTGGGGACTGTGGCATCGTAAGTCCAATCGTGGAACCTTTGTGCCCTGCTAAGCAGGTTAAATTCATGGCGCCGCAGGATTTCCTTGTTTAGCACCTCATAATTCTTCGCCTGTTCAGTAGTCAGGTCGTGATCGGTCTTCTTGGCTAAGCCTGACAGAAATGGTGCTAGTAGGCTGGCCCTTGCTCCCAGGGCCACTTCTCCCTAGTTGCTGTCCTCTCACAGGTTTGGAGGTAAGCCTCAATATCCTCTTTTTCTGTCTAGGTGTGGGAAGGGGGACAGCTAGGCTGGCAGCTCCTTCCGCCTGGGCTGCCATCAGCTGGCTGAGTTCAGCTCGCAGGAGAGTGGTCTGTTGACGCTGTTCCTCAATCAACTCTTGGTGCCTTACTTGCTGAGCTAGGTTCACCTCCACCAACTGTTTCACCAATGCTTCCATTCTCCTTTGTGTTCTTTTAGTTAGTACGCTTGGTCCAAACTGCCCGCATTCTCCAGCATATGTGGCAAGCCCGTTGGTGGGGACTTCCACGTCACAGTTCAAGGACTCAAGCCAGGCACGGGGAGCAGTGGAACACAGTTTGTTTGCAATCAATTGAGGGTGTAGGAGGATACGCTCCACGCCATGTCACCAGTCTTTCTTTCTTCCTTCCTTCTTTCCCACAACGCCATCTCTCTCCGTCTTCTCTATCCCCTCTCTCCTTCTTCCCTCCCGTTCAGTGGTTTGTTCCCCTTCTTATGCTCCCCTTGATGACTCAATTGCTTCCACCCTCTCCTTACAGTGCCTACAAAGCTCGGCGGTGGAGCCATCTGGCCGCAATATACCTCCCCTCCAACACCAACCCCCCCACCTCTCCCTGTAATCTACCACAGTACATACATAGTACAGTACATAGTACATGTTGTAATGTCGCCGCACACACCTCTCGTTGCGTCTAGCGCAAATGACGCGATTCATGCAAATTGACCAGAGATGGTCCCTGGGAGAGATGGTGCTGGGACATCATGTTCTTGTCCCCAGGTCCTATAGTTTTGTCCCACAAGTCACCAGGACGTCATCAGACTCTAAAGACAGACATCTTCTATCAGTTGACATGATGTACACAGTCATCACTGTAAGAGGGTGTAAGACAGTTTTTCCAACACTCCTGTTCCGAGACCATAGTGATTATACAAAGTGATGGGAGGTTTCTTTATGAGACAAAGCACAACATTGGGCAACGTACCCACTCAAATACAAAAAATGATCTTTGTGACGCAACATGATCAGAGTCGTAGTGCATAAATCCCCTCCCCAACAACAATGATAACAGAGAGGCCAAGAGCGGAAAGAAGTTTCAATAAAGTTTCCTTGAAACAGCTGCTTGATTTTGGTTTGCAGCTGCAGAACAGATCAGTTTAATGAAGTAATTTGTTTTACCTCGCACATTATTTGCTGATGTGCCTTGAAAGTGCCCATATGCCAGCAGATCTGCATATGCCATATCCCATATGCCAGCAGAGTCCACTTTTATATGGGCGTATCAAACGAACATCTCTGAAGGGAATAAGATGTGGTACTTAAAAGTTTTAGTCACTTCTTTTCTAGTCACAACACATGTGGAATTGTTCAGTAGAGACAAAAAATGTTCACATACCTTGATGGCTGCTTTCAACACTCTTGAACACTATTGATATTTTGTATTTCATATTTCATAAAAGAAAATAAATCAAACAGTACAAAGACAAAATAAATTGAATTTGTAACTTCAACAACATACTCAAAAATAGTCAATCACATTTGAGGTTTCTGGCTCCAGTGAACAGAGTGCAGTCTGGTAAACTGCATAGAATTATTAGGATTCTAGACTTCTAGAACATGTGTTCCATATTCTGGATTGTCACTAAAGAACTACTTTGTTTTAAACAAGTGTCCTGTTGTTTGCTTCATACATAATGTTTGAAGCAATTCCCAGTGCCCAGTTCAGCTGCCCAGTTTGACTGCAGAAATACTCCCAATGTTTCCAAGTCCCATGTTTACTTTTGGCATTTTGTCCGTACATCATCCAAAACGTTCAGCTGAGCCCACTAAAATCTCCATACCTCGGCAAACTCTATACCTAACTGATTTCTTGTTTCATAATTCTCCATTTATACACTATTTCACAACGCACATAGTTTAAAGCTATTTGCAATGCTTTTAATATTACGTTTCCTCACAATTGCAGCTGTAATTTATGCTAGAGGATGTTGTGCATGAGATTAAAGGTGGTATGAAAGCACCACATCCTGACCAATCAAAGCTCATTGAACTGATAAAGAATGCTTCAGGTAAAAGTAACATTTACAATTGCTTCACAAACATGATTAGTAATGTTATTGCCTTACTATTATGTTAGGATTTAAAAATGCTTTTTAATTTTAGAATGGTCTCTTCTGTGATAAAATAAACCTCAGAAAGACGACACTTAATGTATCCAGAGCGTAATGTGAGGCAGTCCGGTCCGTGTTTAATGATCTCAGTTCCTTCTTGGAAGGAAAAATCCCCCATGGACAGATCCCAGGAAGATTAACGGCATGTTAATCATTAACTGTCCCATCATCAAATGCCTCCATATCCACCTTAAGTAAGTAAAAAGCTGATCTGAATGAGGAGTGATACTTCCTTGGCCATGTTCTGATGGAGCATCTGTCTAAATTGTTTATTGGCTTTATTTCCCCGATTACTCAGAGGGGAGAGAACGTTTTGCAAAGGGACATTAATGAGAAAGGAGCCTTTTCCCTTTTTTTTACTGTGGATTGCGTTCTCCAGTAAATGAAAAATAACAGTAATATGCTTTTATTAAATAATAGAAGAGGATTCAGTAAAGTAGTTTGGGTTGATATACTAGGAGAAGCACAGGGCTAAATGTGTGTGTGTGTGTGTGTGTGTGTGTGAGTTTATTGGAGTGATTGTCTCCCAAACCGGAAACGTCACAAGCTAAATGTTAGCCGTTTGTGCCAAATTACTGACTGAGGAACAGCAGCGGAATCCCTGCATGAGCCAACAGACACCGTGCATTTGGTTGTAAGACGAGCAGACACAAATAAATTTGCTTCCCTTTAATTAAATGTATTTTGTACTGCTCTGCGATTCTATTGTATTTTATGGTGTACATATATGTACACCATAAAATACAATAGAATCGCACTATGCAGTAATCGCACTAAAAAGCACTATATATAGTGCTTTTTTAATTAAATTTTTTTTGTTGTTTTAGGAGGAAAGATGGTGTTTCCAAGCACCAGAATCCCTTCATTGGGTCTGGCAGCACTTTTCTGTAATGGCTTCACTCTCCAGAACTGGAGGAGGCCTCTGGTCTTTGCAGCACACACACCCAGATGGTAATGTGTGTCACACCATCAATCAAACAACCACAATCTCTCAAAAAAGAAAAAAAACACAATTTGTGTAGAAGACGTTAAAAATATTGACAAGAGAAACAAAGTGCAGCTCTGTTATTGGCAGCATCTCCTGTTGATAGCTGGATTTCTTTCTTGCAGTGTAAGAAAGTCCAGAACCACTGTGGACACCAGCACTGAGTATTTCTGAATAGTGGAGCAGCGAAGAGAGGGTCCTCCATACGTCCCTTTACCGTCATTTTTTCGCTGGACCCCAGTCCTTTCTCCTTCCTGTCTCTGTTCCTGCAAGACAAAGGCTTTCAGTATTCATTTCCTTCTTTCTGTCTCTTTTAGCTTCCCTCTCTCACCTCCCCCTTCCTCCCTACACATGCAACCAGGGCTCGTCTCTCACCGCTCCTCTTTGAAGAAGAAAAAGCGAGCAGCAACACTTCATCCAGCGTGTCATAAATAAAAGGGCTGGTTGATATTCAATCGACTGATAAACTGACATCCGGAATCAGCCAAGTGAAAGTCATTGGAAGAGCAGCCGGGTGGTCTCTCACACAGACTGACACAAATACGTACACATACACACCAAAAGAGGACCAATAATTTGATCAATAGAAGTAATTATTCTTTCTTTATCCACTAACATCTATCCTAACTATATTATCATTCTAAAAATAATGTATTATTGAAGGAACAAGGTGTATGACTTAGAGGGTTTTATTGGCAGAAATTGATTATGTATATATTATGATTATGATATTCACAACTTTGTTTTCATTTGACCTGAAACCATGAATCCATGAATGAGTTTGCCATTTATAGCAATAAAGCATACTCCACTTTATGGTGTATTTGACACCAAATTGTCTATCATATACTGAATAAACATTATGCTCTGTTGAAGATAAACTACAGATTAAGATTGTCATCTTATATTTAGTGAGACGTAGAGTCATTTTCTCATTGACTTTAATTCAATCAGACTCATTTTTGGAACCAGAGTAGACGCTCCCTGCTGGTCAAAAGAGAGAAGTTTTAAGACTGTCACGGTGTGGTTTTATTTCCTGTCTTATTTTGTAGTTTCTGCTTCTTGTCTCTCTGGGTAACTTCACTTCCTGCCTTGTCCTGTCATCCCCTGTGATTGTCGGATTGTTTCCACCTGTGTCCAATCACCTGCACCTCCCTAGTGTATTTAAGCTGTGTGTGTCTCTTGTCACTGGTCGCGTCATTGTCTATTGTCCTGGATGTGCCTAGTTCCTGCCTGCCTTTTTGCCCCGGTTCCTGTGTGTGTTTTTGCCCATTGGCCGTTTGCTTTTTTCCTTTTTGACTATTAAAGTCTTTTTGTTTTGAACGTCTGCGTGTGAGTCCTGCCTTCCCCGCATCCCTGACAAAGACACTTCCCGGATGGCCTCAGAACTGTAGGTTTTAACGTTACTTAAAGGGCACCGTAGTTCCTTGACATGCCTGGAAAGGGCGAAAAGTCTAGAGCGTTTTCCTTTGGATGCCTCCTTCAACTTCACCACTAGATGCTACTAAATTCTACACACTGCTTTTTAAACTTAATGTAGAACAATTACAACATGGCGCGTAATCCAACACGGCGATTGGTTTCCCGTAGAGTTTTTGCAAATCTATGAGGTGACATCACCATTGCTCCGTCCACTTCTAGTATACAGTCTATGAAAGTAGAAAACTTTCTAACCTTCCCCCAGTAACATCCTGGGCAAGTCCTCAATCTTACTAGAGGAGCTACCTTGGAAATTATCCTTGATTAGAAAAAATGTCTAAATATTGTCCAAAAGGATTTTCCCTTTTCATACTCCAACACTTTCACCAAATTTGCTTTTTAAATTGGCCACAAATTCCAGAATGTATTAAAAAAAAACGTAATTGAGACGAAAGAAAGACTCACGCCTTTGGGGCTGAATGGTGTAGATCCTGGGAGTCAAGTCTGTCTCACAAAGCTGGCTTATTATCTCCTCCAGCACTCTCTTATCTGAATGGGTGTAATGTCATCCTCCTCTATGTATCATCCTCTGTCTGTCTCTAGGCCAAGTGTGTGTGTGTGTGCGGAATCGGTGCACAGGATTCCCCCCCCCACAAACCTGCGTCTCTCCACTGTTTATCTAAATTTCTGTCGGTCTCTCCGTCTCTTTCTCTTGTCCAGCTCCCCGTCTCTTCTGTCCTGTAACAATCGTATCAAGCCGCCGCTAACATCTACATAAGTTATTTGCTACAACAAATAGATACCTCTGGAAAGTACTAGGCACCGAATTAATTCTCTATCAAGACGCATATTTCAGCAGGAGGGACTTGTGTTTGATAGGTTGTATAGTTGCATGTGGCGTTCCCAATGAATTTGCATGCTCACACCAGTGGTAGTCTTAATTATTCTCGCTAATGTGTTTTTACTTTCCAGTTACAATCATTAACCTCAATTAGCCTCAAAAATTGGAATAGCATCACTGCTAACACTTATTCCTCACAACACAGAAATGTTTTTGACATTTGAGAGTGAATGTGTGTGTGGCAGTAATGAAATGATAATTGGAGCTGGGATTAATTAATCAGTCATTACTGTGTACAATAAGAGAATGCGTTGTTAAAATGGGTGTGACACCGTGAGTGCACAAGCATGCATACTGTATACAGATATATACATGTACACACACACACACACTTCCATATGCTTCAACCGGCAGATGGAGTGGGACAAATAAATGATTACAGAATTCTATATGATACTATGGTTATTAGTTCCCAAGTTAAACTGTAGTTTAATTGCTCTTCTATCGCTTGTTGTTTGTACCGTTTTCAGAATCAAGAAAACTGCCTCGCTTGACAATTTTATGAATACATTTTCTCTTCACAGAAAGGAACATTCATCAGTTTACCAGTCACAAGTAATTAAATGAATAAACTTGATCATTGTTCATCCCGTTGGCTCGGCTTGGGCTTGGAGCTTGCTACTTCAACAGAAGTAGAGGATTTTGAAGAAGAGATTTGTGTGGATGGAAAGAATCCTCCCCAATGATGTTATCAGGAGTTGTCTTTGTTTGATGTGTGATACTGGGCACAATGTACCACATTCACAAATATTCTCCTGAAATTAGTTATTTCTTACATTTGTTCCTAGGAAAAGGCCACATGTGATTCACAACGTGTTCCTAACACTCCTTGTGTGCTCAAGTGTGTACAACCTTTTCAGTCAGTCAAAAATAAATAAAAAAATAACCAAATAACATTCTAGTGGTATATATTTTAAAAAGCCTGCCGAAGTAATTGCAAATTACTCACCAAACCATCACAGCAAAAAATAAATTTCTGTAAGCAGACACAGAAATCGCTGCACAGCTAGTTTAATCATGCTCATAGCTAGGATTGGTTAGCCTGGTTTTCAACATCAGAGCCCTGGCTACAATAAGCCCTAAACAACTTAAAAATACTCCAAACACAACTTTAGTGGGTGGGGTAAGAGTAAGGACATATTTCGTGCAGATTTGTCTAGAAATGTTTGGACGAGACTGACCAAAAGTGCCATATTTTTATGATGCTTTATGCTACATTACCATTAAACCATAAACAACACAACCAGAACGCGCTGCTTACGGTGATGTAGCATTTCGCTCAGACAAACCATGCCAAACTTCCAGTACAAAACCAATCAAGCCACGAAAGTGAAAAAAAACATGTCTTATCTTTTGTTGTTTTTCACAGAAATTAAGGATTTTATCTGCGGTTTTTGGAATGAAGTCTGGTTAGCGTTTAGCTATTCAATTCAATTAATTTTATTTTGTATAGCCAAAAATCGCAAATTCCAAATTTGCCTCAGAGGGCTTTACAGTCTGTACACATACGACATCCTCTGTCCCGAAACCCACCATCGGCACAGGAAAAACTCCCCAAAAAATGTAAAAACCCTTCCAAGAGGGAAAAAAAGGGAAGAAACCTTAGGGAGAACGTCAGAGGAGGGATCCCACTCCCGGGATGGACAGACTACAATAGATGCCTTGTGTACAGAATGAACAATGTCGAATACATGCAATTCCTAGGACAGAAATTATTCAAGTAATTGTGAGTAGTAAGCCAGGCGCACAGCAGGACCACTGCAGGGGCAAACACCATCAGATAGAACCACCATCCAGAGAAGCCTGTTGGGAGGGAGAGCACAGAGACTTTAGGAGACGGTAATGTTGGTTTATGAGTACAGTAATCGGATTAATATCTAAAATCATAATGATCATGATGATGATGGCAGCAGGCATCAGCAGGGCCACGGCAGGTGTCAGGACCTACGATCTGCGGAGACCTAGAGGAGAAAGCACCAAAAACTCCCGGAAAGAAGATGAATTTGTCACGACTAGACACTGGCCCTGAACCCAAATGCACGACTCGCAGGCAAAGTTCAAAAGAGATCAAAAGTTTATTAACAAATAGGCAAGTGCCATTGAACTAAAAATCACTCGTGGTTGAGGAAAAATACTACTCACAAAACCCTGGTTACCTGGCATGGGACAAGACAAACTGGCACAGGACAAAGGGAGACGTAGACAATATATACACACAGGGTAGGGGCACAGGTGGAAACAATCAGGGGCAGGGCAGACAATCAGACCAGGACACGGGAGGAAGGGGCAAGTTGCCTGAGACGAGAGGGAGGTACATTTTCAAAATAAAACAGGAAATCACAGGACATTACAGTTCTACTAACGCCGTTTCCTGGGCATGCCAGAATTAGTCATGTGCATTAATAAAACATGAATTATTGTAGAACGAGAGCGTGAGAGAGGAGCTCGGTGTGTCCTAAGAAGTCCCCCGGCAGTCTAAGCCTATAGCAGCTTAACCAAGGGCTGGTCCGGACTAACCTGAGCCAGCCCTAACTATAGGCAGAATCAAAGAGGAAAGTTTTAAGTTTTACTTTAAAAGAGCTGACCGAATCTGCCCCCCGGACTGAAAGTGGAACCTGGTTCCACAAAAGAGGACCTTGATAACTGAAGGCTCTGGCCCCCAGCCTACTTTTTAAAACCATAGGAACAACAAGTAACCCAGCATCTATGGAGCGCAGCTGCCTTGTAGGGCAATAAGGTGTTACAAGCTCTTTAAGATACGACGGTGCCTCACCAGCAAGTGCCTTGTAGGTGAGGAGAAATACCTTAAAATCTATTCTTGATTTAACAGGGAGCCAGTGCAGAGAAGTTAATACAGGAGTGATATGATCCCTTTTCTTAGTTCTTGTTAATACATGTGATGCAGCATTCTGAATCAACTGAAGAGATTTACAAGGGCAGCCTGACAACAAAGAATTACAGTAGTCCAGTCTGGAAGTGACAATCGCATGAACTAATTTTTCTGTTCCTGATTCCTGAAGTTCCTGATTTTTGATATGTTGCGTGGATGAAAATAGGCAGTCCTTGAAGTCTTCTTTATATGCGAGTTGAAGCTCATATCGTGGTCGAAGAGAACTCCCAGATTCCTGACTGTGCTGCTGGGTACCAGAGCAATTCCATCCATAAAAACTGTATCACGTGACAGCTGGCTTCGAAGGCGCTCTGGGCCTGTCAAGGCGGGTTCTTGGTCGGATGCAAGTAGAAGATCATTCGTGATTTTAACCAGTGCTGTTTCTGTACTATGATGCGCTCGAAATCCTGACTGGAAATCCTCGAACAAAGCATTGAAGCATGGAAAGTCACATAATTCATTTGCGACAGATTTCTCAAGGATCTTAGAGAGGAAGGGAAGATTAGAGATAGGTCTCTAGTTAGCCAACACCTCTGGAGCAAGAGTAGGTTTCTTAAGAAGATGTTTAATTACAGCTACCTTGAAGGACTGTGGTACATGTCCTGTCAACAAAGATGGATTCATAATATCTAATAAAGATGTGCTAACTAAATGTGAGGAGTGGGACCTTAGGACCTGGGAGCCTCAGTGTAGGAGCCATATACATTTGGTATTATTTCATTTAATTTTGCTCTGTGCCACTAGGGGGCTGTATGCGCTTTGTGGCTCAGCTGACTTCGGATCAGCCCAGGTAGGCCATTTAACCTGCAGGAATCTAAGACACAGGTGTTGGTAATTTGGGAAGCAAACAGTTTTCGAATGTGCCAGTGTGCGTGTGTGCCTTTGTGGTGAGCAATGCGGTTTGTTATTTTGGGTACAGGTATTATGAGTTAAAGTTTTGCCGTTTTATGATATTTGGAACAAAATAAACATGCAAGATAATTGTAACACCACGAGACTCCGTTTTGCTGTGTTCGAGCGCACCGGGCGCACGTCTAAAACTAATCCACCATATTAGCAACGAGTACTAGACTTTGTTTAGGACTTCGTCAGTACACTTTAGGTCGAAAACTGCTTCGATTTGGATAACTATTCATTGAGACGACGTGGACCTGTTCACTGTGGATTAACGGAGTTCGTTTGGAACCCACGGATGTGAGGTGGGCAAAATGTTTGGAGTTGCCAATTGTTGACTGAAGCTGCACCGGAGCCAGCTGCAGGGGCAAAAATACCAGTATCAGCTGACCGGGACAACATTCATCAAAGCCGGCCAACGCTCGATTGGGGTATGTGGTGATCAGCGCTGATATTATGAATGGCCATGGTAATTTGTGTGCACACATTCGCGTAAATCCAATGCATTGGTAGCAAACTCGCAACCGTCTAAAAAGAACTTTGCGCATCTGGACGAGTTGTTGCGCAACACAAAATATTTTGCGGGCTTGTTGATTAATAAGCCAATTCACTTTGTGTGGTCATTATGGCCGAAGAGCAAAAGGGCCAACTGGACCTTGAGACTGAACTTGTAAGTGCACGGGTAAAAACTGTAACCGAAAAACGTGTGGTTAAATTAACACCCAAAGCTTTGTTGGAAAAAATAAGCATTTTAGAAAAGGAAAGAAAGTCTAAATTTTGTAAACTGTCGAATGCAAAAGAATCTATTGCTAAATTAATGGGTGATAAAAGGAATGCAAAGGAGGTTGAAAAAGAATTTAACATGTTCAATGAGTTGAGTGGCAAAATACAGCAGGTGCATACATCTTTAATGGGTTTATTGCCTGCTGATGAAGCAAGCAAACATGAAATATGGTACCAGGCTAAAATGTTGAATATCCATGAGTTTATTGCGGGTACAAATCAATGGTTGTATGACATTAAAGGATGTCCAGCCACCAAAGTAGGTGATGATCATGATGATGATTTCCCAGGTCAAACTGAAATTCAAACTGAGCGAAGTGAAAATGTAATTGGACCAACAGAAAACCACACAGTTGTTGACAACACTTTAAAGGAGCATGAAAGGGATGGTCCTCAAACTGTTGATGTCAATGATGGAAGGGGAAATGAGGCAGATGCCAGCAATAGAATTGGAGTTGCTAGTGGAAAGGAAGAGGAAGATCAGATTCAACCTCATGACAGCATTTCAAATGTCCAGTCAAGGCACCATGGCTCAAGGAGCGGATCCTCAAGCAGCAGATCCTCCACTTCTTCAGCCAGACGCAGGGCGAAGGCGGAACAGGCCGCACTCTTGGCTCGAGCTGCCGCTTTAAAAGATAAGCATGTATTGGAGGAGCAGGAGCTCATCTGGAGGAGAAAAAGGGAGCAGCTCGAGCTAGACACGGAGATAGCTGCCACTTCTGCTAAGCTAGCAGTGCTACAGGTCGGTAGCAGCATCCATTCAAGGCAATCTAATGGAATGGCTTCCTACATCAGGAAAGGGGCTAGATCAAAGCTCCCGCGCACCCCTTTCAATCCACAGGCCTCGATATTTGTGCCTCAGTCCTCACAGCGACACGCATCTCTACCACTACAAAGCAATGCTTCACAAGTAGCCACGCCAACTATCATGCCAAAGCCAACTGTCATTCAAGGCTCTCAACTCCCTCAGTTACAAACAAAGACAACCTTCAGTCAAGCCTTTCAACCCACTCTAGGCCAACAAGTGTTTCAACCCCTGCAAGGCCAAAATCAAACAGCAGGTCTCTATAATGTGCTGCATCAACAGAACGACATAACGGCTCTCCTTGTTCAAATGCAAACCTCGCAACTGCTGCCACGCCGAGAAATTCCAATTTACGATGGAGATCCTCTAAGGTTCAATACATTCATGAAGGCGTTTGAGCACTGCGTGGAAGCAAAGACCAGCTGTAAAGGAGACTGTTTGTACTACCTTGAGCAATTTACTAGGGGGCAGCCAAGAGATATTGTGCGCAGCTGCCTTCATATGACTGCAGATAAAGGATTTGCTATTGCTAAAAAATTGCTCAAGGAGCACTTTGGAAATGAGTTTAACATAACAGCGGCCTACATGGAGAAGGTCACAGGATGGCCAAGTATCAAAGCTGAGGACCCCCAAGCGCTGAAAGCTTATGGACTTTTCCTCCGTGAGTGTTCGAACGCTATGGATGATCTTCAGTACTTGGAGGAACTTAACATGCCAGCAAACATAAAGATTCTGAGTCAGAAGCTTCCTTATAAACTCAGAGACAAGTGGAGAGCAAAGACATGTGAGATACTGGAGAAAACTGGTCGAAGAGCACGTTTCTCAGACATGGTGAAGTACATCGAGCGCCAGGTCAGAATCACTTCAGATCCAGTCTTTGGTGACATACAGGACACTTCACCTGTTATGAAAGGAGCTAACAAAGCAAGCAAGTCACCGGTGAAACAACAGCTGAGAAGAAACAGCTTTGCAACACAGGTGGTCATTGAGGATGGATGCAGCAAACCAGATGGTAACACGAAGGAAAAAGCACAGAATAAAGTGACATCCTTTGCCAAGACTGATTCTATTTCCTGCCTGTATTGTGCTGCTGGTAATCATGTTCTGGAACAATGTTTTAAACTGGGAAGAAAGACACACAGGGAGAAACTGGACTATCTAAAGGAGAAAGGTCTGTGTTTCAGTTGCTTGTGCACAGGACACTTGAGCAAGAATTGCGACAGGCGCAAAATGTGCAACAAGTGTAACCGAACGCATCCCAGTGTTTTGCACATAGAGAAGGAAAGGGTTACTCAGAAAGCTCAGAAGGATGGCGAGCAGAAGAATACTGAGAAGCCAAGTACTTCAGACAGCTGTACAACATCCTCCGCTTGTGGTCTTACAGGGGCTGGCCACTGCAATGGAATTCTTCCCATTTTGCCTGTTAAGGTGAAGTGCTCAAAGGGAAGCAAAGTTATTGAAACCTATGCTTTTCTGGACCCAGGGAGTACAGGAACTTTCTGCACCAGGAAGCTCATTGACAAGTTGAATATGGAAGGACGCAAATTCAAGATTCATATCCGCACTTTGGGCCATAATAACGCAGTAGAAAGCTCTGTTGTTGAAGGTCTGGAGATTTCAGGATTTTCTGGTGAGTGCTTCTATCCACTTCCCAAAGTGTGTACCCAGAAAGAGATGCCGGTCTCTACAGCCAACATAATCAGCGAAAGGGAGCTGAGAAAATGGCCTTATTTAGAGGATGTTAAAATTCCCCACGTAAACGCTGATGTTGACCTGTTAATTGGCACAAATGCCTCCAAATTGATGGAGCCTTGGGAGGTGATTAACAGTCGCGAAGGTGAAGATGGACCCTATGCGATCAAAACCCTACTGGGGTGGGTAATAAATGGTCCGTTACGGGGAAGTAGCGACTGTGGAAGTGAACACCCTTCCATTTATGCCAACAGAATTGCCATTGACAGAATTGAAGAACTGTTAACTAGCCAGTACAACTATGACTTCAATGAGCGAGCGTCTGCAGAACAGGAAGAAATGTCAAGGGAAGAAAAGAAGTTTGTGGATATAATGGAAAGCTCTGTTCAGCTTCAGAATGGACACTACGTGTTTCAAATGCCTTTCAAAGGGAAAGCTGTTTCGATGCCGAACAACCTCTGTGTTGCCATGCAACGTGTTGGTGGTCTGAAAAGGAGACTTCTGAAAGACTCAAGCTTTCATGAGGAATACAACAACTTTCTTGTTGATGTCATTAGCAATGGCTATGCCGAAGAAGTACCGCAGCATCAGTTGGAAACGCCAACAGGAAAGGTGTGGTATATCCCGCACCACGGCGTGTACCATCCACGGAAGGGAAAGCTACGGGTGGTGTTTGACTGTGGAGCAGAGTACAAAGGGATCTCGCTCAACAGTCAGCTTTTGCAAGGACCGAACCTCACCAGCTCGTTAGTTGGAGTTCTTGTGAGGTTCGGGGGGGAACAAGTGGCCATAATGGCGGACATAAAGGCTATGTTCCACCAGGTTAAAGTGGCAGAGGAACACCGGGACTACTTAAGATTCTTATGGTGGCCTCAAGGTACCCTGGAACAAGATCTTGTAGAGCATCGCATGACTGTCCATTTATTTGGAGCGGTTTCATCACCCAGTGTTGCCTGCCTTGCTCTTAGAAAGACCGCTGAAGACAATCAGGCCAACTTTTCAACAGAAGTGATTGAAACGGTCAACCGAAACTTCTATATGGATGACTTATTGAAGAGTCTACCCTCTGAAGCGGATGCAGTCACCATGGCTAAGAATCTTACAACCATTTGCGGCAGAGGAGGGTTCACCCTCACACAATGGATTAGTAACAGTCGAAGAGTGCTTCAAAGCCTCCCAGAGGATCTCAGGTCCAAGAACCTGCATGAGCTTGATCTGGACAGGGATAAGCTGCCATTGGACAGAGCTTTGGGTTTGCAGTGGTGTATTGAGACGGACACTTTCAAATTCAAGCTAAAAGTCAAAGAGAAGCCGCCAACCAAGCAAGGCATGCTATCCATCATTAGTTCCGTCTACGACCCATTGGGATTCCTGGCACCTCTAATACTCCCCGCCAAGCTGCTGTTGCAGGAGTTATGCAGAACAAAGTGTGATTGGGATGATCCAATACCTCCAGCTTTCCAGCAGAAGTGGAACAAATGGCTGACAGATCTTGAGAAAGTGGCATATTTCAAGATCCCCAGATGTGTGAAACCTGAAGGATTTGGAAGGACTGTCAGTGCCCAATTGCATCACTTCGCCGATGCAAGCGAGAACGGCTATGGTACGGCTACTTACCTGAGGATGCAGAACACGGATGAGAGGGTTCATGTTGCTTTCTTATTTGGCAAAGCCCGAGTGTCCCCCCTGAAGCCTGTCACCATTCCCCGTTTGGAGCTCACCGCTGCCGTTGTTGCAGTACGAGTGGACAAGATGCTTCAATCAGAGCTCCAGCTTCCACTGAAGAAGACCTGCTTTTGGACTGACAGCACATCCGTTCTTAAGTACATAAAAAATGAGGACCGAAGATTTCAAACTTTTGTAGCAAACAGGGTAACCACCATCAGGGACAACTCTGAAGTTGACCAGTGGAGATACGTTCCCACATCCCTGAACCCTGCTGACGATGCTTCGCGTGGATTGAAGGCAGAAGATCTGAAGCAAAGATGGATAGAAGGCCCGGAATTCCTACGGGAACCTGAAGAAACATGGCCAACATTTCCTGTGGATTCCAGTGTCACTGCCGACGACCCAGAAGTAAAGCGAAGTCTGACGGTCAATGCAATACTTGTTGACACCAACACCACATCACAACTGATTACCCATTTCTCCGATTGGCAAAGATTGAAGGTTGCAGTTGCGTGGCTCATTAAGCTGAAAGGAACTCTGCTCAAACTGAGGATGAAAAGAAAAGAGTTACAATGTGAAAACACCAGTGCTACTGGAGCAGCCAGGGTTGACGTGCAAAAGGAGATGAAAGCTTTCTCAACATCACTTGGGAATCAGAAGGTGACACTGGAAGATCTCTTGGAGGCCGAGACCTCCATAATCGCTTTTTGCCAGCAAGAGAGATTCCCCACTGAATTTGCTGCACTAACCTCTGGCAAGCCACAAGTACCAAGAAGTAGCAGCATCCTCAAATTGGATCCAGTTCTAGAAGGAGGACTTCTACGAGTTGGACGGTTGAATAAGGCAGCAATCCCCGAGGACGTTAAACACCCCCTCATCTTGTCAAAAGACCAACACATCGCCGACCTTATCCTCCATCATGTCCATTTACAGCTTGGACATGGAGGTAGAAATCATGTTCTTTCTGCTATAAGGAGAAAATACTGGATCACAAGTGGACCTACTGCAGTGAGGAAGATCATATCAAGATGCCTCATCTGTAAGCTCCATGGTAGGAAAACCGCTGAGCAAAAAATGGCAGACCTGCCAGAAGAGCGAGTGGTACCTGATCTTCCGCCATTCACTAACGTTGGCGTAGATTACTTTGGGCCAGTTGATGTGAAAAGAGGGCGTAGCATCATGAAAAGGTATGGAGTAGTATTTACTTGCATGACAAGCAGGGCCGTGCACCTGGAAGTGGCATATTCTCTGGACACTGACTCGTGCATCAACGCGTTGCGAAGGTTCATCTGTCGAAGAGGACAAGTCTCGCACTTGAGATCCGATAATGGCACCAACTTTGTGGGTGCAGAAAAGGAGCTGCGAAAAGCCTTAGCCTCTTTGAATCATAACCGCATTGAAAAAGTCATGTCCAAGAAGGGAATCAAGTGGAGCTTTAACCCTCCAGCTGGGTCACATCATGGTGGCGCTTGGGAGCGCATGATAAGGATGATCAGGAAGATTTTATGCTCTGTGCTCCGTCAGCAAACCTTGGATGACGAAGGGTTCCATACAGTGCTCTGTGAGGCTGAAGCTATGCTCAATGATCGCCCCATCACAAGGCTGTCAGAAGACCCCAACGACCTTGAGGCGTTGACGCCAAACCCTCTGCTACTCCTCAAAGGGAAACCAGTTCTCCCACCAGGACTGTTCAACAAAGGGGATGTTTATGCAAGGAGAAGGTGGAAACAAACACAGTACATCTCGGATCTCTTTTGGAAGAGGTGGATCCGCGAATACTTACCACTTTTACAGGAGCGTCAAAAATGGAACCAGGAGAAGAGGAATTTTGTTCCTGGAGACCTGGTCATGGTTGCGGACTCCACCGCACCACGTGGATCATGGATGCTAGGAAGGGTTCTGGAAACCTTCCCTGATAAGAGAGGTCTGGTACGTGTGGTTCGTTTAAAGACCAAGACAAACATCATTGAACGACCCATTACCAAAATATGCTTGCTTAATGAAACTAAAGAGTAATTGGTTCTATTGTTAACTATTTTTGTGTTTTGTTCATGGCTCTTTTTGATTTGGGGTAATTGCTCTGGCAGACGCAATTAGGGGCTGGAGTGTAGGAGCCATATACATTTGGTATTATTTCATTTAATTTTGCTCTGTGCCACTAGGGGGCTGTATGCGCTTTGTGGCTCAGCTGACTTCGGATCAGCCCAGGTAGGCCATTTAACCTGCAGGAATCTAAGACACAGGTGTTGGTAATTTGGGAAGCAAACAGTTTTCGAATGTGCCAGTGTGCGTGTGTGCCTTTTGTGGTGAGCAATGCGGTTTGTTATTTTGGGTACAGGTATTATGAGTTAAAGTTTTGCCGTTTTATGATATTTGGAACAAAATAAACATGCAAGATAATTGTAACACCACGAGACTCCGTTTTGCTGTGTTCGAGCGCACCGGGCGCACGTCTAAAACTAATCCACCATATTAGCAACGAGTACTAGACTTTGTTTAGGACTTCGTCAGTACACTCAGCATAGAGCGGGAGGCTTAAACTCAAGGAGAGCCTCTCCATATAAAGGAGATCCCGTGAGAGTTGAGCAACTCACGTTTGTTCTCGTTGTCCGGCATGTGCTGAAGTCTGGGTGCTTTGTTTGTTGCTCGCCAGTACCGTGCGGGTGAGCAAACCGTACTAAGGAGGTAGGTTGTGCAATTTTAATCTACATCTTGTAGGCCATGGGGAAATTAATATAATGTTCTTTTCTATGGTAGAAGGTTAGACCTGAACCAGACCTGGTGAGCCCAGGGTCCTACCTGCTGGTGCACAGGTGCATTGGGCCAAGAAGGTAGGAAGTTGGGCTTGCAAGCACATTATGCGTTTTGTAATAAGAAGGATGGTGGGTACTTGGTGATTAATGGCTGTTTTGTGCATTTCAGGCTGAACTGGTGACACGTAGTGGTCAGCAGGACAGCCACTGCTCTTTTTCTCCGACCATAGTTTCAGTTTAGATTGTGCTCAAGTGCCTCCATCTTGCTCCCTCTATTTATAGAGATAAAACACTGATATTGTGCCCTTTTGATGACCGTTGCTTCCCCCTTCCCCACTTCTATTGTGTTGTGTCTTTTAACTAGGATCAGTAATCGTATTTGAGTGTGTTGGTTTGTAGTGTTGCTTATTTTAGCCTTTCTTAACAGTGTGCAGTGTTTTTATTGTTGGAAGTGTCATTGTGCCCCCGGTCAATCACTACTGGTATAAATTATTTGGATGTGGTTTTATAAAGTTATTGTTTAAATAAAAGTGATATTGCATTGTACACGCAGAAGCCTCTGTCTGTCTATGATCTACCTCGTATGGGGTTTTGGCCAATAAGATAATTGAATTCAGGGTCTCTCCCCTCCAAAGAGTGGCGTTGTCACGTCTGGATACTATTCCCAAAGTATTTTAAGTGTCCATTAGGTCACATAAAGGAAAAACTTCCTTAAGCAGCTTAGTCGGAATCGGTTCCAAGAGACATGTAGAAGATTTAGACTTAAAATAAAGAATTCAGTTGATTAAGGTTGATGGAAGAGAAGGCATCCAAGCAGGCATCAGGGCCCACTGCTGCATCCAAGGTTCCTACATCTGAGGACAGATCGGCACTGGTTGAAGGCAGGAGACCATCAATTTGCTCTTTGATAGTCAGAATCTTATCATTGAAGTTCATGAAGTCTTTGCTAGCATTCAGAACTCCTTGCTATCGAGGTACCATGGCAGCTCAAACTGTCTGGTCGGGTTTTTTTTTGAGCCAATCAGAAATCTTCAGTGATGCTCTACCCGTTTTTCAAAGTTAAAGCCTGTGGAACCACAGAATCTCTTACTTGCCTTATTAGGCGTATTCAGTCTGATTAAACGAAGCGATAGTGAAGTAGAATGACTCAAATCGGTGTGTACTGTCCACAAACTGGGCTATCATGTAGATGTGTTTTTATCCTACGTTTTAAAGCTTTATGGGCTTCATGTTTTGAGGGAAATCTAAAAAAATGTTGTGGGTAATATTGATATATTGTTTTTAACAGTAACATATAGACTGATTGTGATTGTCACACATTATAGCACTCAGTGTTTCCCCTTCATCCCCACACAAAGTATTACACTTTTTATCATGGGTGTGCCATTTTCCTAAACAGCGGAATTGTTTGCGGGTGCAGTCTTAGTCTGATGAATCCCAATAGGTTGTAAATTGAAAGCTCGTGCCCCGTTGCTCCTATTTAGCATAGGTCATGAGATGGCAGGGCCGTGTGCACACTCAGAAATAAATCTGTTTAGTCACGGAAGATGCACTCCCTCCTCAGGGCACGATCAGCAACATTTTGCAGCAGGAGTGAATACGCCATTGTGTAGGCCTAGTGTGCGCAATAGGCCTACTTGGGGCCTATAAATACCGTGATCAGTGGCTTATTATTGGATGGCAAGGTTCCTCGTTAACATAATTGATGTGACTTGAAGGCAAAGGAAGGCTAGTTAATTTATATATAGGCCTAGCACATTTCATAAACCATGGCAATTGGCATGGCAAAGTGCTTTACAAATGAGCAGTGTAAGTGTAGTGTGTTTATAAAAATAAAATAACAGACATAATTATGTGTAAAATAATACAAATAATTAGTTGCAAATTTATAAAGTAGTATGACCCTCTGGATGCCCAGTACCCAGGGCTGTATGAATGTCTGTGTGTTGTTATGGGGGGGGGGGGGGGGGTCAGTAAATGGAACCATCAGTGGGCCAGAACCTGTTCAGTGCTGGTTGGCAATAAACCTGGCTGCCATATCTCAATCAGAAGTTCCTTTGAAGCCAGATTGGGCCCAGATTCTATAGCCATGAACGGGCCGGAGCCTGTTTCAGTGCTGGTTGCAGATACACCCGGCTGCCATGTCTCAACCAGTTAAGTCCCGTTGCTATAACGGCAGATTCGGTCCAGGTCTGGCAGCCATCAACGGGCCAGAACCTCTTTTAGTATGGGTTGGCAATAAACCCGGTGGCCATGTCTGAGCTAGAATAGGGCCATGTCTGTAACAGCTACATCTGGGCCAGATATGGCATGAATGAAATGGGCCAAAGCTGGCTCACATCTGGCCGCATCGAGCCGGAACACAGCCGAGCTAGCCGACACTCAGCCGCAATACGCCCGAGTCCGCTGGCTACCTGGGACAGTGCTGGTTGGTACGCAGACATCAAAATGAATGGTGAAGTTGTTTCTTTTAAACTAGACGCAGGAGCAGCAGTGACTGTGATACCCACTAAATTATATAAGTACAAAAGAGATGGTTCTCTACTTCACACCTCAAAAAGACCGTATGGCCCAAATAACAAGATACTGCCTGTAATAGTAAATATGCAGAGTAAGCTAGAAAGTAAAGATAAAAAGACGCTCAGTCTGTGTTTGTCATTGACAGCTTAGCCAGGCCACCGCTGGGCTTACCAGCACTTACAGCACTGCGCCTCATTGAACGAGTTGTTGGAGTTGAAGAACAAGGGGAGAAAGAAGATCCAGGGGAGGTCTTCAAAAAGAAGTTTCCGAAGATGCTGCGGCAAAAAATTGTGGAGCAATATCAGAAAGGAGTTTCTCAGAGAAAAAATTGCAAAGAGTTTGGAGTTCATCATCTACAGTGCATCATATCATCCAAAGATTCAGAGCATCTGGAACAATCTCGGTGCGTAAAGGTCAAGGCCAGAAAACCATGCCGTGATCTTCAGGCCCTTCGACGGCCCTGCATCACATACAGGAATGCTACTGTAATGGAAATCACAACATGGGCTCAGGAATACTTCCAGAAAAGATTGTCAGTGAACACAATAAACTGTGCCATGGCTGGCTAAAACTCTATAGGTCAAAAAAGAAGCCATATCTAAACAAGATCCAGAAGCGCAGGCGTTTTCTGTGGACCAAAGCGCATTTAAAATGGACTGTGGTAAAGTGGTTTTGTGGTCAGACGAATCAAATTTTGAAGCTCTTTTGGAAAACTGGCGCCATGTCATCCAGACTCAAGAGAGAAGTTGTTTTGTCAATTACAACATCATGGCTGCGTAAATAGTAAACAGACTGTACAGCGCTTTTCTAGTCTTCTAACCACTGAAAGCGGTTTAGCACTACATGACATGACATAATTTACACCCATTCATACACTGATGACAGAATCAACCATACATGACAAGACATAATTCACCCATTCATACACTGATGACAGGATCTATCGTATACAGTGACACCTGCCCATCAGTAACTAGCATTCAGAGGCAGAGACAGAGAAATTTGAAACTTCAACATAATTGCATTCTGTTTTTATTCACAATTTGTACAGTGTCCCAACTTTTTTGGAATCGGGTTTGTAGTTTCTTCATAATTCATTTAATACTTCTCCTCGGGGCTTGTTCAAAAAGTTGTCCATGCATATGACATATGCGTTTACAGATTACAAATCTCCTCAGCAATGTGGAGGCCAGTTTCGGGCTTTTTGCCAGTTATGGTCTGTAATGCAAATCTATGTGTTGGAGCCATAATGCAGGCTGTCTGTTTGAATCTATTTTTGAGGGAAACACTGGATAAATTAACATAGTTAGTAATGACATTGATCACAAGGGGGAGCATTGAGGTGAGAGTGCATATTGGTGAGTGCTCAGTGATGGGAAACAGGCGTGTGTGGTCGGAAGCCAATCGTTTTTTGACCTTGTCTCGACCTGAACTGGCTCAGCCTGATATGACTTATCTCACCGCGTGGTATCCTGTTACGTCATATGTAATGTAATGAAGGCAACAAGGTAACCGTAATAAATCAACAGATGGAAAATAGATACGGTGCATTGTACAATGAATTGTTTTGTAACAACCATGCCTTCTGTTGAGGATAATGCTATACGGCGCTGTGTATATAGCGTGTCTAAACAACGCTTTATAGACTTGTAAAAAAGTATGCTATCTAGGAAATGTCAGCAGAGAGGGAAATGCAATGTGCAAGATATGGAAGTGGTCAAAGAGAAAATCCTTAGATGATGATCTTAGAGGTTACATTAATGAAGAAGGCCCTCACTCCACTAAAAGAACTCCACTAACGTGTGCCTCCATCGGGTAAGCGGATCGGCATTGGTTACAGTGAACGGATTGTATTGCGGGTTAAATGTGCATATAACCCTTTCCTCCCCCATAGCTGTGATTGACCAGGTTTATACTGCTGCATGCATCCCAAAGAGGGGGGAGGTCCCAGCGGAGCAGCAGATAATGAATGTCCTCTATCCCGGAGAGCGAGCGCCACAGAGAGAGATGGGCTATACGGTACTCTCTTACATTTACTGCATTATAAATGCCTGCTTTCTTTCTCCTAGGTATCTGCCCCCTACCGCCCCACCTCCCTCTCTATTTCCTGCTTACCAGCACACATTCATATACATATGGGGGCTGACCGTCTCATGTTTTAGATATGGCTTCTCACTCACTGACCGTCGGATGCGCTAGCCCTGATATCCATAGATCCAAATTTGTGACCTTCAGACGGCTCAAAGCCCCGGCCCCTCAGTATCTCTAACCAGGCGTGTGCGCGGCATGGGGAATGGGACATGGCAGTAATGGGGAATCCCATGTGTCATCTCCACTCGTGATCGATAGATATTAAGACGGTACAGCAAGCATATATTTAAGGAAGGAAGGAGGGTGGAGGGTGTGGGCCAGCTGACGGTGACATGGATGGAGGAGCAGAAGGGAGTTGTGAAGTGCGGAGGCATCCAGCTTTGATTTGAGGGGTCGACGGTGGCACATGGGTAGAGAGGGTGCCCCAGGAACCGCAAGGTTGGCAGCTCGAGCCCCGGCTGCTCCATGTCCCATGTTGAAGTGTTCCTGAGCAAGACATCTAACCCCTAACTGCTCCCTGGCCAAAATGTAAAAGGCCATGGGTTAAAAATTCAATACAAGTCGCTTTGGATAAAAGCGTCAGTGTTAGGGCTCGACCAGCCAGAGAGTCGCACACCTGACGCCGCTCTGCTCATCGCCACAGCTGCAGCTCGTCAGCTCATCCCACAGGGAGGTTAAGAAGCAGATCTGCCAGTGGCTCGCTGTGAGTTCGTGCTCTGTGTTTCCCCAGAGAGGGTTGATTGTTCTTCCCCTGTGCTCCTCTTGGAAACCCTTCCGGAATTCCCTACGCAGAGTTTTTTGTTTTCCCTGTGAGTATCGTGTGAGTTTTCATTTTTTGATTGGACTAAGAGCGCCCACGGACTAGAGAAGTTTTTGGAGTTGCCTTTTTTTTTGTTTGTTTCTCGTATTTGGTTATTTTGTGAAATAAACTACGCCGTTTTCCGGCTAAACCTAAGCTGTGTCTGGTGTCGTGCACTTGGGATCAGAGACAATCCATAACAGTCAGCTAATTGACGTGTAATGTAATACAGCTTTTTGCCATACTTTTTTGAGGCTGTGATGGTACAGCCTAATAATTCTTTTTTCATTTAACACTTGAAATGATGAAATGAAGGCAAACGAAAATGAAGAAAAAAAAACTAATCATTCAATCTGGAAATAAATCTGGTGTGGATTGAAATCAAACACCAATACAAAGCTTGTTTTCAAAGTATCTCGTCATGGCTGACCTGTAAAAGAAAACATGAAGTGATCTTTGGAAGGTGATTCGATAGATCAAATCTTCTTGAGATGCAAGAAGAACTCCTGTAAAGAACTTTGTGCTTGAGTAAACAATTTAATCATAGCTGTGGTTGTATAAAGATGAATGGTGATGGTGAAAAAAGTCACATTCTCTGAGGGGATCCAGGTCCAGTGAGGGGAGTCCTACCCAGTTGACAGTTGAGCTGTAGCAGAAGGTCCTGTCCACAAAAGGCAATTTGCATAACAGAAGCATTATAAAAGGCGATGTAAATACAATTAAGCGTCGCTTAAGATAGAATATTGCCAGAAAGCCTGGCGAGCTGGGCTGAATGTCACATCACTTTTAATTTCATTTGTGTGGCAAGATGACCGATAGCGGAGTTAGGGAAGATGTATGTTTTCTAAGAAAGTCTCTTGTTTATTTTTCTTTTCCCACATATAGAGGCTATGTCTCTGAAGACCCTGCACACTTTACCAATCAGCCATACAATGTTATAGTTCTTTCTCTCTGCACAGCAGCCTTGCCTCTGAGGCCATGGGGCGTAATACAGCCTTAAACTAGCTCTAACGCCACCCACTAGATTGCCCCATTGCTAACAAAACAATTAACCTTGTAATCACACAAAAATAACCAAATAATAAACCAAATAAGCAACCAACAAATATACAACACATACCAAATGTTTTGAATTGGTACAGTGTGCTTGGAAAGCTTTGGAAGGAATAAAGGTGAGGAGGGAAAAGTTATTAGGATCAATAGCCTGACTGCCCACAACTTCGAGACCCAGGTATAAGAAAAAGGTTTTATTAAGATACATTTCTAGTGTCATTTGTTGAAATAGACATCTCAGAGGAAAATGTCACGCCCAAGCAACAACTCATCCTATCATGTGGGAGGATGAAAGTCAAGAGAAATATGTGATACCTAACTGGAAATGAAAATAATACATCAACATGGTTGTCAGTATGAGGTCACACACACGGTGTTGCACTGAACATTGCATTAGAAATATTTTGGTTTTATATAATGCAATGCAATAATAACAAAAATACATGGTTCAACTCTTTCCAGGCTCCAAATTGATGCTCTGAAGGTGAAGGAGCTCATACTGAAGACATATATGGTAAAATCCATTAATCTGGACACATTTATGTTTTTATGTCTACAAACTGTTTTCAGAAGTTGGCAAACCTTAGCCGTATACTGTTAACAACATACACTGAGGTTAGCACGCCGATATCACGTCAATTACTGCTACGGTGAAGCAAATGAAAACACAGGAGGTGGACACTCAGTCAAACTTGTCAACACATTTAAATGTTCTATTATTCTATCAATTTGGGTATTTTTAACTTCATACCGCCATGGGTCCTTTTTTGGTTTCGTTTTTAGCCTGTTGAAATTGTGTTTATGCAGGGTGCTTTATACAGTGTAATAAACTATTTTATGGATTTTTTTTTTAATGATGAAAAGAAGCTTCCGGTCTGTGGCTGACACCTACCACCCAGTCAACTGTTGTCCGCCTACCAAAAGTAGGTTAAGTCTTTGATCAAAGTCATCGTATACAGTCACAGGCGCAACTTCCATTTAATTGTGGGTAATAGGTGCAAAAAGCACAATGTGCTCAAATTCAGCAACAGCGATGAACAACCCTCCAGGTGTTCTGCTAAACAGTGCTTCCCTTCTGCGCCCATATCATGGCTCGATATTCAACCTTGAACTTCATGGAGGTACGAGCCACCCTGAACAGGAATTCGCAAGCATTAGATTGGCATTGTTTGGGGTAAGGAAAGTAGTAATATGTTCCACAAGGATCTACATGGGGCGGACCTGACAGTCTGTGCACAGCTGCCAGGTTAGTTTGTTTTTCTGACCCTATGATTTAGCAACCCTTGTTATTGAAACTTGGTATTGTCAATGTTAAGGGTTCGGGAAGCCCTCGAAGGAGGCCTCACTCCTTTGTTCTCGTCCCGGCCGGAAACGAAGAATCAAAAGAGTCAGCTTGCTTAACTTAAAAAATTAAAAATGTATTTAATAACTAAACAACGTTAAGGGGAATACAATTACAAAGTGAAATACAATACGAACAGTAAAATATTTTGCAAAATAGAGAATTCTCTGAGCAAGTGACTTATCAAAGCGGCTGCAGGAAAATTCTAACAGTCCTTTCCCCGCGTTGGTCATTCGAAATCTATTGAGGTGTGTCTTCTTGGGTGCATTTGAATGTCACTCAGTGTGTTTACATGATGGTATAATTTGAATCTTTGCTTAGTCGGACTATGCTATCTTTCGGGGCAAGTGCTATTATCCCAATATACATGGCAGTGAATAAATCGAATCATTGGCCGAAAGCATGTCACGATAGGTGGCGCTGTTTTCATTACAACTAGTGATACAGCCATTTCCGCTTGACCGCTTCACCACTACCAACAACAACCAACAACAACATCAACATTACGAAAAAGATGGCGAACGGAGAGCAAGGTGAAGCTACATCTCTCTACTATTTTTGCATGATGTTAATAGGAGTACAGCTACGCTGTAACCACGCTGATTGGCTTCTCCTTCAAACGTGTCTCTTCCTGGATTGTCCCCTTCACATCGAGGTGTGAAGCTGCAGCTGTAACTGAAACGTCTCTGTCCTATCTGTCCCTCATATTCCAACACATTCAATGTAGATACAGTTGGCTTTATGCCCCAATGAGTGAATATAACAAAACATGCATAGTTTGTCTTCATCTTCTAACTAGTACACCTTAATTACAACACATCATTAATGGTCACCGTTCATCACACTACATCATAAGATCTAATACACTTCATGTGGTGCAATACTCAAAACATTTGCCTCAATCGGCTGTCTTACATTCAGTTGCACATCTACTATACCTGACAGGAGAAAAAACTCCCAAAAAAGCCTCTTTGGGGATAAAATTGGGAGAAATCCATAAAGGACGGCAATTCGCATTGGCATCCGTCCACAGGTTTTAACATCATATTGTGACAGAATGTTAATGTTGTTTACATGTTATGATTTACATGACTATAAATTGAGTTTGATCCATATTACATTCACTTCATCTAACATGCTTTTGTACTTACTAATATCTAAAAACACACAAACTGCAATTCTAACACTAAACATCATTACACGTATTATAATTTAATAGGTGTGCACTTCTTGCTTAAATCTCTAACATTCAACTTGCCGTAGAACTAACTTTGAGGTCCCTTGCCTCTTAAAGATTTTTTTTTCCTGAAAAAGAGTTTGTGAAGCCCACACTGATAAACTAAGTTGAACCTCTCCTCATATGCAATCCCAAACAAAAATATTGGGTTCAGAGGCCCCGAAACACATAGAAAGGGGAGCTTGAACTCTTCTACCGGCGAAAGAATTTGGTTACTTCTAATACAAGTTCAATAGGAAGAGCACATAATGGATTAACAACAGCCCCACATAAGGTATGGGTCAATCCGACAGTATAAATATGAAGCTTAGGCGTAAATTCAGTCAGGAAGACTGGAGAAATTAATGACTGCCCCAGAGGTGGGTAGGCCATAAGTTAATTGGGGGCGGTGGCACCGTTTCCGTAAACTAATGATGTCAATGCTGTTTAACGTTAAAACCTGTTCTCCTCTCTGTTGCTGTCAGCTGTAAATTCAGCAAGGACCAGAAGCAACCCTCCACCACCCTTGACACCTCCAATCAGCAGAAAAACTTATTCTCTACCACCGGCACCAGTGTCTGGACTCCCAAAGGGGGGGATATGCCTCATCTCATCTCGGCATCCCGGCCCCTGGCCTATCCTACGGTTGGATGGAGTCCGAGCCCCAACAAACTTTGCACTTTTAATACTTATGCTTGTTTAATAAATCATTGTTAAAAGTTCTCCTGATTGAGATATATCACATTCTGAAATTATATATATATATATAACTACTATATAGTAACTATTCAAAATATCCAATATAAATATCATAATAAATATTATATTAAAGGATATTACAATATAAATAATTTTATATAAAATCTATTGGAATATGTATATAATGACATGCACCTATGAAACTAGTTTGTTGGGAAAACACCCGATCAGAGTGTTGAGGTAAGACCAACTCAAAGGCCCCACAAAACTTCACACAATGAATGATTTTGCATAAAATGTGCCGGTTTTCATCCACGTCCTATGTGCGTTGCTGCTGGGTAGCAATTTTATTACTTTCAACACGGCTACGTCATACGCGTGGTGCGCGTAACAGTGTTAGCATGTAGCTAACCAACATCCCGTTGCGGAAGTCTCAACAGAAGTGTCATATGTGCGGGTCTCCCTTTCACGCTGATCCGTTTTCTAATTGTGAGGTCTGGCTGATCTGTTTTACCTCTAGTTTCTCCGGCAAAGTTCTTCTCTCATACAGAGTTTGGGTCGGGTCTTCTTGGAAGGACACTGTTGGTGGTCACTTGTGTTATGTTGTTAAACGGCGCATCGGAGACTTGACGAGAGAGCAGTGAACATGCGGAGGAGCATTACATTTTTACATTACAGGTCATTTAGCTGACGCTTTTATCCAAAGCGACATTTGCCCAGGGGAGCAATTAGGGGTTAGGTGTCCTGCTCAGGGACACTTCGGCTTGGGACATGGGGCAGCCGGGACTCAAACCACCACACATGTGACATCCTCTGTCCCGAAACACTTACATTGGCACAGGAAAAACTCCCACAAAAATGAAAAACCCTTCCCTTGGGAAAAAAGGGAAGAAACCTTAGGGAGAACTTTCAATCTTGTGTGTGGCAGAGCAGGGAGGGCTGTAAACGTTTAGGAGCAGTTATCAACATCCATAAAATAAAGCACACATGGATAGTTAGGGCAGGTGTGTATGTGTGTGTTTGTTATTGTAGGCTGTAGAAAAGGACGACTTGATCAACCGGTAAATATCACTACTTCTTCTCACATCTATGTTTACCCCAATAATCAGCCCTGCCTCAACACACACACACGCACACATATACATACACAATAGCACAATCGTACCTCACTAGGCGCTCTGCTCCAGCTTGACCCTCCTTCACACTTCATTCACCCTCATTCAAAAACAAAGTTCTTAGACACAAAAAATCATCTTCGCCCATGGCTTTGAACAAAAGCAGAGACAGAGAACAGAATGGGGGAGATAACAAGAGCAGAGAAATTGATAAGAGATTTACGGTTATAGAACTGAGAGATCACAGGCCGAAGGGAGTGGGTGTGAGGAGGAAAGGAGATATGGCGAGGAGGAGGGGGAGCGAGGGGAGTAGAAAAGAGCGAGGTGATGTTTGCTGACAATGGCAGATGCAAGGCCTCCTCTGAGAGCGGCCTGATGCCGAAACAAATGAGGCGACTGGAAGGAGCAGACAGCTCCGTCACACACTCTGTGCGTGTGTGTGTCTTTTGGTAAGTGCAACCCCCCCCCCCCCCGAGTAGTTGTCCCTGTTTCTGACACTCCACCAAAAGAAAACATCCACCTACAGGAAAGCCACAGGCATGGTGTAATGCTCATAGGTGCATTTAGCTAGGACAGAGAGTGGGCATGTGAGGGGTAAAGAGAAAGTGCAAAGAGGATATTTCTGCTGCTGGTAAAAGGCAGTTAGCGAAGGGATGGGGGACAGTTGGCGGTGTCGCCTCTGAGTTGGTTGTGATTAGACAAACAGACATACACTGGATGGAAAAGCGGTAAACTCAAGCAGCGAGTGTCTGCTGCGCTGGAGCTTCTGAGGAGGCAGTTAGCAGAATAATGGGCGTTCAGGCAGGTTGTTGGGGGCCAAGCGGACAAGTAGGTGGAGGGAACCAGTGACATGACTTAGTGAATCTGTGTGCAGTGCAGGAGAAAAAAAACACTTTTTTATACGCCAACCGCAGAGGTTGACCCTGCTTTGAAGCAACATTCAAATCTTGATTGAGATTATACATAATCAGTAGGGCTGTTAAAGTGAAAACGTTAATCTATGACATTATTGTGGTCAAGATGAATGCGCTAAAAATTTTAACACAGTTAACTTTGTTTACTTTCGGTGTATGTTGACAGTTAGTTAGCTCGGAGAGAGAGAGATGGTAGTTGAAGATGGAGAGAGCTTTTTGCATTGGAAGTAAAACAAACTGAGGCGTGACATACAGCAGAGCACTGTGCAGAGGAATTCCTCCATGTGTCTAACAGAAGGGGGATGTGGCAAACAGACCACTTTAGGACTGATAGTGCCGGTGGAATTCTGCCTCCAAGATGATCAAATGAATGTAGTTTTGTGTTTAAAAAATACTTGTTTAATTGCGGGTCATCCGCTCTGCAGAGAGGGTGATCGGCTGCAATCTGCCGTCCCTGCAGGACTTGTTCGCTTCCAGGTCTCTAAGGCGAGCTAAAAAGATCGCGGCCGACCCCTCTCACCCCGGACAAAAACTGTTTGTGCCCCTTCGATCTGGCAGGAGGCTGAGGTCCATCAGGACTAAGACCTCCCGCCACACGAACAGTTTCTTCCCGTCGGCAGTCGGGCTCATCAACAGAGCCCGGTCCCCCACTGACTGACTATAACATTCCACCGGTCACTCCCCTTCACACTGCACATGTCACTTTAACTGTAATTCATCACTTTGTCGTCACTTGTCCGGTATCGATCCACAAAGCCACGTCTCTGTGAAGAACAAAACGGAGGATGTAGAAAAGTCTCTGTCTCTCCTCACCAGCAGCTGAAGTTCGTCCAGTTTGTTGCCCAGTGAGCGCACGTTGGAGAGAAAGATGCCTGGCAGTGGTGTGCGAGAAACACGTTTGCGGAGTCGCCCGTTTTCCTCTCCTACGGCGTCTCACCGCGTGATGAAAGGTGAGCGCACCTTTGACTAGAATGTCCTGTAATTCCACAAATGAAAGAAGAAAGTTGGAAATAACTCCGCTGAAGTTGTTCCTGAGATGTTCAAGAGCTCATCTCTGGTGAAAGAGCTCTGGGAATCGCAACAGGAAACATAATTAACAACAAAAACAACAAAAATCGAAGCACACTGAAGCACCGTGGCAGTCATCGTCGGCGCCATCTTGAAATATCAAGCTTCTACCTTCGTCAATTGTGTTTTGATTTCAAAAGATTATTTTCACATTTTGGTCTGTTAAATATCTCTTATTCAGCATTAGATTGTAACTATCTCCACCCTCTGGTATTGCTCCTGGTTGCAAAGAAAAGATAGTGTCGGTCGACATTGAGACCTCAAAACTGCAGTCCTTAAACCAATGGGAGGTCATGGTGAGTCTTAATCATGATCCAAGCCCGACACAGTTTGATTACTGATGACAAACATTTTGTGAGTAACCCATTCAAAATATAAAAGAATAATGCTACCTAATATTACACTTTTTGTAATCAATACCAGATATGCAAAAAATACCAGTGAAAAATAGATCTGTTTTATTTCAAATGCATTACTTGTAGGCTGCAGTGTTTGAATCTTTTGGAGTGAGTTAAGTCATTTGTATGTATACTTCCTTTGTCCGTGTTTTTATCTGCCATAGTGAGATTTAAGATTTACCCGCAGCATGCAACACGTGGGGGAGACTTCAGAGTGGGAATTTGCTGAGCTGTCTTTTTTATTTAAGCTAGAATTAAACAGTATTGGGGTGGAACTACCCCCTAAGGTTCTGCTCTATTCACACATGATTCACAGCAATTCTAAAAGAAGGTCCAGGGTTCCAAACCACCCAGTGGCTTTTTCCGTGAGAAGTTTGCATGTTCTCCCTGCGTGGGTTCTCCCTCCCACAGTCCAACAACCTGCTCTGGACTGTCACCAATTAGTCAGATCTCCCTCCAGTGACCCTCTAAGGTTAAGCGGAATAGAATATGACTGTGTGACAGATACAATAAGTAAAAATTAATCCTTGCATATAGATTTGACAGTCCTTCTTTCCAAATGGGTATAGATCTGTGGAGTAGTTCTTTGAAAATTGTTAAGAACAGAGACAGGTGTGTGTGTGTGTGTGTGTGTGTGTGTGTGTGTGTGTGTGTGTGTGTGTGTGTGTGTGTGTGTGTGTGTGTGTGTGTGTGTGTGTGTGTGTGTTCGCGTGCGCGCTCAGCAGTCTACCTACTCCTACAGGAGGAGATTAATCCTAGCCTTTAGTGGTGGCTGCCAGTTACCTTTGCATCACTGTCTGCTGTTCCCGGCTTTCTTTTCTCGTTCTTCTTCTCCTGTCTGTTAATCATTAATGGCATCCCAACACATCTCCATGATTGGTGCCCAACTCCTCGTATCTTCTTTTTTTACTACTGCAGTACTCTGTTGACCAGACACTCTTCTCCATTTTTGACAGGATCATTATCAAAGAAATTCCCAGTTTTCTCACTTGTTGCTTTAACTCTTATTCTACTTTTTCATCACTTCGTTGAACTTGTAAGTTTACTCGCTCCACTTTCTCTTTCCTTTGCACTTTTCCTGCCCTCGCACATCCATCCATGCATTAGCGTGTCTCTGGTGTTTCATTTGAGTCAGTGATCATTCTTCTGCGTTGCAGAGCCCCAGTCATGGCTGCCATCCTTGTGACAATTAGGCCGGTAAATAAAGATAATGTGAACCATCAAGGGTCCTTAACTGCTGCACCGCAATTAACAGAACTGATTGGTAGGCAGAGCCTCAACAAGGGTGGGTGGGAAATTAGTGAGAGATTAGTGAGGAAGGGGTGGTAATCATGCTACCGCTTCATCTTAAAAAGGAGTGGAACTGCACTCACCAGAATCATGTTTTTGTAGATAAAATACATACTTACAATCAAACATTGTTTTGCTCTTTTTTTTTTGAGAGGTCTGATCAGGAGCGACAAGTTAACCGTGCACTCTAAAGACTATCATGACATTCCAACTGCATTGTGTCGCTAGGTTTGCGCCTTAAATTTACTTCATTTGCACATGCAATCCATTAATGATTATCTATGAAGACGAGGAGGGGGGGCAAATATTGTATGTGATTGTGTTATGGTAACCAAAAGCTGGAAGTCAAACCTTAACCTACTGGACATCTCAGGATACAGCAGGCTGAATTTGCAGGGGAAAAAGGGAGAAAGCGAGGCAGAAGGTGGAGCAAATGGATCCCAAGGTGTTTCACGGTTGGCAGAGCGCTGGCGTGCAGCTGAGCAGTATTAGCGTCATGCCAACTCGATCAGTGGATTTGCTCACACAGGAAGTTAAGTAACAGTGTTGACCATGAGGTAAGGCTAGGCAGTAATATAGTTCATTAAAATCTCCTTTTTTATTAGGCATTTTAGCTTATTCTTATATTGTGAAATTAAAGGTAAATGACGTGCCATGAAGTTGATCTCTCTCCAAGCGGCTACCTTATTTATGCTGTTGGAGCGAAATGAGAGGATACCGTACATTCACAGGGAGCGACAGCATAAAATACAGAAGGAAGTCATTGGACAAATGTTTAACAATAAAATCATTTAATCTGTGACGCCCGCTTGCATCTCATTAAGTTAGGCCTCGCTCACGCTGTGTTCCATCCCTACATAGGCCTACTGCATATGAGAAGTTGACTAGTCAACATTGATTTGTTGACTGCCGCTCGGAAGCCTTGAGTTCTGCAATATTGCTATTGCTATCTTGGATTATTGCAGTCAACATGATGTATTTTGCAACCAATGAACAGAAGTTGCCATATTTGTAATGCTGAGGAGTGACATAAAGATGCCGTTTACGGCTTTTGTAATGTCAGTGACCTGTCAATCACAAGGTAGTCCCGTCACTCAGGATACTCATCTTCATGGTCTATTTGACTCTAAATGGCCCATCAGTTAGTAAATCAACATTATTGGCGCCTGCTTTTAAAACATATGTTACGGTCATATTCAATGCTTCCTTCTGTTGGTCTTTCATCAAGCTGCTCTGTGGGAATGCGGTTTCTATGGCGACTACATTACTCCTGCTTCATTTTAGTCAGAGGCCTCTGTTGTGCCCATTATAATTCCTCTGTATTTTTGTTTAGTTAACCCCGAACCTTTAAGTTCAGAAGACAGCAAGTCACAGCAGGCTTTTACAGAGATGTACTGTATATATCACGGTGGTGCTGATGGGACCAGGCATGAATGCATTCAGAGAGCATTTAAAAGAACGATTCCTTCAAAATAAGAAATGTGGATAAAGTTCATCCACCAAGTTCCATGTCTTACTATTTTGTGGGGCTGCTTGTTTGACCCTTAAATGAAAAAACAAGACAGTATTGTGCTGTGCAGACGAATCTGAGAGTCCAAACATGCATTGTGTGGCATTCGATTTCACTTTTTTTTTGAGGGGGGGGGGGGGTTAGCTACCCCTGCAGTGTGGTAGTTACCAGGTCGAAGAAGTTTGAGGGCAGACAGGAGGGCTGACACAGACTTCCCACCTCTAACTAACTCCTTCTTCCCCAATGCCACAGTTCCTCTCCGTCTGTCAGGTCCGTTGCAGCACAGGGACACCAGCGGGGAGGAGACAAACAGGATCGATCGGAAGTTAGATTGAACAATCTGTGGCCATTACTTTCCTTGTTTTCCTTCCTCTTCACTGGTGGGAACCAGTGACGGGGCTGCAGCACTGTTGTTCTCAGAGCACACATCAAGGCTGAGGAGCAAACTTCACTTTCTTTTTTGCTTCTGGTCTAACACATTGAAAGCCTTTTCGATGTAAATATGCAGTGTGTAATCCTTTTTTATTGAATCTTTTGAGGGTTGGCCTCTGTAAAAGGAAATTTGCAATTCAAAATTTCCTTGAAAACATCTGCATTTTTCTGTATATTTATTATGTTCGAGCATACAGTCGATGCTTCAGTGTCTGTTCTTCACTTTATGTCTCTGACCCGTCTGTCGAACCACGTCCCGTCCCCTGGCTCCAAAGGCTCATTACTCATTTCACACCGAGCAACGGAGCAGAACCATTCAGGACCGCATCTATTCCAATCTGAAATTATCACCCTCGTGGAATCAAAATAAATTATGCAGCGATCAAAAGCTTGGTGCCCCCTCCCCCTGCAATGATGCCAGCCCATTATAGTCACAGTCCCTGCAGAACAACTGTATGAACTTCCTGTTCACGGGAAGTTATAATATTTGAGGGATTTAAGAGATAGATAAGAATTGAGACTTTAAAATGGGATCCAACATACACTCGCTATGTGTTTCTGTGGTTCTTCTGAAGAATGGTCGTTCACATGTCCAAACCCACCTGCAGCTTATGGGGGTCAGATTTGTTTGTCACCACCTGTTTGCAGAATGCAATAAACCAAATAAGATTGCTTTGTTCAAACTTGATTCTGACACCAAGTTCAACCCTCAAAACCCCAAATGACATCCCAAAATAGTCACAGCGAGGCTGTTGTAACATGTGTATCAAAGTACAGTAAAGTACAATATTTCAGTGCTACTTCATACCTCTACTCTTTTATATGTTGGCCTTACATAAAAAAAGTATGTTTCTTTCTGTATCTCGATAAAATGTGTTGAATATCCATTAAAACAAAAACAAACTTACAGGATGGTATCATACTGTATGCTGTAGTCCTTTCAAGTATCGTTAAATTAATATCTGACACTTTACAGGAACCAAAACAGGTCATGGGCCTATAGATGGTAGGGGGTCCCTCGATGTCATCGAAAACCAATATATTTTAATGAGCCTGAGACCTGGGGCCAGACAATAATTTTCTTATTTGGGTCACAGGCTGAAAAGTTGAATATCCTCTGCTAAGAAATAGGTGGTATCTAATGGTATAGTTGCAACCTACAGTCTCCACCTATCCCCTTGTGGACAAAGAGGTGTGGGGTTGACGTTCACAGACCGGGGGATCGCGCATGGAGATATGGTCAGTGATGAGTGTGGTCTATTTAAAGGTCCTCGGGGTGGAACACTATCTTTAATTCTTCAGCCGCCGGTTGGGATGTTATCTGGTTCACACGCCACAGCTTGACTGCAGGTCACATACACCAAGTCAAGAGGCCATATATGGGCTCTCAACACACATTTTTAGTCCAGAAAACAAATGGCGACATTGTTCATTGTCTACTGCACACGTGGGATTATGGTGGTTTGAAATAAAGAATATGTTCTTTATCAGTCGCATATGAGGCTTGCAGTAACGCCTAATCACACGGTTAGTGTTTTGAAACAATTGGTAGAAATTTAGGAAAAGTAAATACTTGGTCTAACAAGATCATGGTTATGGTTGAAATAACAAATGAATACCATATCAATATGGAGAGATCCCATTGATGAAGGAGTGATATAGCGTTTTATAGGGAGTGATTTCTTCAAGATAACCAAGATCCGTTATCACATCACGATGACTGACCTGTACAAGTGTTATTTATTAAGACCTTCTCGAGGTGCACATTGTGGACACCACACGCTGCAGCCGAGCGTTGAACTGTGCCATATTATTTAATATTTCACAATTTAAGGGGTTCCTATCACCTCATTAGAGCTTATAATTATGCAGAGTTGCCAATGTATTATTAGTACACCATGACATATCATTGTTGTAGAAAATGATTAACCGACCAAATCAAGCAGTATTTATTTTTACTGCTGCAATTGATTGAATTTCTGATTATGAATAATACATACACACACACTTACATACTAATACATGCCCATACACAGATTTGCACACACATATTCAATCTCCTAGTTCTAGATGTTAATCAACACATACATGTATATACACATATATAGTACTTGATACATAAGCGCATGCGGTACATATATTTCCTCATGAGTATCTATTAATTCGTATCAAGTAGATACTCTATGTAATTTTAGGTAGGGGGCCACACAATGGGCCAGACCAGTAAAATCATAGGCGATGGTCAGGTCCCAGGGGGGGTGGCGCATGGATAGTCCGGCCGACGGGGGGTGCGGACGGTCTATCCAAGGAGGGGAGTGGGGTGTCATCTTGAAGAGAGCGCTGCTGCTCGGAATGACGCCGTGATCGAATAGGTCTAATGAAGGGAGCCCACAAATGGCGAGCTACTCCCCTCCCCCGTCGGCTGGTTCCAGTCCGTGCCCACGTCTCCACCTGCCCAAGCCGTTTGCCCAAATAATAATAATAATAACGTGTTGTAGCGTTAACCAAACAGAACAATAATACTGAATACCGTAAGAGCAAAACAAATTGATATAAAAAAAAAGTTATTCTATATATTACATTACATTAGATGTCATTTAGTTGACGCTTTTATCCAAAGCGACTTACAAAAGGTGCATTCAACCATAGGGATACAAACTCAGAAGAGCAAGAAACAAGAAAGTGCAATTTCATCAAATAAGCCAATTTACAATTTGCTATAGATAAGTGCCATTATATATTTATATATTCTTGGTAATAACATTACTCTGATGACTAGCACGGAGTCAGCCAGGGTTGCTTTTGAATGAAATTTAATGTGTCCCGTAGTGTGCAAGGATCGCTAATTATTATATTTCAATGGCAGGCGATCTACCAGCACTGCCTTTGCCATCGACCTGGTCCCCCTGGTCTAACACGTGCGCTTACTCAAAGAGTGCAAACCCCCAGTAGACTGATTGGAAATAGCAGCTAAATGCAATACATGTATTTCTATAATTCTCACAATAGCAACGTTTGGTAGGCCACAGTGGAACCCATATGGGACGGACTTGGCCCGCGGGCCATGAGTCGGACACCTTTGTTCTATGGACTTGTTTTTATCTACTTATTCTGAAAGAGTTGAGATACTTAATTTCTCTAGCAAGATCTTGTTGGATGATGCATTCCATTAAGCCTACTGCCAGCAGGCCCATTTAAAGAAGATAATCAGATTTTTATGGTCTTGGAACTCCTCATATACTTTCATGATCATTTCCTGCTCATCAGCGAAGAAAAAAAATGACTGAATATATTTGACCCGCACTCTCCGCTCTGCATCTCTCCGCTCTGCATCTCCAAACCTGCTTGTTCCTCCCTCACTGAAAGCAAAACACTCTGTCCTTGCTCCAAAATGGTGGAACGAGCTCTCTGAAGACACCAGGACCACAGAGAGCCTTCACATCTTCCTCCGCAAACTAAAGACACACCCCTTCAGACTCTACCTCGACTAAAAGACTGACAAATTGTAGCACTTAAATTGTACTTATAATGCCACTTATCTATAGCAAATTGTAAATTGGCTTATTTGATGAAATTGCACTTTCTTGTTTCTTGCTCTTCTGAGTTTGTGTCCCTATGTTTAAATGCACTTATTGTAAGTCGCTTTGGATAACAGCGTCAGCTAAATGACATGTAATTTAATGTAATAATTTGCCGTTGTAATGTTAAAAGACATATCCCGAGATCGGCCTTTGAGAAACAGAGATATCCTGACTTTAATCATTGGGTTAATTTAAGCTGGCTAATAGAACATTTTATTGACTTAGTTGAACTCACGAGGAACGAGGACAGACCAGATGGTTCTTTTTTTCAATACTTTACGTTATTTAAAAATTGCAGTGAAATATATCACAGGGAAATGATTTAAATAGATTACTAACTTCTCTCTAAAAAATCAATGATACGGTAGTTCAGGGAGGAAGGGCCTAAACACACACATCAGAGTGTGAATGTCTGTGTGATGACAGGGAAATGAACCAGAGGAGATGAGAAGTCTGAGGGAAGCAGTGAGTAGCTGGTTTCTAATCTTGGAAAGACTTAAAGAGTCAGATCATTTGGCTGCACTCCAGATCGCTGCTCCATCTCTGGCTCTCTCTCTCTGCTTCCGCTTTGAGAAATAGTGTGTCATAACTTCCCCTGTAACCTTTTCATTAAGCTAAGTGGCATCAGTTTATCTTTCAAAGCAACTGCTACACAGACCAAAAGGAAGTAATCTACTTCTTCTTACATTGTTGATGCTGTGTGGTCATCTTTGTGACCATTTCTGTTGTATTGGACAACATTACATTAACATTCATTGCTTTCAGAAATGTCAAAAAAGACTATCTAATTGTAGCACTTAAAACATACTTATAATGGCTTTTATCTATAGCAAGTTGTAAATCGGCTTATTTAATGAAATTGCACCTTCTTGTTTCTTGTTCTTTTGAGTTTGTATCCTTATGGTTAAAATGCACTTATTGTAAATCGCTTTGGATTAACGCGTCAGCTAAATGACATGTCATGTAGTGGATTAACTATAGGTCAATATTCAATAATTAAATAAAGGCTGGACCAACTTTGCTTTATCAATGATAATGAAACACAACAATAGACATTTTCAGCTTGTAGCTCGTTTGCCGTTTTGGGTAATATATATACATATAGAGCTGCAGGGTTGTGTACCTACTGTTTGGTGGTTGGCTTCAAACCAAGAGGGACCAGAGTTCCATCCCCAAGCTATGTGGCTCCTTCTGTGTGGACCCTCACCCCATGGCGGTACTGGGTTTTCTCCATGTTCCGCAGCTTCCTTCCCACAGCCTAAGAAATGCGGAAAAGAGGTGGTTCTTCCTGAAGCAGCTGAAGAAATTCAACCTGCCAAAGACGATGATGGTTCACTTCTACTCGGCCATCATCGAGTCCATCCTCTGCTCCTCCATCACCGTCTGGTACGCTGCAGCCACAGCCAAGGACAAGGGCAGGCTGTAGCGTACTGTTGTCACGCACCAACCGCCAAGACAAATCCCTTGTATGTTTGACATATTTTGGCAATAAATGTTTCCTGATTCCTGATTCCTGATGCAGCATTGGTTCATTAATGACTCGTAGGCGTGAATATGAGTGTGAATGGCTGTTTTTTTGAGATTGGCTCCAACTCCCCAGTGACCCTGAGCAGGACAAGCATTAATGGATGGATAGATGAGCAAGACACCTAACCCCTAATTGCTCCCCGGGCAAAAATGTGAAAAAGCCATGGGTTTAAATAGTAATGTAAGTCGCTTTGGATAAAAGCGTCTGCTAAATGACCTGTAATGTAATGTAATGTAATAATGTAATGTCGCAACATGATCTCACAGAAACTGATTGAAGACCACATCCAACAGTTTAGGCAACAAAGCTACTTCAAAAATTACACCAACATCCAAATATACCACAGAATATTAGAAAGTGTCTAATGTGTCCAAAAAAGAGTTCTAAAACATATGGCCAATAGTTACATTTCTCAATGAAGAAATATAAATAGTTGTTTCAGGTAATATCAAGTAAAAGGTTATTTAAAACAATAAACATTGCCAAGACATTTTTTTAATCCATGCGCCACGATCCCCCCATTTACCTTGTATATCCTTCCTTTGGGCGACGTTATCAGAAAACACTGCATAAACATCCATTTTTATGTAGACAATGCTCAACTGTATCTATCAAGCCAGAAGAGACCGAACAGCTTGTTAGACTTGAATAATGTCTTGGATGCTAATGTCTGATGCTAAACGGAAGTTTAGTCAGGAATCTTGAAGTCAGCTGTCACGTGATACAGTTTCTATGGATGGAATTGCTCTGGTATCCAGCAGCACCGTCAAGGATATGGGATAGGATTCAACTCTCATATAAAGAAGACTTAACATATGTAATATGTCAAAAATGAATACATTTTATTTAAATAATTAATTATTACGTTTATATCCATTCCCAGGAAGTTGTTGTTGAAAATGACATACATTTTGTAGATGTCCTTGTAATGTTTTATTGCTATTTGTGGTACTATACTGCTTATTAATGTGAAACATTAAGAGTTAACCATTATTTTCTTCTTCAGCGCACAGTGTGCTATTTGCACACCAGCAGCAGAAGGTGTACATATGCAGAAACACACACACACACACACACACACACACACACACACACACAGGCAGGTGTATGCATGCTGATGGAAATTACGGAGCTGGTATTTCAAATCTGACATCTGTGAGAATTAATATCAAGGGATAAAATAGGATTAGCTTCTTTGCTATTGATTAACTGGCGGTGTAATAATTAAAGCGAACCGAGCTGCTGCAGTGTAGAAGTGTGCAAGTGTGTGATGAATGCCAAGGTCCCCAAACTCAAGATCATTCCACTCAGCACAATCACAACCAGCCACAGCGAGACCGCTGCGTGGTCACGCAACTTGGGTTTCGCTGTGTTCGTGTGTATTAATGCGTGGGACAGAGGGGCAGACTGTGAGCCCAATGAAGTGTGAATGCCTTTGGCCTTTTTATTAATTTTTTGGTCATTTAGAAATGTATACATATACTACATAGGTGTAATTAAAACACTAAAAAATAGGTCTACAAACACACATGTAGACCTACATTTAAGAGACGGTGTATTTTATGCTACCGAGCAGATAGTCCTCTCCCAGAGCGTAATCTCTTGATTTGTGTGATTGACCCCTCTTAATTCAATGGAAGAGAATCGCTGTGACAGCAACACTGAATAGATTTTCAATGCACTGCACATGCTCTAATACGTTTAGGGATAACCTAACCTTCCTGCTTCACACACACACGCAGGCGGGGCAGATCACACACATAGATGTTGCGTAAACTAAATGAAGCCATTGGCTTTAATCAGGGAATTTAATTCTTCCATTTCCTCCTTACCTTTTCCCCAGTCCTTGCGAAGTGTCTCTTCAGTTTAGTGGATCTGATCAATGTTTTTGGGCTCCGTCTCTGTGGAATCATACCAGGACGTCTTCATTAGGAGTCTGCTGCCAGATTTCACAGTCTCTGACAATAAAGCTTGTCAAACCTCTGATCTATCTGTCCGATACGCGACTGTCGAATTGCATTAACATTTTACATTTCAGGATAGCTTCCCACTCTCTATACACGCTTGTAATAATTGTGCCCCATTCAGGGAGGACGCACTGAATGAGGCGAAGATCCAAGGGGAGGAAGATCCAACTCCAATGTGATCCTTACACTGGACTGCGGCCGAAGCTGAGGTGACCACGAACCGAACGCAGCGTGTGTTTGTGACCGAATGTCCGGTGTTGGGCTCCTGCTGAGGTTGGGGCGGGTCAGGGACAGTCCCACGGATTTAAGCTGGACCAAACGGAAAAGCGGAAAGGTGAGAGGAGTTGAAGGAGGAATGAAGGAGAAGGGTTAATGAGAGTGGATTTAACTTTTCTGAAATAAGTTTTTCTTCCAATGACATTGCTCCAATATGTCTCCAAGAAACAAGAATACGAGAGTGATTTTATCCTACAGTACAGCTTGTTTCCTAAAGCCACAAGAAGCTGAGCTCATTTTCTCCAGTTCCTTCCTCCATCTGCAATTATATTACAGAAAGCGCTTATCTGTCACCAAGATCAATGTAAAAGTAATACTGCTCACACCCAGTCAGAAGTGTGCACGGCAGTGCTTCAAACAACCACAAACATATACTGCGTCCTGCTGTCTCATCTGAGGAAAAGCCATTTGATTACAAAGTACAGGAGGAAATCACTGGCAATTTTCAAGCGGACAACTAATATGTCCAGCAGCGGGGGCCCTCTAGTGCTCAACCTGGGAACGAACCCAGAACATCAAAGCGGAGGCTGCTAAAACTTCAAACACAGTCAGCATCGAGAGAGAGCATCAATCTATAAAGCAGATGGATGCCCAGATATTTACCGCGACTAATCAGTATTTTTTGTGGAGCATTACATCACTTGAAGCCATCCTTCTTCTTTTTTTACGTGGCATATCACCAGATTGTCTAATGCACAGGAGTGCATGCTTCTCATGAAAAAATATTGTAAAGTTTCCTCCCCTCCCTCCTCATTTCTTCTTTTGGAACAATAATCTAAGTGAGCTTCCAACCGTTACAATATCACTGTCGCGGTAAAAAGATGTGTTTGTATGTGAAGCAACACTGTTACGACTGATTAGCGGAGACGTGCGAGTTAAGTATTTGAATCCTTTACTAAATATATATCAAGATCTGCATTCAAAATATTTCTTCATTTGTTGCATCACATAGCCGTTATTTCTGATGAACCAGCAAAAAAATATTTGTCCACCTGGTAGCCTCTTGGCCACTCAAGGATAGAGAAATTTCCATTCATTTTAAAGTTTGATTGTGGCCTCCGATGAAGCCTATGTGATGTTTACTCTCTTTGTAGCTCGGTTCATGGTGTCCACCAACTCCTGAGGGAGATATTTGGATATGTAGCTGATAACAAGGAGTTAGTCCATGGGTTCAAAAAGCAGATATAAGCCAAGACTTCCTCTTCCGTGTGTTTTCATTGTTTACAACCGGATTAATTCTAAAGAGGAGGCCTTCATGTTTAACTATTATGATTTTTTTAATCAAGTTAATACCAACTCTTCATAAACTTTATTTTGCTGACCTAACTTCCTGCAAAAGCACACGTTTATTTTGAAAAGGCACTGTGCATGTAGCCAGCATGCACTGAAAGGCTGTAGGTATGTCTTGTCTGCATCCTTGTAGGACCTTGTAGTCTTCGCATTAGACCTGGACTGGGTCCTCTGCCAACCACATAGGCTGAACCGAGCGGTCTGACTTGCATCAGCTTTAACTCCACTGCTCCCGTTGCCTTGCAACCTGCTGCTCTTTCTGACAGTAAAAGCTTTAAAACCTGAAAAACTTAAAGTACAAAGAAGATCTTCTTATTTCATTTAGTTTAGGGAGATATGCTTCTCCTCCGGGGCATCATATACTTCAGGCACATATAAGAACATTTTCTGGTTATTTTAAATTCAGATTAAATCAGTTAAACCATATACTTTCAGCTAAAAGAAATAATGCAATTTAAAGGCAGCTGAGATTCCATCAATACTGTCAATAAAACCCACAACAGCAAACACATTTATTAACTTTTATGCAAGGACATTTTATTGTTTTGTAGCAAAGGATACAAGCTATGTTAACTGTAACTTAAGATATTACAGAATATGTCCAAGCTACAGTAGCTGACTTAGGCCAGGTTAGTGTTACGTTCTAGGTCATATCTTTGGTTGTCCTGCCCTGGTTTTCACCAAGTGTTGGACGATGAATGAAGTGGATGTGTAAACCTTATTCGGGGACAGTTATGTTTTGCTAACTTCTTTAATTGGGGTCCTTTAACTCCATTAACTGATTTTGGGGGAAATGTTCTGAATTGCCAGAATAAACCAACCCTTTTGCAGTACAAACCTGTTTCCTTGTGCCTTGACAACTTAGTCCACGACGGTCGCGACACAAATCGTTCTCCTTCAGCTTGATGCTGCTTCCTCCGGGCTGCATAAAACACAACTTAAAGTAAAGTTAGTATATAATCACACAACAAAACAAAAGGAGCAAAGCAAGTTCAGTGTCTCTATGTATTTATTCTCAACGTTTGTAACATTACTGACTTAGAAAGTGATCTTTCAGAACTTGTCTGAACTCACTTTGATCCATTTCTGTTCATAATATAAAGTATAAACATATAGTATAAAACCGTTACAACCTCAGTAAGATGTTACTCAGCCTGTAAACTGTTATTAAAAGGGACTTTTTACTAATAACTACAGGCGAGCTGCCGTTAACTGCAGAGCGGCTCCCGGTAATGTGAGCTGCTTGTTCTGTATTTGTTATGAATGGGTATTAATACATTGATGTTCATTAAAAGTGGTACATGGATGCAGGGGGGTTCAGGTGTGGAGGGCAGTCTGGGTTAGGGGCTGTTCAAAACAGGCATCTAGTTGTCCTAGTCCTAGTCTGGGCTGTGCTCCTTCCACTGATTGATCGGCAATAGCTGGAATTCATTCCCCAATCAACTCCAGGCTTGGTATTCTCCAGCCCTCCACTCATTCTGTGTATGTGTGTGCGTCACTTTTGTGTAACAGATCGTGTTTGCTCCTTGATCTGTATTGATCTTCCTCCTGGTTTGGAAGAGTAAATTATTCACAGTTTAGCATTACTTATCGTTTTACTATAGATTGTTATCCGCCAATATTCAGTCAAATATGTTAAAATCTGTTAGATTAAGACGTGTTCAGGCTTGTTCTGTGAAAATTAGTATTGAACGAATGTAAATGATAAGTTATAAGTTACATGATGTGTTAACATGTAATCTGGTGAAATGTAGTGAAAAACTTCAATAGTTTGAGGGAAATACTAGAAAGGAATTATAAGCAGACTATTAGATCATTAAAAGTCCCTATGCCAAGGTTTTATTTAACCCATAATTCAATCTTAGCCCATACATGATCTTATAATTATTTTAATTGTGGAATCAATTAAAATGCTTGATCAGATGAAATTAATTTTGGGATGATGGAAAGGAAAACGTCTGAATTCTTGTCGACTGTTTCATTATCTGTAGCAAAAAACTTGTAGGTTTTTTTGCGCAGATCTGATCAGTTATCCGGTCCAAAAACTGTGTTTGACGATCGGTTGCACCTCTAGTGTACACATATTTTTTGTCCCCCGGTCCCCCACATCAACCTGCCCTCCGTTTGTGAGGCACGTGTTGGGCTGAGGAATACAGACCTGCCCAGCCTGGACATCCAGAAAAGCCCTCTCATTAATTCTGCAGAGGAAGACTTGCTTACTGAGCCCCGAGCCTCCGTACTGCTGAGGACAGCCTTTCCCTGCATGCATTGATTTCTCCGGCTTGTTGTCCCCCCCCCCCCCCACACTTACATACACACTCTCTGTCCGGGGCCAGCTCAGCATATGCTTCCCCCACACACTGAATGATCGGAATATCATAAGACGGACTATGATGAATGCTAACTAGACAGCAACTTCTGACTTTGATTAATGAAGATACCGTGCCGGTTCACAACAGCAGACCCAGCGCCTCTCAGCCCAAACCACAGATAACTGTTTGCTAGGTATTAATTCTGGTTAACCAGGCAGCTGATTACCGGATGAATTAAGTAGCTCACTGTGGACTTGGAGGTACAATGAGACTCTGGCACACACACACCGATCATACCCTTACAGCACACCCACATGCATTCGCACAGCAATGAGGGGTCCAAATGCATAAGGTGAGCCTTTTGAAGGTGAACCAGAGGGCCCACAGCCCACTCTGACGTCGTTGAGCTCCTCCTTTGTTTATTTTTCTGCTGACTTTGCAGCTCCATTCAAAACAAATCACTCTTTAGTGCTTCCATATTTTTATGGCTGCATGGGCGCCCAGTAGCCTTTCTGTGTGGAGTTTGCATGTTCTCCTTGTGTCTGCGTGGGACCAATCCAGGATGCGCCCTGTCTCTCGCCCAAAGTTAGCTGGGATTGGCTCAGACCCCGTGCAACCCGGTATGACGGATGAGTGGTTTGAAGATGGATGGATGGCTGGTTATCTTGTTCAATTTTTTGAGGGGAGAAAAATATGATCATTTAAAAGTCTATCCACAGCCAATGCACATAAAAAAACACATAGACTCATTGCATAATAGTGATTCACAATACCAGGAGAGGTGTGAAGGAGATACACCTTCTAAAATGAAATAATGTATGCTAAATATACTGTACATCAATATATAATGCTTACTGGCCTGAATACTTTATAACAACTGATGTTCCAGCAGATTGTTAGCACATATTTGGCTATCCCAACATTTACTTTCTCTCCTTAAAGCATATTGAAACTTAATAACGTGGCATTTTAACAGCTTGGCGTAGAAGCTCACTGCATATCAGGGTCTCTCGAGGCGACCTGCCAGCGACAGCAGTTACTTTCTGGCAATAAAACATATAGAAACTCATAGGTCCGTGTACCTTTTTGATAGTTTCTTTTACCGTAAAAACCATAAAGCGAAAATACATAAAAATTGGTGTAAGTCCGTGTATCATTGGTTCTTGATTGATTTTTCAATTGATGAACCCGAAAACCAAAAACGATTAGTTTTTCCGTTATTCAATTGAGAAACCAAGAAAGAAAAAACTAATCGAAAAACGGGCCGCTTGCCGACATTTTAAGTTTGTGACCCAAATTACTTTTTTGTGTATTTGCCCATTTCCTCCACAAAAAAAGAAAGGTTACAAAGTCAAAATTATGACCTGAGATATGCGCATGCGCAGATTCCTTGCAGCTGGTTGTTGACATCACTATGGTCACAGAGAGGTATCGTTTGTGTTTTAACAACGTCTCGCGTGATGAGTGATCATCATGAGTTCATGATATAGCTTAATTATTTTGAAGGTATTTCAATATTATCTTGGGTCAAGGGAGGGGATCAAACAACATAATCATGATCCCTTAGGCATCCAGAAATGAATTGAAACTAAGTCAATGTATATATGTATGCCCCTTTGCTCACATTCCCGTTCTATATTTCATTCGGCATACATTCTGTTCATAACTGCATTTCACTACTTTTTGCACTTCTGGTTACATGCTTAGTGTATTTTGTTACTTTCATTACCTCCACACTTTGCCTTTGCAGTGAATTTTAAAATTTTAATTTTAATCCAATGCTAAGTAGTACATGTTTTGATAAGTACATCAGTATCAACTTTTATTTCAGACTCAAGGTCCAAATAGTACAAAACAGTAAACATATATATATAAAGATTAAAAAAGAAAAATGCAAGCAAGGTCACAAGCAGAGTATAGACCTACAAAGGCCTTAATACATATTCTGACATTACCAAATGTAATATATCATTTCATATCTCCATAAGTGCAAAAGGAAACTGATGGAAATAGCTAAAGAAATAACTTAGTCTTCCCCGGAAATAATTTGTGTAATGTTATTTAACTGACAGATTTTAACAAAATATTACTGTATTTTATCTTGTCTTGAATTCAGCTGTAAAGCGTTCATTTACTTCTTGTACGTCTACTTAAATATTTTTTCTAATGTTTTTAAGTAACTTTCAACTCAAAACGCAAATCCGTTGTCACGTGTTCTTGCTAGATGTTGGTGATCTGTAGCGGACTAGTTTTTGTACTGACATTACAGACTATGTTTATCATCATTCATGTCCATCTTCAGACAATAATATTGGGTTCTAGTCCATCCGCTTTCACAGCTTCTTGTCTGCCCAAGTCCAAACTACACGTGTCAAACTCTGACGGCACAGTTTGAATGCAAAGTGAGGGCAAAATATCAACGAGGCAAACCGGCCATATATATAAATAATTCAGGGTAAAACCATCAGATAAAACTGGGCAATTTGTACGTGCATTAGTTGGTTGGCTGAGTCACTAGTCACTCATTATTCCGCCGTGTCCAATTGGCCTAAAGTACATATTATGGGCGGGCGTTATCTCCGTGGCACTGGGGGCGTGACTGATAGGTCCGACAGGAAAAACTAAAGAAAGGCGAGGATATCCAATAATACGGTAAAAATGCTGTAAAAGTAACTCCTCGCATTGGGTATTTGCTAACTTGGTTTGAATATCAGGTTAGGTGTTAGAACCAAGCGATGTATAGAGCTCTTAAAATGTTAGATATCTAGTTTGACCAGAGGCCAGGTCCCCCGGAAAACTCAGCAAAGTTAGCAAGCTAATAGTTAGCCTCCTTAGATGGAATGGCAACCGCTGCTAGCTAGAAGTACTCTTTCGTTAAGAAATAGAGGCTAAATGAGGAAGTCAATGTACTTTAAGGCGACATTAGGATAGCAAGGTATATATAAGGAGAAGCAATTCCCTAGAGATTGAGTTGACATACGCTATAGCCCTTTGCACGAAGAGGTAAACGGCAGTGAGGAAGTGAATTTAAGTTATAATTATACAGAAAACGTTACGTCAGACCTTTGAGCACTTACTCGGATATTAGCCATTTTCTACAGTTCCACGTCTACATATTTGACTCTCTAACGCGGGTAAAATGTTCATATATCAACATCAGCTGGTGTCACTGTGGCTGTGGGCTAAATGCCATGTGAATGAGGAGATCCATCCACCAACGAGCTCTAGATGCTTCCACTGAGTTGTATACAGGCACGATGGTTTAGTGACGCACATATTCCAAATACGCGTGTTTAGGACAACAGCCGTGGCAGGTTAGAGGTTAACACCGTGACATCTAGTCACCATGATGTGTCGATTTAGGTAATCTTTAAACGGGAGGAGATTGCTTTTATGTTATGAAGTGATTTATTGTCACAGGTTTTGTTGATTTAAGAACAAAGTTTTTCAGTCAAATTCTTGCTCTAGAGATTTTTGACGAATACAACACAAGGTCACATTTATTATCTGTTGTCTAAAGTGTAACACGCGTCAGTCGTGTCACAGAATGTAAAGGGACCTGCTTCTATTGTATTTCCCATCACACTGAGCACATCACATACATTAGCACATAAACATTGGACAGAGGAAACGGTTGATGTCAAGTAGTCGGCGTTCGTAAATCGATGGAGTGAATGTGAGTAAATGAACCTTTGTTCGGGCAAGTGGACACAAGAGACCAATCTTTCCAGAGTCTTAATAATAATAAACCAATCAAAGTCATGGATCCGCAGTTCAACGTTGTGTTAATGCAGGGCACTTATTTTTTTTAAATCTCCGGTTAGATTGAAGAGTAAAAAGGGCCTCGCACATGAGAAGACCGGAAACTGCAGTGCCACTGTCAAAGCGCCGAGCTGGAAACGCAGCAGTTCACATTGCATGGTTGCTTAACTTTTCTAAAAATACATTGTGATGATATATTGCAGCGGAACCTGACAAGATTTGAGGAGCAATGAGCAGATGTTCATGGTTTGAAGGAGGGATTTCATTAAGTGTGCACTGGCGTGGCGAATTTGATTTGATTCTGATCAACTTGAGTGGTTAGTTGAGCAAAGAACATGTTTCATTCATTGCAAACCGGTGCAAAAATATTTTCACACTTTACACACCCCAGCACTTCCTGTTTAGCCTCTTCACATTCCATGGCTCAACAGCTCTGTTTCCCATGACGAAACGGTTCATACCACTGCCCGTGATAAGTTGTCTAAACGTTAACTAGGATTTCATATTTTCAGTCTGACTTCCCAAACTCTTTCGGTGACATCCCTGATCTTGAATACAGGTCAATGCCTTTATCCTGTTGTTATTCTCTCAGATGGCAGCAATCAGGAAGAAGCTTGTGATAGTCGGTGACGGTGCCTGTGGAAAGACCTGTCTCCTCATAGTGTTCAGCAAAGATCAGTTCCCCGAGGTTTATGTGCCTACGGTGTTTGAAAACTATGTGGCCGATATCGAGGTGGACGGTAAACAGGTAAGCTGTTCATTATTCCGAATAAACAATATTGGACAATTTCAATAAAATACATACATTTAAACTAATGTCACAGGGACAACTGCAGATCATTAAAAAAAATAGGCAGAGCTGAAAATCCCATAAAAGTGGAAACTTGAATAAAGGCAGAAAGGCGACTACAAACATAAACTTGATGTTATTGTGACCTTTTATATTGGAATATCATTGGAGTTTTTAAATACATTGACTAAAATACCTGTATTTTCCAAAAATTTGAACTATTCGATTAACAAAACATTCATTTCACAAAAACTGATTGGTCATGTGAAGACATTTACTTTTTGTCCTTTTTTAAATTAAACATCATAACATCTTATTTTTGTCTTTTCTGATTTACTTCATTCAATTGTATTTTTTTCAAAAGGATTTTGAATCTTCCCGTACATGTTTGCATGGCATAGAGGCAGCCAGGTTTGTCGTGAAAATATGGTGGAAGAGGTCTGACTATCCCGTCCTGCTCTAGGTGGAGCTGGCTCTCTGGGACACAGCGGGTCAGGAGGACTACGACCGCCTGAGACCTCTCTCCTACCCAGACACAGATGTCATCCTCATGTGTTTCTCCATTGACAGCCCTGACAGTTTGGGTGAGGCTTCTTCTTTTGTGGTGCTGCTTTTTCTTAAACATTCTGTCGGGATCTGATCTGTATTCAACATGTACACCTTATGCCTGTTGCAGAGAATATTCCGGAAAAGTGGACTCCCGAGGTCAAGCACTTCTGCCCCAACGTGCCCATTATTCTTGTTGGGAACAAGAAAGACCTGCGGAATGACGAGCACACGCGTCGGGAGCTGGCAAAGATGAAACAGGTTCGTGAGACGGCACTTCCCCCTCAAGCTGCTGTGGGCTTCACCACCAAACTCACAAGAGCCCTAGTGCATAAAAAAAGGTTACGTTAAGTACCAGTCCGCATCGTTTGACCTATGCATGCTGGCTACTCACCAACGAGAGCAGCATTAAACTCTGTGGAAGCTAGCATAGAGCTAAAGGGATGGTGTGCATGTTTTGTAGCCTGGTTGTATAAAGGGCTTCTCCATACGGAGTGTGCAAAAACAGACAAGAATACTAGCATGGGAGGGAGCAAGGTATTTTAGAAATGTAATGTATTGACTGGGCCGATGGCTTGAAACTAACAGCGCTAAGAGTTCTATAGACAAACGTGCTGACTTCATATGAGCCCAGTTCAGAATGAAGACTGTGCGGCTGCCTCACACGCACAAACATGCACTAAAATCATACATCGCCAATGCTTGGTAAAAAAAACGCTGAGGAATGGTTTGTTCACACTAAGCAAAAACATAATTTTGTGCAGTGTAATCTGGATGCAATTCATCCAATCGAAGGCTCACTACTTAACAAATACATCCATCTCTATGAAAATCTCCTTCCCATGTAGTAAGACACAAGAACAATCTACATTCATTTTTAAATTATGTCCTGTTTACTACCAGCTCAAGATCTCCTTTCATGATTTTGGTTGATCTGTTGATCCAAACAGGAGCCAGTGAGGTCAGACGAGGCGAGAGACATGGCTAACCGGATTAATGCCTTCGGGTACCTTGAGTGCTCGGCCAAGACGAAGGACGGTGTGCGGGAGGTGTTCGAGATGGCCACCAGGGCGGCGCTGCAGGCCAAGAGGCGAGGCAAGAAGGGTGGCTGCACCCTGCTATAGAGTGTCTGGTCATGCAGGATCTGGAGGGGGGGAGAGAAATAAACCAGGCCAAAAAAAATCAAGAAATAAAAAAGATCCCTCCTCCGTGTCTGCTTGGTTACCAAGGCGGGCACTATGAATGCGGCGGTTATGAGGAGAGAAAAGGGAGTATATACATTTACATGTACATGGTTATAGCTTCTAGCTTTCAAATGAAAGTATTGTAATCTTGCGTTAAGGATTCTTTAGACATGTCATAATTATGAGAAGGAAACATTGCTGTCACTCGTACCTTTTCAATGTGTGGGGGAAAATGGAAAATTTCAGTTCCAAACCTGTGGGCAGTCCGAGGGCCTCCAGTGGGACTCGTGTTTTTGTCTTTCTTCCACTCTTTCATTCCCATGTGAAAACATCCCCGAACATTGGAAGGGCTTCTTTTCATTTTATGAACCTCTATTCTTTGACACAGCTGTTGTTCATTTAGAGCAGATTTTGATGAGACCAACTTGCTTGAATGTTTTGTAGCTTGTAACAAGTTTGTAACAAGCTTGTTCATGAACATGTTAAGCTGTCAGTGAGACAATAACGTGATTGAGTTGTTGTGGACAGTCAGATACTGTATAAAGTTGGGTATCAAATTTAACAGCTCCAATTTGACTTGAGAGGAGTAGACCATAATATAAATCTGGCTTGTCTAAAGAGACTTTATTTCGGATTAACCTTTTCCATAGGTATATATCATATTTTTGTCCGATAGATCCCTGATTTCAGATCTGCTCATGTTTAATTTTCATTAATGCAAACCCAACACCTTCTGTGTCCCCATTATCTATATTAATTTACCATTCACTACACATTGACTATATGTCGAGTTTTGTTTTGTTTTTTAACACAAACGCAGTTTTCAGTTGATGATTCTCCCCTTGTTGTTTTACTACTATTGTGGAAACACAACACTTTATGAACAGATTCTACATTGGAAATCATCCAGGTTGTCCTGTAGTTTTCATTTAAAAACATCTACAGGAAGTATAGTTTTAGAGGCAGTAACTTAACGGCAATAAGTGAAGATAGTACAGAAAACTCCAGCCTCAATGGTTTAACTGCCGTCATTGGACATATTATTTAAATAGCAGCTTTTATTTTGAATGTTTTGGTGTAGCTGGCACCTGCCAGTGTGTTATTTGAAGGGGTTTGGTTTCCACTCTGGCTGTTCACCTGGATGTCTGCAACCATTCTTTTTTTCTGCTTCTTTTCTGTTGTATGTTATTTTAACCATGTGATATTCTACTGGCTAATGTATTATTTGCACAGAGCTTTAAAAAAAGCAAGTCAAATTCTGAAATACAAAATGCAAGTAACTGCTAAAGGATTGGTTATTTGTTAGAGGAATATTGTTTTGTATACAAGTTAATCCTCACTTTCCGCCAGTCGTCTTTTTTAATGTATTCTAAAGGAAATAAATTGTAACCATATTCTCACATGATTTGTCTTTATTTCAGTTCATGCATTTGACTGGCTCTCACGGGTGTTGGTTGACAGCTATTGTTGGATTTAGATGGGAATAAAACCAAATGTAGGGTAATAAACAGGCCCCTGGAAACTTAACAAGCCTATTAGACCACCGAGATGTGAGGACAATGTAATCAATGGTTCACCTTGCAGCCTTTGTGGTGGGAGCATATTAAAGATAAAACAATGTTTTTTTCAGGCTGAAGGTAAAAACCAAAAGCAGCAAAAAAGAGGCAAAGTTGCAACGCTACTATTTCCCTTCACGTGTCTGGGGGGGAAAAGAGATTAGCATTTCTCAAGGAGTTATCATTGACAGCAAGTTTCTTTTTGTCTCACTTATTCACAAAACTAATATTTTCTCCAATGAGACTTGACAATCAGTGAGGGAACCGAAGCGATGAAGAGCATAGTCATAGATTTCCAGCTTCTCACAGTTCACTCAAAGATGTATAATTCTTTTGTAACCAGCTTAAAGACCCTTTGTTGCAAGTGTTCAAGGAAAGTATTTCGAGGTTATCAACCTTCTTTTCATAATAGAAGAAGGAGTGGACCTGAAAAACTGCAATAATTTTGCTTTGCTAAGAGTTGACATTAAGCAACCAGTATTTAATCAGATGGTCGATATAGACAAAACATGTGGGGTTCAAGGCTGGTCCATGTCTAACAGCCTACCCCAAGTCAGAGATCAGAGATCCTGTTTTCCCAAGATGGCAACCTTCCTCTTTGCCTCTTGGAGAAGGCCTTTGGTCACTAGTACTGATAAGTTAAGTTATTTTGTTCAAGCTCAGTTTTGGCAAAATATTTCCAACATGGCTATATTTGCTGTATACTGACATTACTAGCGCAGCTTTGGTAAATAGAGAAAAAAATAGAGCACCTTTCAAAGTCAAACTGAGTGTTCAACGGGGTTGTCGACTTTCCCCTTACAAGTTCATCCCTGCAATTGAGCCCATTACATGTGACGTAAGGCAAGCAAAAGATATCATAGGCCTCCCGTTTGCAGGTTCAGTTTGCATATGGGGGACCTTATTGTCATTCTCACAAATAATAGATCCGTAAGAGACACCTTGTTGGTTTGTGAAAACATCACCTGGAACCAATCAGAGCAAAATGTGCGACTCTCTCTTAATGCATAAAAAAAGATACAATCAAATATTAGGAGAACAAATAGTTGAGGATATGGAGGACACCAATTCCCATTTACCGAAATTTTGGAAAGACAAGCTCCACCAATGGCAAGACGTCCAGGTTATAAGAGCAAAATTCCCTGCATCTTTTGACATTTTTGACAACAACCGTTGGGTTGCTGCACTTGGATCATGGGACAAAGGCTCACCACAAACCTGTCCAAAATAATATGATACAGCATTTTCATGCACAAAACTAGGTCTTACTCAATGCTCAAATGACAAAATCACCACATACGTAGAAGATATTCTGTACCCAATCCATTCAAAGTTAACTCCTGTGGGCACATAGATAAATACAAATAGTATGGTACAATGTGAATAATTCCATCATAACTAATCATGGATTTGGACTTTGGATTTGGACGTTGTAAAAACCAGTGTATGCCCACAAGAGCGTTACTTGGGAGGAGCCGCAGTGCCCTCGGCTTCCAATCGTGGCAGTGAAACACCACGGCACCTGTAATGTTTATGTTGTCAAAAAGGTTTAATTAAAACTCTAGCAGGGTATTTCTCCCTCAAATTTCATCCCAATTTTTTTCCACTGTCCCCAATCCATATTTTTTGGAAACCCTGAGATTGAGCCCTCTCAGCATGGAGAAATTAAAAATGAATGCCTCGTCAATAAATTAGAGTAGAATTAGTCCTCAGTTGCAGTCTATAACGTCTGATGGAGTCCTGCCACAAATTCCTGATAGCATGGCTCTGAAATGAAAAGCATACAGCCAACACAAAACATTAAAAACTTTCAAGTTGTCAAAAAAAAATTTCCATTTCATCCAGTGGTGATTCTGTAAGATAGCCACAAACCTGTATCTGGGTCAATAAACGAGTGTCTGATGAGGAAGTCCAAGACCACCATGGCACAGTTGGGTTTGAAGTCATCAGTGGCCAGCAGTTCCTTCACCTGAAACCAAGATAGAAGATCAAATCCTATACGCATGTCTGAAATCTAAAGATATAAATATCACTCTGCAGAATGTATCCTTAACCCCGACCTTATCTAGGGGCAGTAGGTAGAAGTCTTGGACCTCTCCATCACCTGCTCGAGGCTTGAAGTCCAGAGGAAGTTCCAAATCGAAGACAAACTGACTTTCTGCGAACACCCCCTCCTCGTCCATGTAGGTGTAACTGGAACATAGGTTCAAGTAGTTCAGTGTGCTGCTGCATTGACAAGAATGTGAAGGCAAATTAATATCAAAATCTGAGAGCGCAAATCAGGTCCATATGTGCGAAAATCAAACATTTGCGAGCCAAAGTCCCTCTCACGCGAGCGAAAGTCAAGCAAATTGCTTGCAAAAGTTCTCCTCGCTTGGCTGTTTTCTATGGAAGCCCATTTCCGCCACAAAAAAAAGAAGGGTTAGAAAGTCAAAATGACTTAATGCGCAGGCTTCTTCGTTGATTGGTACATTGACTTTCCAAACCCTCTTTGCGACTTCTTGTCAAAAGTGACCAGCGGCCTTATCTGGTTTTATTGGAGACTTTTGTGGTGTCTGACGTGACGTATTGTATTGTATTGCAGTTACTGTCCTTAGCGAGTCTCACAGAAACCTGGCGGCTTGCAGCAGTCCAGCTGCAGTCAGAGAACAGAGGAGCCATACGTCACGTCCAGACTGAAATCAACGCGTGCATGCACAAAGACGCCGCTGATTCTGCCGCGTATTTCCTTATCAAGAAATTAGCAACACTGGTTCAACAAAGAGAGAACTCTCATCAGGACTTCAATTGTTACTAATCACGATAACTACGGAATAAATACCACCCGGAACGTATTTTATCTCCCTAGAAGTTTGATTGATTTCGGACTCGGAAATACCGAAGATAATTTAGACTCCACTAAAGGTCAGACGTCCCTGTCCTCCCTGTTTGTTATGAGAGTGGAGTGGGTGGGTGCAAGTGTCCGTAGAACGTTTACAGTTCGGTAAAGTTGGCAAGATATTCACAGCTATTCAGCGAGACGTTGAACACAAACGACACCTCTGTGTGACCGTAGTCACCAACCAAGTCATAATTTCAACTTTCTAACCCTTCTTTTTTTGTGGCAGAAATGGGCTTCCATAGTTTTCTGCTCGCTTGTGAGTTATTTTTCTTTTTGATAGTAAGGGGGCGGACCCAGTCACCATGGTATCTCTACATCTAGTTGGTTACAAACCTCGTCTTTGGCTGGATTTCATCTCTGTTGAGAGTTGTGCATTCCCAGAACTATGGAAGCCCATTTCCGCACAAAAAAAAGAGGGGTAGAGATTTGAAATTAAGAGATGTTCCCACAAAGCCTGCTAGTGCAGCTGTCGACGTTGGTGATGGGTGCCATCACATGTGAAAACACTACAAGAATCAGGAGAGCCGCAACGTTTCTGTGGTTTACTTCAACACCGACCGGAAACACATCATCGGTCCTATCAAAATACAAGCATGTTATCAAAATACGGGCATAACGTGAAACCCTGTCGTAGAGACATAACAATGACAACCACACACACACTTTTTCGTCACTCAGGTCTTAGAGATTTTAGAGGGCCTTCTTCTCCAAAAGCAATTTGCAAGCCCCCTGTGCCCCTCCCTCCCTGCCCCCTCCATCCTCAAGGCCCACTCCTTAAGGCTGGCGCATGCTTCTGCGTCTTTACGCGCAGTTGTGTCGACGCACTTGTTTCAATTCATGGTTCAAAAAGGGTTGCGCGTGTTGCAAAGCAATTCACCGCCAGAACAATATGTGGAGTAACGTTTTTTGTTGAAGACGACCGAGAGAGTGACGTCTTTGTGTGTGGAAGTTGTTGGTTTGTTTATTCATTTATCATAGACTTTTTTGCCCCGTGCATCACCACTGTTGCTTTTCGTCGCCTTTTTTTCGTGGACATATTTGTCCCGTAATTTCCTCCACAGCTTTGTGCACCCCTCGAACGGCAAACTGACGTTTTCAGAGATCTCCCTCCATGAATCGGAGGCCATCCGCACGTCCTTATAGTTCGCAAATGACGGTGAATGATGAATAAGTGGTCATATTTACGGATTTCTTCCGACAAAAGCTCTTCAATCTGATCCATTTTCTCGTAAAAAAGCTTTGTTTTAATAATGGCGGTATTGTGCTATGAAACTGGAAATGTGAGACTTTGGAAAGGATGCAGTTAGCAGACCAATCACAGCCGTGCGTGCTGGAGGAGGCTTGCGTAGCTTTTGGCGCTAGTCTAGAAAAATGGGTCGACGCACTCTAGGAGGGAGGAAAAGGCATGCAAGGGACACGCAAGGGGCTCTTGCGTCTGCGTGTCCTTGCGTTTCTCTGTAAACGCAGAAGCATAAACTAGGCTTTACACACAAACACACATACACAACCCACATAGAGTGAATTCTAAATTAAATGCTTGTGTTTCAGCATACTTTCAAACACAGACAACGTCATCAAAATATTGTGCTTATTGAGGACTCTCTCGTCTTTCTACCTCGTATGCGTTTTCAAATATTCATCATTTTCTTCACGTTGATTCTCTATGAATTTCTTAAATTCTCCTAAACTTCAACTGTCAGATCTTTCAGATTCTGTATATATCTGATCCCGACAACTCTCCCCCCCCCACACACCCAATCCCATAATTTCAAAATAAGAGGCTCAATAATCAGTTTACTGTATAGGGTCTCATCTGTCTCATTGTTTGGACAAAAATCCATGTTCATACTTTCCGGCCATTAATTAGCTTGTCAAGAACAACAACTGTTGCAGCTGTCGTTCATCACCATAACAACCAGAAACATGCAAGCACTCACTCTGGGTTATTGATATGAGGTCATTGATATGATATATATGACACATGACTTGAACATATTAAGTCCTTTTATGTCGACATGTTGCAAACCCCACCTCGTCCCTTCCTCCCTCCCTCCCTTCATCCTCCAACATGAATTATGCTTTTTTTGTCTCTCAGGTCTAAGAGATTTTTAGAGGCCCTTCTACCTCTAAAACATAAATCTACCGTCAGGTTTGCCGGTCGAGGGATGTGCAAAGTTGTGGAGGAATAAGAAGACTTATGCACACAGAGTTTTTGTAGATACATTCCTGGCCAAATCGAGTCTGTTAACTAGATTTTATCAGCACAAATCAGCTAACTTACCCTTTAACTCCAAGAGACTCACCTTACATTGGCTACAGGGCAAGCCTTTTCTGCAAGGGTTGCTGGGATACACGCTTCCTCCTGACATTCTTTGACCAGAGTGTTTTTGATACTAACACCAGCTGCGATACCGCCTGCTGCCTTCAAAAGACACAAGACGTCACTCTGAGATTAATCATTTGGAAATCTGACATGTCAAATTGGACATGTTTCTGACTTCATCTCATCTTCAACCTCTTATCCGGGTTTGTGTCGCGTGTTCAACAGTTCCAGCAGAGACCCCAAACTTCCATTCCTCGGGCCATTTTGGACTGTAAACCCCCCGCCTCGATATCCTGACTATGAATACCACAAACGGGATTGGTGACAGGGCGCAGCCCTGGCAAAGGTCAACAGTAAAACGCCCTCCAACTTACTGCCGAGACCACTATGGGCGTACAGGGATTGGATGGCCCCAAGAACGGACTCTATCACTCCCGCAACTCCTCCCGCAGTCTCTCGGGGAACCCAGTCATATGCCTTGTCCAGGTCCATGAAATACATTTAGACCGAATGAGCATACTCTCAGACCTTCATAATTCTTGCAAGAGTCTAAAAACATATATCATCACAGATTGCTGGCATCAGTCGATCACAGTGTTTGCTCACCACATTGTCCAGAAGTCCGGGGTATGTCTGCTTAGTGAGGGAGCGTCGGGCCAGCCACATGCTAACTTCGCCGCTGTTCCCAATCGTGTAGCCGTTGACGTGCACTCCGTACCGCTTGACTCCAAAGAGACCTGAGGTTTAGCATCACAGTGAGCTTACACACCAATACCGTTAGAAGCAGAGTGAGCTGCCAAAGCATTTGCCAGGACTACTTACTTGTAGCTGCTCTTTCCATCCACATCAAAGGAGGGTCGAAGAATTTTGGCATCACACTGTACTTCTGAAAGATAATGAATGCTTCAAGATTACTGAGGGAAATTTGGGGTAGGATGGGATTTTAATTCCAGTGCATGACATTATAGAAAGCCTCATTAATGTTGTCAGTAAAGGACAAACTAGCATTTCCACCTTGCTTGGGACAGATCTCATGGAAATTCAGTCAACTAAAATGACATGGAGTTTTAACAACCTAATGTGAGGTTGGTGTTGAGGTTTTTAAAAGTTCTAATCATAATCAAATGACATAAAGAAAAGACTGCACGTGTAAGGAAAAACACATCTCCTATCTGCCACTATGTTTACTGTTAGTGCTGCAGTAAAATGATGGCTAATATTGTGTTTTTGGTCTTTTACAAGGCCTTTCACACCATCGATCACAATCAGATAGTTCATTTCTTAATGTGAATTATCCCTCATATTTTGGATGGAGCCCATCTTTCACTTTTTATAAAGCCACTAGATTTACCCAAGTGTATATATGTATGTTTATATTTTCCTGTTTTTGTTCATATTATTCCAATATTTTGTACGAACTTGTCTTTTAATCATCTTGTATGCTCCTCATGTGTAATTGTTCGATACTATTAATATTTTCTTTACATAACGCTACTGTTGACCACCAATAGGTCACGTTGATCACGTTACGTGAAGATCTCGCGGTACATCTTCCGTGTGACGTCAGAGCCCCACCTCGTCCCTCCACCCTTTCAGACACGTCAGGGAGCCCCCCTGTCTCTCGGTTCGCAGGACTGAGTCCACGGCCGCGGACCTCGTCTCGTTTGAGTCCCAGCTCGGGCACAGCGAAAGCGCGCCCCGGCGCGGAGGACAGAACACTTTCGGGTACCGTGTCAACACCGAAGCAACGTGTGGAGGAACCCAGCCCACCTGTGCTCCGTTAACCTCAAACCTCAAGCATTCAGAACGACGGGAGCCTGCCGGAACAAGTGGACAGTGTTATACTTTAATAAGCAACCGTCCACTGACCGTTTTAACTCCGTGTCACTCACCTGGTAAATAAAAGTTATTCATTCGGCGGAGGAGCTGGAGTATTTGTTGGGACCAGGTAGAGTTAGACATTTTACAGACCACCTATCGTGCAACAGTAGAGTAAACTTGTGTAAAGTAGGTGGACCAGACGGCGGATAGCCACGCACGCATGCTAATCAAGCTATTGTTTTGAACGCCATGTTGTTTCTAGAGTGCTCTGCGCATGTCTGCTTCTTCTTCGCGTCTCACTGACGTAACTGGCTGCTCGAGGCTGCGCCCCATCTACAGGTGTTCATCAGTCCATCCAGCCTAAAATGTAATTACCATCTATAAATACCATCTATACACTGTATTTTAGCTATAATATGTTAAACGTCCAATACAAAATTATACATATTACATATATGTTATTATTTCAGTTATTGATAAAAACAATAATGTATTTTAGGCAGGAAACAGAGGTTAATGAGTCCAATAATAAACGCTTATCGACAGTAAATTGTATGTGATCACTGCCAACAATCACGTGGGGGGTTTTCCTAATAGATAAATGCCATTTAAACACCATTAGTCCACTTTTTAAAGCACCATTCGATTAAATTACACTACATGTAATTTAGCTGACGCTTTTATCCATAGCGACTTACAATAAGTGCATTCAATCATAGGGATACAAACTCAGAAGAACAAGAAAGTGCATTTTCCTCAAATAAGCCAATTTACAATTTGCTATAGATAAGTGGCGTTACAAGTACAATTTAAGTGCTACAATTTGTTAGTCTTTTAGTCGAGGTAGAGTCTGAAGAGGTGTGTCTTTAGTTTGCGGCGGAAGATGTGAAGGCTCTCTGTGGTCCTGGTGTCTTCAGAGAGCTTGTTCCACCATTTCGGAGCAAGAACAGCAAAGAGTCGTGATCTAGTCGAGTGTTTTGCTCTCAGTGAGGGAGGGACGGGCAGTTCTGCAGATGCAGAGCGGAGAGTGCAGGTCGGGATGTAGGATTTGATCACGTCCTGGATGTAGACGGGACCCGATCAATTCACAGCATGGTACGTGAGTACGAATGTTTAGAACTGGATGCGGGCAGCCACCGGTAGCCAGTGAAGAGGGCGGAGGAGTGGAGTAGTGTGGGAGAATTTTGGAAGGTTAAAGACCAGTCAAGCTGCTGCATTCTGGATGAGCTGCAGAGGTCTAATGGCGGTAGCAGGGAGACCTGCCAGGAGGGAGTTGCAGTAGTCCAGGTGGGAGATGACAAGAGCCTGAATCAGTACCTGCGCTGCCTTCTGAGTGAGATGGGGACGTAATTAAATATGAAACAACGATACTTTTTTTCACAAACCTGAAAAAGAGTTTTGTTTAACTGCAATATAGCCAAATTAGTAGGTACGGCCGTCGAGGTAGGACGAGAGAAGGGAGAGAGCAGAGCCTGAGACACCAAGTTCCTGAAGGGAGGAAATAAGGATCTGGTGGTTGACTGTGTCAAATGCAGCAGAGAGGTCCAGAAAGATGAGGACAGAGGAGAGAGAGGCGGTTCTAGCAGTGTGGAGTCCTTGCTCTGAGACAGCAAGGAGAGCAGTCTCTGTGGAATGGCCTTGAAGCCTGACTGGTGGGGGTCAAGGAGGTTATTACGGTGGAGATAGGGTTAAAGGAAAAAATGGAAAAAATCTGTAAATATGACCACTTATACAACCCGTCATTGGTGGACTATAAGGACACGCGGATGGCCTCCGATTTATGGAGGGAGATCTCTGCAAATGTCAGTTTGCCGGTCGAGCGATGTACAAAGTTGTGGAGGAAAATACGGGACAAATGTGTCCGCGATGAAAAGCAGCAGTGACGATGCACGGGGCAATAAAGTCTATGATAAATAAATAAACAAACCAACAACTTTCACAAACAAAGACGTGACTCTCTAGGTTGTCTTCGACAAAAAACGTTGCTCCGCCTGTTGTTCTGGTGGTGAATTGCTCTGCAACACACGCAAGCCTTTTTGAACCATGAATTGAAACGAGTGCGTCGACACAGCGGTGCTTAAGACGCAGACGCAGAAGCATGCGCCGGCCTTAAGAGGACAAGGTTCCGACACAGATCCTCGCCAGGTTACCCGGTATATGCAGCCGTCGAGGTAGGACGAGAGAAGGGAGAGAGCAGAGCAGTGATGACTTCAGTGTGGAACAAAATAGTTCCCTTCAGGTGCATCCTGTGGGATAATTGCATGGAAAACTGTGCCAACGTGAACTCTATCACTTTTATTAGGTTTGTATTATTATTTTTATCCTTTTAACCAATATTGTTATTGTCTTTATTTTTTATTTCATTATATGTGAGCACTGGGACCCCTGGGGCTGTATACTGAGTCCCCTGCTGTACACCCTCTTCACATAGAAAAACACCAGTATCATCAAGTTTGCAGATGATACTGCGGTTATTGAATGATTTTACAGGAGTACGGTCGAAAGCATCCTTACCACATCAATCACACTGCACCGCTTGGGACAGGAAGGCCATCCAGCGTGTCATAAAAACAGCATAGCTCATCTTAGGAGCTGCCTCCCCCTCACTACAGGACATTTACTCCACCAGGGTCACCAGGACAGCCCACAGCATCATCAAGGACAGAACAAACCGCAAATATTTACTCAATAAATCCTGCGTTCATTGAATTGCATGTTTTGTAGAAACTATTTGGAGAACATCTAATGTATTACCTCATTCCAATGCTGGTGTCTAGGATTTTCCACTTGTGGACGCTTTTGAGCCATTGCAGCGTTTAGCAACATTTACAGAAGTTACTACACACAAGATCATTTTGCAGAAATATTGCAGAAATTTTATTAAATGCAGGTTTCACAAATAATGCAGACATGGGTCAAATTCATGATCATTATTAGGGTTGTGAATATTTAGGTAATGCCTTGATGATTCATTTTGCAGGTGCATTTTTTTGATACTCTCTAACGTGTGTTTATTACTGTAAAACAAGGCAGCGGACACACATATGACTCCACACGATGGCGCTAGCAAAAGACTGCTGACACTCGCTGCTGCTAAAATGCAAAGAAGAAGAAGAAGAGAAAGGCTGTTATGAGCTGCTTCAAACAAACCCAAAGAAGAAGGAATAATATGGAGTAGTCTTGAGAGGATAAAATCTAATGAATTACAAGATTGGTCCACAAACATCTCAAAGAACTGCGCGTTGGTGTATTGTTAGGACTATGAAGGAAACATCCGCTATGAATCTATTCACTGCACTCTTCCTTCGGCTAACACGGAGCTAACGTTAGCTAGCAACCGGCCGGTGGGGGCTAACGGTCACATCCCCGAATCGATCCCCCGCGAGACGAGGCGACGTTCATCAACTAGCGAACGGTTGGTTTTAACCAAGACCACGAGGTAACTGTTTAATGTCTACAATGAAATGCATATGCGGTGGTGTTCGGTCTTAGCTGGATATTCGGGTGCGACAAATAGCAGTTAAGTTTCTTTTGATGAGTTCAAACTTCGTGATGCTGTCACACAGACCTGATGTGCAAGGCTGGAGTGAAAAGGCATTTAGCCCGGAGTACCGCGGTATTAGCTCTAAAGTGATTTTAGAACCAGTGCACGGGATGTTAGTTAAGTTAGAATGAGGTATGGTGGACGTTTATAACTTATTGCATTACCATACGTTATTATTAGTTCGAGACAAAATGTCACTATGTGTGGTGTGTCTAAAGTAGGACTTCATAAGCAGCCTCGTTTCTGTCATGAAAGTAACCAGCAGAGAGAGACAGAGCTTTCTCTGTCACGTCGTTTATAAATTATTATTCATGATAGTGAACCAGACTACTGTTTTAAGGATTTTATTTATATGAATTATGATCATCTGTGAGCAGATGATCACAATTTTCTTTGGTCCCATCCATATTTCCTTGCTGTTTTTAACTTGTGTTTTCAGTGTGTATTTAAGTTGAAGCAAGTTTGGGATTTAGTATTACAAAATAAAAACCCTTTTTTCTTTTTGTAATGATGAACTTTTTGCAATGTTGTCTGAAAATGGATATTATATATCAGGTTTTCTCTCTGCCTGTCATGAAGCTCCACCCGTTCCCTATGGCGTCGTCTGAGGTCACCATGCAGGACGTGAGCGAGGTGGTGATCGTCACCATACCGGAGACGGTAGGCGAGGACCTCCCCTCCGTGGTGGAGGAGGACAAGGTGGTGCTGGTGACTGAGGACCTGACCCCTCAGCCAGGGTAACCAATCTGTACTTATCAGTAGTGCACAGAGGAATATGAGTTTGAGTTGTTCACTTTGCTTCATTGAAGCTTCTAAGTGCCGTGTGGGTTTTCCAGGGAGGACGTAGTCTCTGTTGAACCCGGAGAGTCGGAAGCGGAGGCTGGTGAAACAGATTCACCGTCGCTTGAAGAGGCCATCATTGGTAAAATGGCCCTGCATGTTTTTGTGGAAATATGCAGTCTTTCCCCTCGATCCAAAGCACAGAGTAGTCTCTGCGATGTTGTAAATCTATCCACGCTTGATCAGATGACAGAATTGACTCTGGCAGAATTGGCTGTATGATAGTGTTTCTCGTCTCCGTCTCTGCAGTGAAGCTGAGCGAGGAGGTAGACGTGGACGTGGAGACCGATGTCTTCTACCCGATTACCTGCGGGGACGTTAAAGCCACTCTGGTGTGGAATAAGTTTGTCTGCCCTGGGATCAATGTGAAATGCGTACAGGTACACGCCGGACCGACAGTCTGTTTAAAAAAAAAAAAAATTAAAAAAAAGAAGCTCATCCACAAAGCTGTTTAAAGAAATGCAGATTTTGAGATCATCAGCAGCTGGTGGCAGTAGTCTTTCTTTATTTTTTTCTCTTATTTTTCCTGTCATCAGTTCAATGAGCAACTCATCAGCCCAAAGGAATTTGTATGCTTAGCGGGGAAATCCACTCTGAAGGACTGGAAGAGAGCCATCCGACTCAACAGCACCATGCTAAGGTGTGGACTCATCAAATACACAAACAGGGAGTTGTACTTGATTTGGTAATATGGGATACAAAGCTCAGAGGCTCCTGTTTTACTCAACAAATACGACATTTATTTAACTGCATGTTTCATGTTTATGATGTTTTACCTGATCCAAATGTTGGTGTCCTGGACCTTTCCATTGACTTGTAGACGCTTTTGAGCCATTATGGTGTTAAGTTCTACAGACGAGATCATTCAGCAGAAATATTACGGATATTATTAAATGTATTTTTTTCTCCATTTTGTTATTTGTATTTGTTAATGTCTGATTGATCCTCACCACTGGTTAATTAATACATTTAATGCTCATTCAACATTGACTTTAAAAGAAAGCTACTGCAACGTCGGAACGCTGACGTACCATTACCAATTTTTACATGCTTTGTGTTAGCTTGGAACATGGGGAAATGACAATAATAAAATGCAGGCATTAAAACTTTTAGCTAAACAAAATTGCACACTCTTTTACAGATTACTTCCTTTTTATTTCAGCATATCAATATTTCCATAAACCAATTTATTCCATCTCTTCCTTCCTTTTCATGATGGTACTGTTTGGTCAGTAAACACAGGTACTCTGTCTGATGATAAAAACCCTTTTCATGGTCTTTCTATTGGCAGAAAGATCATGGACTCTGGTGAGCTAGACTTCTATCAGCACACCAAGGTGTGCTCCAACACGTGCCGCAGCACCAAGATCGACCTGGTGGGGACCAAAGTGTCCGTTGGCGGGGATCAGCCCACCGAGCTGCTTCCTGCCACCCCCTCACCGGCCGACTGTAAGTTTACCCCCCCACCCCCCCACCTGTGTTCACATGCTCCTAAACAATGAGAAAGTGTCATGTATTGAAAACAAAGAGAATACAAATACTGGAATCTAACTAAAGACATGTTGCTCCTGTGATGATTATGGTTATGATAATTGATGATTGAAAACCACTGTGGCTCAGTGGAGAGCAGGGTTGTTCTTCCATCGGAGGAGCTAATCCACATTTCCCCGGGCAAGCCGCACACGTGGCTGTAACTAAGGTGTGAAAATATCTGACCCAATCTAACGATGGGATGAGGTCAACGCGCCTCCCTCTTAAGGCTGGCACATGAGTCTGCATCGTGTCGTTGCAATTCGTGGTTCAAAAAGTCTTGCGTGTGTTGCAGAGCAATTCACCACCAGAACAATAGGTGGAAAACGTTTTTTGTCGAAGACTACCTAGTGAGTCACGTCTTTGTGTGTGAAAGTCGTTGGTCTGTTTATTTATTTATCATAGACTTTATTGCCCCATGCATCGCTACTGCTGCTTTTCATCGCGGACACATTTGTCCCGTATTTTCCTCCACAACTTTATACACCCCTCGACCGACGTTTGCGGAGATCTCTCTCCATAAATCGGAGGCCATCCACGCGTCCTTGTAGTCCGCCAATGACGGGTTGCAGAAGTGGTCATATTTACGGATTCATTCTCTTGGTTTTAATAATCACCAGCACTCATCCGATCTTAAGTATGTCAAATGAAGAGCACGCTGGCCTTCAAGACAACATAAAAGGTAAATCTGGTTCTTGGAATTCCTGGATGACGTCCAGTGGCAGAACATATGGTGGATATCCCTCCTCCAGTTACATCCATGACATGTGGCAGAACACAGCCTGCCTCTTAAGAAAAGAGTTTGCCGTACTTCATAGAACATAACAACCTTTCGTGACTCAGTGGATGAGCCCATTTACACCGTTTAGAGAAATCCTCAACGCAGGGCCAGGGATTCAAAGGTGGCAACACTGGGGCAATGTCATCGTAATGAACACAGTGACAGCTTTGGTCTCAGTAAGCTGAAGTAGTTTACTGCCTGTGTTCTAGTGAATGGAGCAGTGGTCTCGTTCCCGGACATGGCGGAGGAAACCTCAGAGTGGGTCACAGCCATCGGAGGTGAACGACAACCTGCACACACACACACACGCGCGCGCACTCACCATCATGTGGAATGGGCTGATGGAGAGGACCGCTGTATACTTAATGTGTGTGTGTCCAGAGGACTCTGTGGCGTTCTGGCGAGCGGTGAAGGAAGCTGGACTACTGGAGGAGGTGGTGGAAGACTTCCAGAAGGAGCTGCAGGAGGTGCTGAAGGGGTTACAGGAGAGAGTGTGTGACCCACCACTTCAGGTCAAAGGTTGCAACCACACAGACACAATATGCACACACACACACACCGACCGAGGTAGGCGTCTGAAACATTCAATTGAAGGCTGTGTGCCTCGCCTCTAGTTGGTTTGCCGGGGTCCGTTTCAAGTAGGACCCCGGCACACAATCTCTGAGTCAAACCCTAAACTTAAGAGTTTCCCATCTCAAGGAAACTCTAAGTTTTGGATTTCAGAACAGCTGTTTGGAGTTGGTTCAATCAACTCAGAGTAGGTTGACTCAGAGTTGAGGGCATGCAAGGCCACAGAATGAAGGCAGCATGAATGGAGCCATGATACTACGATTTACCATGGCAACAACCACAAACAATCGGTCAGCGTACTTCACCCCTATTGAGCTGGGAATATTAATGCAGGCGTACGGCGAGTATGAACCTGTAATTAGAAAAAAAAGAACACCGCTACTGCAGCATAAGACGGCGTGGGAGAAAATTGCTGTGTGTTCCAACATAGTCTTGTTAGTTAATATTTAATATACACACATCATAATCCATACGTTTTACTAATTCCCAGTGGGAAAATTACATGTTTGTTAGAATGCACTGCACACAGGCTTGAAAAACACACCCAGCCAGTCCTATTTAATCACAAGAATAATATCGCTGGTAAAAACTGGTACAATGGTATTGGACCTATAATGTATTTTATTCAGGTGCAATCCTGTTTTCCCTGCAGTATGAAAGCCAATGCTCTCATCTTGGTGTTTAGGTCTATTTTCATTGTAGAGAAGTGCCGCAAATGAAGCTTGCAAACTTGGCAACGAACATTGCATTTCCTATAACTACAACTACAACGTCCACAATATAAGCATTTGACCGGTGGAAAGCTTTTAATGTGAAGGGTCCACAGCAGTGAAGGTCAAAGCAATTGCAATTACCCACACTGTATCTTAGCCACCGCCAGTCCAGAGATCGGGGCTGTTCTGCTACAAGTGGCTTGAGTAGCTTGAAGCAGAGATGCAGTACAAGGGTCTTCAAACCTCAAGATTTAGTTTCCTTTACAAACGTTTAGTCTTGAGATCCAACAGACGCCTACTTAGGTCAAATCACTCCGCCATTTGTCTTTACAACACTTTTCTTTACTCTGCTGCTTTCATGTTTAACCTGCTGGGTTCTTTCAGATGCTGTTTTGCTGAACAACATAGTACAGAACTTCGGGATGTTGGACCTAGTGAAGAAGGTGTTAGCCAGTCACAAGAGCCAGATGGACCGCTACAGAGAGCAGTACACTCGCAGCCTGGCCGGTCAGTACAAGACCTCTTAGCAGATTCTCACTTTTCAGCATGGCACAGGGCTGCATAAAGATGATGTGTTGTTTCCACATGCAGCTCTGGAGCAGCAGTGCGACGAGCACAGGAAGCGGGCCAAGGAGCTGAAGAGCAAATCCCAGCACCTCAACAACGTCCTGATGACCCTCGCCCCGGTGCCCGCGCCCCCGGCGTTGAAGCGCCCACGACTGACCCGCGCCGTCTCCGGACCGGCTTCGGTGGGCGCCAGCCCCACCCAGATCACCCTGCCGCTCGGCCAGTTGACGGGCCTGCCGCTCAGCAAGGTCCTGACCGTGGCAGGGGCCCAGGCCGGTGCCAACCTGGCCGGGTACACCTTCCTGACCTCCTCACTCTCCGGGGCTGAGCTGGGGTCCGACGGCTCCAACGTGACCGTGCTGTCAGCCACGGCGGGTCAGGAGGGTGGCGGCTTTGTCAAGGTGGTCGGCCCCCAGTTCCAGCTGGTGACGCTGCAGGCCGCACTGCAGAGCCTGGCCGCCACGCAGCAGCAGGTTGGCAGCCTCAGTGTGCTGGATGCCACGGCAACCGCTGCAAATGAGTCGCAAGAGGAAGGAGAGGCAGACGGGGAGGAGGAGAGTCAGCCAGAGCAGGAGGACGGGGAGCAGTGAGGAGACGGTTCCTCTCCCACCTAGTTATTGCCTTCCATTTCAATATTTTGGACGCGGGACTGAATGTCCGATATATTGTGCACATTTTGACTTTTAACAGATCGGCTCAAGCGCGCTCTTCTTTTGTCATTGAACACACAAGCCTTCCTTGTAGAATTTTCACAATGCCTAAATTGATATGGTGGCAATGGTGTGATGTGACTGTAAATATTTATTGGTAACTAATATATTTGATACAGCTGTTTCTGTAGGGATGGATTCCATATAGGCTGGAAACAACCCAGTGTTGTTTAGTTTGATAATAAACTGTGTTTTCAAGAACAAATGGTATGTCACTACATGTTGAATGTCCTTTAGTGGCCAACAAGGTCGTACATTTTAAAGCTTTTTTCCCCACAAAGAAAATCACAATTCAAGGTCAACTTACTGTCTTTTTTCAGATGTCTTTATCAAAACCGCTCAGTTGTCATGGAAGCATTAGCAGCTGTGGTCACATGACCACTATTACTAGATTCTAAATGTGTTGAATATGGGACCAATGTCTCATACCGTAACATGGTATTTTATATTAAGTGACATTGACCATTGGACATATATTTATAGATATATCCCGACAATATATTTATGTAGACAAATATATAACCTACACAAACAAGCATTAGCCTTGTGAGATATATATATCCAACTAGTTCTGTTTAATATCCTCTTATTGTAGGTCAGCTGCCATGTAATTTTGTGACATTGATGTAAATAGGTAATAATGCAGCAGAAATGTGAGACCTATCGTGCAGCTTATATTGTACTGTTTTCATGGATCGAAACCAACGAACCACGTCCTTGAATAGTGAACCAGCTCCTAGTTTAGTAACGCTCTTTGTCGCTAGGTGGCGCCACAACCTTACGGTTTGTTCATGTTTCTTCACATTAGTTGTGCCTCTTGGATCATATGCTCACATTAATTGATTTCCTTTATAATAATAATAATAAGGGCCACGTACACTTACTGTCTTCGTACATCGATTGAGATCACCTTTTTTGCAAATGTAAATAATTAAACCATTTTCATGTTGTTTTTGGGGGTATGTGCAGTGTTTGTCGTATTTAAACTTATTTTGCTCAGTCGATAGCGTTCTTATACCAAATATGTTATTTCTTAGTTTTGTTTCTATTTTCGCTTAATTGATTAGTCGGTTATTTTATTTATTACATTTTCTGGTTACATTCGAGACAAAGGCCTACCTTTAATGAAGGATACACTACAAATATAAACCACATTATTGATTAAATTAAAAAGCGAAAATTGGTGCGCACATGACATACTGCATGTCCGACTTTCCTTTCATCTTGTAATTATATTTAAGACGTTTTAAAAGGTATCACGTCCATCTGCTGTCGATGAGCAGAACATGCTGAGGGGCTGAAATCAGTCGAATCCTTCTGGGTCGTTGAGCAAACAGGAAAGTGTCTTTATTAAACAAGCATCATTTATTGAGTGACACACGATGATGCCAATAACACAGATGAGGATTCATTTTACACAGAAGGCAACCGAGCTGGCTGTAAGCAATAGAGGCAGGAGTACGATGCTTTCTGGAGAGATAGTAGTAATTCAAGTGAACCTGCACAAGTTCTTGTTTTTTCTTTATTTTTTTCTCACGTTCGTTCAGACTTCCTCTGGTTTCTCCTCACGCAAATCCTCAGATTCAAGAGCCCCTGGAGAGTTCATCTATAGGCTCAAGTCATCGTATGAGTAATACGGCTCCTCCGCCGAGCGCACGGAGATCTTGAAGTGGCGGCGCAGAAAGCCTCCGTAACGCTTGTCCCACTTCAGGTTGTTCGACTTCGGTCGGATCCGCCTCATGAAGCCCCCGTAGCGCTTTTGCAGCTCCTCGGGCTCTTGGCTATCCGTCTCCGCGGAGCTACTCCTCTTTGACTTGGGCCCGAATTTGCGTAAAAAGCCGCCGTAGCGCTTCACGTACCCGCGCAGCGCCCGGTCCCCCGCGGGCTCCCCCGCGTCCCTCTCTTCCAACCTCTTTAGCAGGTCCTCGTACTTCTCGGGCAGCGCACCGGCCTCCAGGACGTAGTTGTCGCGCCACGGGGAGGCGAAGATTTTGTTCTTGTCGATCCTTTTGATGAACCCGCCGTAGCGCTTGACCAGGTCAGCCTGCTGGTGTTCCTCCTCCTCTGCCGCTTCGTCCTGGCTGAAGTCCGCCAGCGCCGGAGCCCGCTGGCAGCTCTCCAGCTGCCCGTCACACTGCGCGCTGCACGACTGCGGGACACGGAGAACAGAGCATGAGACGCACGCGGCGCTAACAGGCGTTTTTTACACCTTTTCTTTATTTTTGCAGTTTAAGCAACTTGGACCACTATCTGAACCCAAAAGTGCATTTAGTTGCTAACGCCACACTATATGCTTTAAATAAAAGGATTTAGTTAGAAGTTTTGGTTATGCGTGCATTCACACGGACATTAGGCATCGGTCGGATTTGGGAAATTAAAAACATTTAAAAACAATTAAAAATAAAGTAAATGGAAGTTCTATTGGAGACAATTGGAAGTTTCAAAGCTCCACGTTAAGTTACCAGGCTGCTGAATGCAGAATTGGGGCCGAGAATCCGCTGCACACATTTCTGGCACTGCAGGGAGCAATCTGCGCGGAGGGAGGACGGAAAGCTCAGCATCAGCACCAAGACATACCACTCCATTCTTCACCAGATCCCTGGCACACGCAGACAAAAAAACACACGCAGGAAGAAAAACAGAATTAGACCAGCTTGTTTTAGCTACCCAAGAAAACTAAATAAATTGCTTATTGAAAACACATATTCGAAATATCTTGTTAAAACATATAGATTTTTTGGACCCGTACGCGGCGCGTAATGGCACACTGGAGCTCAGTCTTTCTGTCGGCACTTTACTCAATAAGGGAAACATAATTGCTTCTTTACTTAGACCAGACAGAGAGTAAATAAAAACATGTAAGTGTGTGTCCAGTACCTCGGGAGTTGGACAGATACTTCCAGCCGAGACAAGACTCAGAGGCGCATCTATCTTTAGAAGTCTTTCTCCAACTCTTCGTGTTTCTCCTGCGCGGCTCGTTGCCTTGGCTTTTTATGGCCGGAAACCTGGTAGTGTCACCGCAGCGCATCATAACAGCTTCTCAAAAGGGACCAATGGGAGGGTAAAGTGCTACGTAAATAAACCCACCACCTCCCCGCTCCAGGAGTTTTCTCTTTTTTTAAACAACGCCCACACGAAGAAGGTAGCGGCAGCGCAGTTCATCCAATCGGCGCATCACTAGCATCACCATCATTCCATCTCTCGGGGGCCTCAATCAAAAACCTCGGCTGTAAAAAAATCCTTCTGACATCAATCAACAAAGTGTGTTCTCTTTTCCGGTAAGACTGAAATAGAGTAACCACACAATGGATGATATAATTAATTCATTGCTGTCATTTTAAACAGATTTGTTTTTTTTAAGTCTGGTTTGGATATTGCTTGGCTTCACTTTAAAACTTTTCTTTGACCACTTACAGGCTTTGAACATAACACCAACATTTTCAACATATAATAGGTGTTAACTTTGTAGTTCTGTTACCAAACTGTGTTTGTTTTGACACATAGTAGTTTGATCATTCATCTGAAATTGTGTGTGTCCTGATGAAAGTCCAATATTCTCTCTTTTAGCTTAATGTTTTGGTCTTTAATTCTGAAGATCTAACATTTTGATTCTGCTATTTTCTGTTGAGCAGGTAATAAAGTGGCTTTATCACACATAAGAAGTGGTCGTGTCATCCATCCATCCATCCATCCATTGTCAAACCGCTTATCCTGCACACAGGGTCGCGGGGGGGCTGGAGTCCATCCCAGCCAACTTCGGGCGATAGACAGGGTACATCCTGGATTGGTCGCCAGCCAATCGCAGGGCAACACAGAGACATACAACCATTCACACTCACATTCACACATCTACGGGCAATTTAGAGTCCCCAATTAACCTGATCCCCAGAGCATGTCTTTGGACTGTGGGAGGAAGCCGGAGAACCCGGAGAGAACCCACACAGACACGGGGAGAACATGCAGACTCCACACAGAAAGGCCACTGGGCGGAATCGAACCCAGGACCTTCTTGCTGTGAGGCAACAGTGCTAACCACCATGCCACCGTGCCGCCCCTGGTCGTGTCATGACGTTGCTTTTTTGTGCATGGACTTGTTTTGAAGCCTCGATGTCAGCATGGACCATCCCTATCTTTTTTTTTAAGTGACAGGAATTAGATATTTTCAGGGGACCAAAATGTTTTAGTTAACATTCACAAGTGGAAACACACTGTAAAAGGGTTAAGCACAGAGGAATACACAAACAACTCTAATTGGACAATGGTGAGGTAGCAACCTGTCAATCAAATCGTAGACCTGGGGCAAAGCATGCTTTATGGTCTATTTGACCGTCAGTATCTAAATGGCCGTATTCAAAAGATGGAGTGTTTATTCCATAAATTGAAACAACGTGTGAAGCGCTGCTCACTCTCAGACATTCTCTCCTCAAAGTTATTCATTATTTTGCTCTTTGCATTAAAAGTAAGTTCTAGCGAACATTAAAAGTAATTCTTTGAACACCACACCACTGGAGAGAATTTGAACCCCCGCATACTTTCATTTCTTTGCACGCCTGAAAATGATCGCGCCACATTTCCCCCTGCTTCCAGAGCATGAAAAGAATCATTTGAACTCACATTTGGACTAACTTACTATTAAGCTCAGGCCTCAATGGAATTGGTTTTCAACTCACGATATAGGCTATTTTGCTAAACTTGGCCTTGTACCTTTGACTATCTCCCAAAGCGCCCCATTGTGTGTGCGGATGATGCAACCAGGAGAGTTTGCTCCCAATGCAAGTGCAAGGTTTTCAGCCAAGAGCGAAAATGATACACTACGAGTGTAATATGCTCATGCCTCCCTTGCCCCTCGTAAAATCTTCACCTAACGTGGATCATCGTTGCATTTGTGCGGCGTTGTGTGGTCGGTGAATGTCTTCAGGCCACTTTCTTTAAGAGGTAAGCGGCAAGCGAGGTCAGCTAGCACTCCGCGTTGCGCTGTGGGAGGGCCCCAGTGAAATGATCCACCCATGACATTAATCATCCAAGGATACGCCATAGGGCCTCCTCATCTTTGTCTTAGTGGACGAATGAAGAGAAACCTTGGGGGTGTGACTGACTGGAGCTAAGCCGGTGCAGTTCACAAGTGCTTTTCACTCGGCATTGGAAGCACGTTGGTTACTTAGATTTTAATATATCCTTTTCCCAGATAAAAAAATATTTCTTGATTTGCTGATGTTACACTGACATCAGCATGATCTAAATGTGATATTTGATTGAATTTGTACTTTTTATTCTATCCATTTTCATTTTAACTTTAAAGACAATATAAAAAAGGTAGATTTGTGTCTTTATTAATGCAACAAAAAAAACTGTTTTGAGAGCAAATTTCTTGCATCGCAAACAAAAACCATGTTTGTAAATAAAAATATATAAACTTACCAACTTCCCCACTCACAGCTGAGGTCACATCCTGGATCTGGTCTGCTCCACTGGTATCCCAATACCTCAGCTCTCCAGCCTCAATCGCAATATCTCCGACCACCTGGCTATCACAAAAGCATAGCCCGTCTTCGCCCATCACTCTCCACATCGGCTGCATAAACTCTGATCACCCCTTTTCTTTATGGCACATCATCCAAGATCCTAAATAAATTCCAGTACATCCAAAACTCTGCTGCTTGACTACTCGTGACCACATGACCCGGTCTGAGTAGTGTATTTACCAACCCTTTCTTTCTTCCCCAGCTGTCAATGTGCTTTCTTCAAGCATGGAGAAGAACTGACCCTGAAAACGCTCAATACAGTCCCACTGTACAGTGCTTTACAGTAATAAAAAAAATCGGTCGACAAAGTATTGCTCATTGGTGGAATAATAGCGGTTGGAATATTTTAGTTACTATAGATACCATGGTATACTTTTTCAGCTTTACTTAATCATTGATGACGTTTTTATGTGTGGACAATAATTTTAATAATACTTTTCCTTTTACTAAGTACAGGTGTAGTGAGATGTATACCATGCCTATATGTAAGTCTTTCCTCTAAGTTTAGGTTGGTCTAAAGGTGTGTTTAAAGAAATCCATACGCAATGCATATTCTTGCCGTAGTATTTTCCATTAGAATTTAATATTTTAAATTGTCCTTTGATGCAGAATAATTCAACAGAATTGAGAAATCTATCCATCTATTCAATGGTCAACAATTTTCTGGGGTATTGTGATGAAGGCAGTAACAGCAGGAATGTTATTGACATGAATGTAGCAACAGAGCAACCGTTATACATAATTACAGTTATAGTTATGATGTCCACACTGTGAACCTTCATGAATGCATTTGGATTTCAAGTAGTCAACTGGTAGCAGCAAGGCTGATTAAGGAGATGAATGAACAAGACCATGTTGAATAGACAATGACAGGAATTTTCTTTGTGTTTTCTTTATTCATATTGAAATATGATAAAAGAAGTCTTTTGTGTGTTTGTTTCACTTGTATATGACTCTCTCCTAGAGCTCGATCGTGTTTCAGCGTCACCTTATCTCTTACTTAATGAGCCTCCGTCACATTGGCCAAAGAGTTCCTAAGCAACCTGGAGTGGGCTGCCTCTTTGTGGTCCTTCCTCTTTTCTTTCATCATTGTCTCGATCTGACACTCAGCGTATCTTTGGCTGAAGCACTGCAGAACAGGCAGGATTTATTGGCTCTTCCTGTTTTTGACTTATTTAAACACTTCTGTCCTTTATCATCTATTGATACAGTGAGAGAAGTCCAGAGGTAAATTGATAGATGAGACAGTGATTAGATATATTTAATACCCTCAATGTCACGTTACATCGTTGCTGCAATCAGTTTGGAAGTCATGATCATACTTGTTCTTGACCACAACCACAATATAAAATGTTTGACTATGTGTCAGGGATGCGTGGGAATGCAGGACTCAAACGCAGAGCTTGCAGGAAACAAAAAGGACTTTAATAGTCAAAAACTCCAACAAAGTAACAGGCCAACGGGCAAAAACACACACAAGTACCAGGGGAAAAAAAAAAGCAGGCAGGAACGAGGAACATCCAGACGGTAGACAGGGACAAGGAACATCCAGGACAACAAACAATGACAAGTGACAGGAGACATACACCGCTTAAATACATTAGGGAGGTGCAGGTGATTCGACACAGGTGGAAACAATCAGACAATCACAGACGATGACAGGACAAGGCAGGAAGTGAAGTTACCCAGGGAGACAAGCAGAAAACTAAAAAATAAGACAGGAAATAAAACCACACCGTGACAGTATGTGCTCAAATACACCAAACTAGTCGTGGCACTGGATTACTGAATAGACCTACCAGTGAGAAAATGATAATAGTTAGCTCAAACAGAGCTTATCTGAAAATAGATTTAAAAAACAAAAAGAAATTAAAAACATCCAAAAAAAAGAGAGACTACCGAGAGACATTGAAAAAATGTTGAAATTATGTTTAGATGCTAAACAACAATAAAATAAGGTCAAAAAGACACTTGAGCTGACCAAAAGCAATGCCAACCATTACAAAGATAACAATTAAAGGACACCATATAACCAGGAAGTAACATTGATTGAAAAAAAGCGACATGACCACAATGAGACGCATTTATTGGAAAGATTTGCACAATGATTATTGCCCAACAAAAGTAAAGACACATGAATAGAAGTCTCTTGCAGGTGTACTGACATGTTTCAGAACCAGCCTTCGCTAAAAAAAAGGTATGGAATCAAACCTACAGTGCATCCGGAAAGTATTCACAGCGCTTCATTTTTTCCACAGTTTGTTATGTTACAGCCTTGTTCCAAAATGGATTAAATTCATTACTTTCCTCAACATTCTACACACAACAACCCATAATGACAAAGTGAAAAGGTTTTTTTGCAACATGTACATAAGTATTCACAGCCTTTGCCATGACACTCAAAATTTTGCTCAGGTGCATTCTGTTTCCACTGATCATCCTTGAGATGTTTCTACAACTTTGATTGGAGTCCACCTGTGCTGAAATTCAGTTGATTGGACATGATTGAGAAAGGTATCACAGTTGACAGTGCATATCAGAGCATAAATCAAGCCATGAAGTCCAAGGAATTATCTGTAGACCGCCGAGACAGAATGCAGGCATCGAGGCACAGATCTGGCGAAGGGCACAGAAAGATTTCTGCAGCATTGAGAGTCCCAATTAGCACAGTGGCCTCCATCATCCAGAAATGGAAGAAGTTTGGAACCACCAGGACTCTTCCTAGAGTTGGCCGCCCAGCCAGACTGAACGATCGGGGAGAAGGGATGAGATCAGGGAGGTGACCAGAAACCTGATGGTCACCCTGACAGATGGTCACTCTGACAGAGCTCCAGCGTTGTTCTATGAAGAGAGGAGAACCTTCCAGAAGGACAACCATCTCTGCAGCCTTCCGCAAATCAGGCCTGTTTGGTAGAGTGGCCAGACGGAAGCCACTCCTCAGTAAAACGCACCTGAAGGACTCTCAGACCATGAGAAACAAAATTCTCTGGTCTGATGAAACAAAGATTGAACTCTTTAGCCTGAATGCCAAGCGTCATGTCAAGAGGAAACCAGGCACTGCTCATCACCTGGCCAATACCATCCCTACAGTGAAGCATGGTGGTGGCAGCATCATGCTGTGGGGATGTTTTTTAGTGGGAGGAACTGGAAAACTAGTCAGGATTGAGGGAAATATGAAATAAAGCGTCCCATTTATCAGATAAATATTAAATGAAAAGCAGAGTGCAAAAATTCAGTCATTCTCACTGATGGTTTCTAAAACTGTTAAAATGAATGAAAATCATTTTTCTATTGCAGAAAAGAGATTCAGAGTCTGTCTGTTGTTGTACTGATGCCATTATTTTTCTGAAAATGCATACTACTGAATAATATAATGATGTGAAATATAAAACGGAGCAGTAAAAGCGTTTTTCAGATAAAGCCAAATCTGCAGTTGAGAAGAGGTATTGAAGTTAAATAAATCTGCAGTATTGGGGGCATTCTCACCATACAAATTGTGTGAATCAGTCATCTCACACTTCTCAGTGTTAACCCAGCCTGCTTTTTGTAGGCTCCTTACAGATTATAGAAGAAAGCGACTGTTGCTGTGAGGATACCAAAATGCAATGACCTTTAACTGTCAATGCATTCTTCAAACCAATGTCGTCTTCAACAACACTGTTAGTAAGACGCCCACGGCGCCCATTGTGAGTTTTTTTTAGCTTCAGAGAGCTTTACAGTCTTTACACATGCAACATCCTCTGTCCCTAAACCATCACATCAGGACCAAAAGAACTCCCCAAAATATGAAAAAAAACTTAAATGGGAAGAAAAAAAGGAAGAAACCTTAGGGAGAACGGCCGAGGAGCAATCTCTCTCCCGGATGGAAAGAATGCAATGATGTACAAAATGAACAACATTAAAGATGTACAATACGTTCAATAAATATTAAAAAAATAATTTAAAAAAGGTGTAAGTCAGGACCTCTGTAACTATAACAACCATAAGATATAACCACCATCTGTATACGTAACCACCATCCGATATAATCATGGGTGGAAGTAATGAATTACAAATACTCACGTTACTGTAATTAAGTAGATCTTTTGGGTACTTGTACTTTTATGAGTATTTTCTTCAGGTGTGTAATTTTAATCATACTTTGAGTACAATTTACATCATGTAATCTACTACTACTACTTTTAAAATCAAAAGTCGCTATTGAGTATGCCCACAATTTATAATAATGTTCAAACCGTTTTTTTTTTTCAATGCAAATCCTTATTATTTTTCATTTACAAACGGAGAAAAGGAGACAGCGTCCAGATCAAATGCTGTTGTTTGACCAACACGGTGATATCTGCTTACAAGACTTAATCTAAAAAAACACATCGCAGTAAAAGCTTTTACAATTATACCTTGTCTATACAAGGTATAATAAGCAGGTATGTTTAAACAAGACATAAAGGACATTAACTTTCTTCTCCGTCGTTACTATGATTGATTTCCCATAGTCCATCCACTATCCCACAGGTCCAGACCCCCTAGTGGCCTGCGAACCTCCGTTGTGTTTTAAGTGAACTTGCAGCATTTCTCTCTTTCATGTGTTTTGAAGTTTCGGTCGCGTGTGCTCCGGTCATTTTTGTGATTGCCGCATTTTTGTCTTGCAGGGTTTTACTGTGGGATTTGTTTTTCTGTTTGCAACGCATTTGCACGTGTCGGCCACCGTAAAATTGCCTGTAATTTTTCTATATTGTTCGTCTGAGAAATGTGCTTTGAATTTGAATTTTATACTGGTAAATCGAATGTCTGCTATTGACGATGTAATAAAACATCCATCGGTTAAAATTAATTTGTACTTATGTATTTTTTTAACACTTGTACTTTTACTTGTAATTGAGTACAATTTAAGCAATGTAACAGTATTTGTACTTGAGTACAAATTTTCAGTACTCTTTCCACCTCTGGGAATAATTACCATAAGGCATAAACACCATCAGATATAGTCATCATGGGATATAACCTCCATCAGATGTACCTACCATCAGATGGTGTAATAGCCATCAGATGTAATACTCATCACATGCAACCCCCATCCGATATAGCCACCATCAGATCCAACTTCTATCAGATATAACCACCATCAGATGTGAACACCATCAGATTTGACCACCATCAGATGTAATCTCTAGTAGATTTGGTCACCATAAGATGTGATCACCATCAGATGTAACTGACATCACATATAACCACAATTAGAATTAACCACCGTCCGCATTAACATTGAGAAAAAAAGCAGACATCTTTTTTTACTCCAGCCCCCCTTGTCTTGTTATCATCCAGCAAAGTGGGGAGGGTGGACGAGCACCTTTTTGGGATCCTTTGGTGCGTGAAACGGGCTTGCTGCAGGACCTCTACCAGACTAGTAGAAACAAGCTAACATACTCACAGAAAACCACCTGGAGTAGCTGATTTGGATGGAACATTATCATCTTCAACATAATATTGCTTGCAAGGGTACCAAATGAATAAAAAGGAGTCTAGATCATCATTGGCCTCTTTAAATATGTCATTCAACCTTCCTCATCATTCTCTTGCAGGTGTTGGGCTCCGAACAAAGCATAAAACCAAGGCTGACTTTTGAATGCATTTCTGCTGCAGGACATTAAAAAACCCACGCAAAGAATTTGTCCTCGCACCTAGGTTTGAATTCTCTCTCTTGGTGAAACAGCCCTGAGATCAGATTGGCGAAGCCACACACACCACATGGGTCCCTCTGCTTTCGACTGTGAGTTCCCCTCTAAAGCGGTCTTTCCGAACTGGCTCTGGCTGGTTAAAAGTTAAGACTGTAGGATCTCTTCATATCAAGCTTATCGAAGACAACAAAGCTTCTTCAAATCCACACCTACCGAGCCGGCCCTCAGGTCGGTGTGAGGTTAAGAGTGTAGATATCCTAAAACACCTTTCCGTACTGACCAGCATCGGTGCAAGGTTAAAGACAGTATCTCTTCAAATCCATCCTCCCAAATCGGCTTGCGTTGATTACAGGATTAAGGATTCAGGCTCCCCAGCTTTCAGCCGTTAGGCCTCTCCAACCCAACGCTTCCGACTATGGTCGTCTCGTCCATGACGTGTATGGTCATGGCCGTGTCGCTGAAACGCTTTCTTCTAGCTGCTCCAGAGAGGTCCTCCGTCACGGTACAAACAGCTCAACAAGAAAGAAAGCTTCCTCTACCCCCTTTGGATACAGCTTGCGCGTTAGAGAGCACAGACAGCTTTTGCGTCATCAAGAAACAGTTCTCATAATTCCCAATTGTTCCCCGCAACACAGGACCGAGCGGACACAGAGTTTAACGAGACTCGAGGAAACACAGCAAACCCTATCAACGCACACTAAGGCTATGTCTGGGCAAAAGTCAGATTAGCATTAACAAGCAATGATGCATGTTTATGAAATGCGTGGCTGGGTGATGAAGTCAACTGCTAACGTGTCCGTTTCGCATAAGATCTGCTTTGCTTTGAGCCTCTCTTCTTTCTTTTGATTTACCATTTACTAACCAATACACTTTTCCCTACCCACATACAGATTTACCTACAGACAGATGTTTAACTATGCGTGGAAAACACGTGGTGTACAACCACAGACTTCTAGCAACACCTCTGTCAGCTTGTAGCCAAGCATGGCCCACACACATACCTTCCCTTACACGTGCATGAATGAATGTTTTTATTTGTTGTTTAGAGATTCGTATAATAGCTTTTGTTCATTTCAAATGGTATTGATCTGATTAGTATGGTTGGAGGTTATTAACCTATGCTTACTTTAAGGAGCAGTTTTCTGTGATTTCTCTGTCCATATGTGTACTGTAACCAGCTGGAAGCGCTGGCGGGCCGGAGTTTGAGACCGCTGCCCTAACACTTTCCCAGTTCTTTAACCTCGGACGGTACTTTGGTAATGAGGAAGATGAAGAACTGCCTCGCTATTGTCCTGTATCTCTTTCTCTCCCTCTTTGCTGCGCTCGTCATCTTGTAACAGAGGTGGGGTGGGGTTCAAACCCAATGCTGGTCAAGTCCTCTTGTCGGTTTCGCTTTCATTATTTATTTATTTTACACCGTTGTGGCTGTCTTAGGGTTGGTGATGAAGCCGGGACCCCTCTGTCGGCCCACCGCGCCCCCCCCCCCCAGTGATCACCACTCACAGTTTGGTTGTTATAAACAATAATATTCCTGTGGTTTTGTCTAGAATGTGTTATTTTGAGTGTTGATGAGCAGCTCCCTTGTTAGCATAGCCTGACCCCGCTTCCAGTCCAGAAAGCCCAACTAGACACTAATGTTTGTGCTGTGTTTCTACTGTTTGTTTCCGCAGTATTTTCAATGAATGATTAATCCTCTCCTCATGCACTCTCTCTCGCACGCACACACATACACAGACACACACACGTTGGACCGTTTCCAGTGTGCCAATATTTTTTCGTTGACAACAAAGTTGTTGTATACAGTGAACCAATTCTACATTAAAACATTGCATATGACCAAGATAACTTTTCCGTACAAATCTGTGATTTGTACCAGGTTACAAAGACAGGTTCTTAGGACAATTTTGTCATGCTTGGAGGACTTCTTAAAGAGATGACGGACAGACATAGCCAAGGAACTACACGGAACAAAGCTCCCCATCTAACTGAAGACGTATTGATTCATTTCACTTGTGTGTGCTGCAATAATCTATGACGTTTTGGTCGCCACTTTTACTTTTATGGACAAACTTTGTTGAAGAAAAGTTGCCATGTTACTTATTATCAGCAACTCGGGTGCTGGTCAAGACATGGCAGTGACAGTTCTGGCCATGACAGTGGCCAGAACTGTAACGATAATACCGATTGAAGGGTGTGCTGTACAATGAGGAAGAGGGGAACCTGAAGTACTGGTGCTTCACTTGTGTTGTTGGTTCTGAACATTAATAATGCACATATTCAAAGGTTCGTTCCCAGAACAGCGGCAGCAGTGTTGGGCCAACAATTGCTAGAGGCAGTGAGTGTGTTTACATGATGGTATAATTCGAATCTTTGCTTAGTCGGACTATGCTATCTTTCGGGGCAAGTGCTATTATCCCAATAGACATGGCAGTGAATAAATCGAATCATTGGCCGAAAGCATGTTATATCCGATACGATAGGTGACGCGGTTTTCATTACAACTAGTCGTGATACAGCCCTTTTCACTTGACCTCTTCACCACTACCAACAACAACAACATCAACATTACGAGAAAGATGGCGAACGGAGAGCAAGGTGAAGCTACATCCCTCCACTATTTGTCCATGATGTTAATAGGAGTACAGCGAATGCGAATGGCACTATTGGCTGATTTGATAACTGAGAGAAGACGCCGTCGGCCAGTCCAGTTCCTTATTCAATTCACCGTTACATGCCGCAATTGTCAAACTATCAACTGGATCGGATCGAGTTATCCAGGGGTGTTAGTCGGATCGTAGTCAGACCGCACATAGTCGGACAAAGGTGTTTACATGAAACGGATAATTCGATTTCAGTCCGACTAAGCCAGTTATTCGAATCCTTGTAACCACGCTGAGTGTTTTCACTTTGGGTCCGTCTACTCTTGGGTCCTAACGACTCTTAACAAAAGACAGCCTGTTTAACTACGCTGGACGTTGTTACGAACTATCGTTATTGGTGGAACTAAGCTTTGACTGTGGCAGATACGTACCAGTGTAAGTAAGCACTGCTCTCGCAGTATAATGAATATTTAAATTGATCCATAAAACGTCTTTATGTCTTGCCAAATAAAATGAAAAAGAACACAGAATAAGTTACAACTAAAAAAGTGCTGGACCAATCCCTTCAATCCCCCAACCAAGTCCTGCATAGACTCATTTAGCAATAAACTTGATTTCATGGATACCAGACGAGGCAGATAGGCAATACATACTATCTTCACACTAAGGCTAATATTATTGATTAATAAGGCCACTCATACAACTACATATATTGCATTCCACAGAATACACAGAGTACACTGCCCCCTATCTCCTTCTGACTAGACACAGTTTAACAACTAACTATGAAAGATCTGAAATGTTGTAGAGTTAAGTTAAGTCCATGATAGCCCTCTGTTTTCAAATCTTTTGGTTTCCTGCTATATAAGTTGGATGTAGATTGACTGTTTTGCGGTTTGAATAATGAAAAAAAGATGGGCCTATTGCATGGGAGATTCATGATCACAACATATATATATATATATATATATATATATATATATATATATATACATATACATATATATATATATATATATATACATATACATATATATATATATATATATATATATACATATACATATATATATATATATATATATATATATATACATATACATATATATATATATATATATATATATATATATATATATATACATATATATATATATATATATATATATATACATATATATATACATATATATATATATATATATATATACATATATATACATATATATATATATATATATATACATATATATATATATACATATATATATATATACATATATATATATATACATATATATACATATATATATATATACATATATATATATACATATATATATATATATATATATATATATATATATAAAATTTGTTTTCAATGTGTTGAGACCAAATGTCCAAATTTTTACATGCTTACTTTCTTGTTAACATAAACTACTGTCTTCACAGGACGTTATGGTTTCGGTAAGAAACCACTGAGAGGTAGACATTTGTTTGAATGACTAACGGCTCAAGTGAGTAGCGAGTGACAACAGAGTCATGTGAACAGCAAGTCAAATCCGGCTGGGACCCACAGCCTGCACCCAATCCCAAACGAAGCGAACAGGCAAACACACAGCTTGTTTGAAACCGGACCAAACAGTGTGAAAAGTATGGAAACACCCAGGTGTCCCAAAACAGTTCTAAACCATCACAGTGATGGCTTATATGTACAAGTGGCCATATTGGCCAATTAAATATCGGTCTCTCCTTTTCCCCCTCTCTCATTCACACACACAAACACACAACGATGTGCGTCCCCTTGGGCTTCATAAACACTCCCCCTTCCTGTTTGAGCAACCTTGCTTGCATTTACATTCCCCAGTAACCTGGAGACCTGCATCTTAGACAGAACCCAAGCATAATACTCCCACATGTAGTTAGAAACACACACGCACACACTGTAGAGCCTGGTGTTATCTTATGTGTCATGATTTACAGCACAATTACACACAACCCCAGATAATAACCTTGTATTGTTTGTCTTGTGCTCAATGGCCATGAAATCATGACCGTCCGTTTTTCCATCTTCCTGCTCTCGTTCAGCAACATGCTCCTTTATGTCTAGAAACACACCACACAGCCATGACAGAGGCTGACAGTGTGCGTGATAGGTAAACTCTCCTCAGGCTTTTCCATGCATCATCATCATCACCATCAGACACACATTACCGCAGCTCCCCGTCATCCCCCACCTACTGCTTAGTGACGCCTTACACCTCCACCAATGAGAAAGATGTGTTATGAGACAAAAGTGAGGTGAGCGTACAAGTAACAACAACACCGCCAACCTGAGCTCTTCACTGTATCTGGTGTGAAGGTAACCATAGCAGCCGTTGAGAAAAGCTGCCATCACCACCATAAATAAACCTCCTTGATGGGTGGAGGATGAATTTATTCGTTTCCGCCTGATTGAGTAGACCGACTGTTACGTTCCCAACCAATGTCTGGGGAAGGCGGGGAGTAACAATAAAAATAAACTATAGAGATAAGGATCACAGGCAATTATTTTATAGACAAAGAGAACAATAAATCAAAACATCGATCAGGCACAAACTCAATACCACTAGAAAAGTGACACAGATAATGAGCCCATGACAGTAAACCAAAAACATACCAACTGCTTACCTACCAACATATTAGCGCAGAAAACACCTACACACACAAAAGGATACATCAAGATAATCCAAAGCCGCCGTCTATCTGCCTCGTATCCATCGCGGGACCAATCAGCGGATTGATTTCAGCCACGCTCACTCTTTCAGCTGGTAGCTGCAGGCAGGATCATGAGTCACCTGGAGAGAGACGGTCACCTGGCAGGAGAGAGAACAGGATACACACCTGTAACCCACTCCCATAAGACCGAACCACAGTTTGACCAGAACGACCATCGATAGAAGAAAGAAAGTATCCTTTATTTATCCCTGTGGGAAAATTATTCTATGCATTTAACGCATCCCAAACAGTGGGAGCAGTGTGCTGCGGTAAAGGCATAGTTAGGGGTTAAGTGTCTAGCTCAGGGACACTTCTCCGGCAGTGATTCAAACTGGTGTGTTTTTGTTTGTCTGTGGGAGGCGTGGGGGTCGGACACAGTGAGGTTGAGATTAAGTCAATTACACAATTTATTATTATTACCGTCAGATTCTTACTCCAATCTTAATAATTTATAACAGAATCTGGTACTCTGGGTAGGGGAGGTTGGGCCCTATGATTGAGCCGAACCAAAGAAAGAAATGTAAGAAAACGTGTCTACCCAACTAAACAGAATAAACAAAAGGCCTACTCCTCCAACTTGGTAACACAAAATTCATTGGAGGCATCAACGAACAAATTAGTGTTAGAAGGTTTTTTAGAATGAGCCCCGTTCGCCTCAGTCTTCCTCCCTTTATTTTCGAGCCCCGGGTCAGGTGGACCTAATCACCTGCAAAGAGAGAGAGACACTTAGACAAGAGAGAGAGAAATCCAAAGAGAGCATGTCGAAAAGTGCCTTTCCCCAGCCTGACATAAAACAATTATCTACACCCAAAACACATAAAAAAAATCTTACCCACAGGATAAAGCCAGTAGCCACATTTCTGAACCCTTCTCGTGCTTTATTTCAAAACAAGAGGATTGTCATCGGTGAACACAGAGATGAATTAGAACGAACATACAAATAAAAATGCTGCAGGGCAAGAAGCAGCAGCGTCTTCTACTCAATGGTGGAATAGTTGGTGGCACTTGAACATCAAAGAGAAGTAACACACAAGATGTCACATTTCCGTGGTGTTTTGCAAAAGCAACTTCTTCAAAAGGAAGTGAGAAGTTGGCAGCAGGCAACACTGGAGCATGCAGAGGAGAGACTTAGCAGCATTAAAGGTATGACAATATTCATTGTTCCAAACATATGGAACACCTGGGCTACATAGGTGTGTAAGAGGTTGCAACTACAGAGAAATTCCTGCAAAAGTCCCTATGGCCGTTCTGGAGCTACCAACGTCGGGTTCTTTCAAGGACGCACAGACACACATTATCAGCAAATTTTGTTTGGGGGAGAGAGCAAGATTGAGACCACTCGTTGCGTTGTTCGCTCGGCTCCGCTTAGTTTGGCTCCGCTCTGCTCTGCTCTGCTCAGCTCAGCTCTTGTCATCTCCCCTCCAGATCCTGCTCACCGTTTTTAACAGGGAGACAATCAGTCCAAATCACATCGACCTGTGCTCCTCACTCATCTGCCGGCACCATACCCTGAACCACTCCCCCGCTCTCCCCTCCCTGCAGCTGAGCTAACCACACCCCGCCACCACATACCCCTACCGACCGACTTAGGCCGGGGAGCCATCCGGCCGAACCAACTCCGCCCCCCCTCCCTCCTGAGGGCGGGAAAGGAAGTCCGCCACGACCATCTGCGCCCCCGGCCTATGGACCACCACAAAGTTAAAAGGCTGTAGAGCCAGATACCACCGGGTGATCCGGCTGTTGGCATCCTTTATGCGGTGGAGCCACTGCAGCGGGGCGTGGTCCGAACAGAGGGTGAACTGGCGTCCCAGAAGGTACCGCAGGGAGTCGACCGCCCACCGGATGGCCAGGCATTCTTTCTCGACCATACTGTACCTGGTCTCCCTCTCTGACAGCTTCCGGCTGATGTAGAGGACCGGGCGGTCCACCCCCTGCACCTGCTGGGACAAAACAGACCCCAGCCCTCTGTTCGACGCATCAGTCTGCAGGACAAAAGGGAGAGAGAAGTCAGGTGTATGGAGCAGTGGTTCCCCACAGAGGGCTCGTTTTACCACCTCAACCGCCAACTGGCACCACTCCGTCCACTGGACCGGATCTGAGGCACCTTTCCGGGTCAGGTCAGTCAAGGGGTTGGTCAGCTCCGCAAAGCCCGGGATGAACCTTCGGTAGTAGCCCGCCAGCCCCAAAAACCGCCTCACCTCTTTTTTCGTCTTGGGCCGCGGGCAGGCTGCGATGGCTGCGGTCTTGTCCACCTGCGGGCGCACCCTCCCGCCGCCCAAGTGGTACCCCAAATACCGTGCCTCCCTCCGTCCAACTGCACACTTCCCCGGGTTGGGACTCCAGCACCGCGCCCACCCGCCGCACATGCTCCGCCCACGTGGTGCTGTGGATGATGATGTCATCCAGTTAGGCAGCAGCATACGCAGCGTGCGGCCGCAGCACCCGGTCCATGAGGCGCTGGAAGGTGGCCGAGGCACCGAACAACCTAAAGGGTAGCGTGGTGAATTGGTATAATCCAAACGGAGTGGAGAAAGCCTCTTGGACTCTGGTGACAAGGGAATCTGCCAGTAGCCCTTGGTCAAATCCAGTGTGGTAAAAAACTGTGCGGTGCCCAATCGGTCCAGGAGTTAGTCGACACGGGGCATCGGGTATGCGTCAAACCGCGACACCGCATTCACCCTGCTATAATCCACACAGAACCTTATCGAGCGGTCCTTCTTGGCGACAAGAACGATGGGGTTGCACCAGGCGCTGTTGGACTCCTATTACCCCCATCTCCAGCATGGCGGCCAATTCTCGCTGAACCATTTGCCTTTTGTGTTCAGGTAACCTGTAGGGCCGTGTCCTCACTGTCACGCCCGGGGATGTCTCAATGTGATGTACTATGAGATCCGTGCAACCTGGCAGAGGGGAGAACACATCATTGAATTGGTCTTGAAACCAGGCTATGTCCACTTGCTGGGCTGCAGAGAGATGGGCGTCGGACGGGAGCCGGGTCGGATCGGTGGACTTTGGGACCTCTGGCCCGAGCTCATCTCTCTCCGCTACTGCAGACACCAGGGACACGGACTCCACCTCCCTCCATGCTTAAGGAGGTTGAGGTGGAAGATCTGTGTAGCTCCCCCTCTGTCAGATCGCACCACCTCGTAGTCGACGTCCCCTACCCGCCGTGTGACCACAAAGGGCCCTTGCCACTTGGCGAGTAGTTTTGAGCTAGAAGAAGGAAGTAATACAAGTACTTTTTCTCCCTGTGTGAATTGTCTAAGCTTGGCCCCTCTGTTGTACAGCCGTTGTTGACGCTCCTGGGTCTGGAGAAAATACTCACGTGACAACTCACCCAGTTGGCTCGCAGGTCCAGGTCGTACTGAATCTCGTTCTTACCGGGGCTCGGACCCTCCTCCCAGTGTTCCTTAAGCAGGTCGAGCACCCCCCGTGGTCTCCTGCCAAACAGCAGCTCAAAGGGATAAAATCGCATAATGGTAAATTTGTAATCATAACATGTCATTTTCTTGCACTATGTTGTCTTATCGTCTTGTTGTCTTACTGTCATGCATGTGTTATGCATTAACTGCCAAGTCAAATTCATGGTCTAACATATTTTGGTAATAATTGTTGGTTCAGTGCGTAGCTGAATAGCAGGTGCATCCAGTTCTGTCAGTGGCCCACTTAGTGTCTGATAGTGAGGCACAATGTAGCGTCTTTCTGAGATCCACTAGGCTTTCAGATGACTTAAAGCCATCCTCATCTGTATTAGAAGCTCAGAGGGACGGATGTACAAGGGGCCGGATTGCTCACCTTGGGACAATATAGGGTGGATGGCTATGTCATACACACAAACGTTCCCTTAGGAGACGGCTGTACATGTCCCACCTGAAACCACTTATTTTACCTTACTTTTGTTAAGTGGAACTAAATTGACTCTGAATATGCAAATTACGTAACAAACATAACTACAGGTAAGAAAGGCACTTTTCTTACGCCAATATGTCACTCAAATTGTGTGCTCCCTAACCCAAACCAAGTAATTTTGCTGCCTTACCAATTAATCTGTTATTCTACAAAATAGGTTGTTTTTGAGCCAAAAAATATTAATAAAAGACATTATGTATTGCATGTAACGAACAGAAACTGTATGTTTCCTGTGAACACAGAAAAGACACATATTATTACATGTATTAAGCAATACATGTCCCATGTCAACCTGGTTCTCTTCAATTTCAGAGGCAGATTAGAATATATCATTCTAAATATAATGAGGCTAAATGTTGTTTTTAGAGCAGCAACAGTGCAGTTAAAAACAGCAAAGTCACAGTGACTAATTCAGAAGCATTAGCTTTCATAAAGTTGATGTTATCCTTGTTGGCAAGACAACCAGGCCTAAATAATACATTGGAACTGAGGTCGGCCTGTGTGCTGATTGAAAGAAAGGATGGTATCAAATATAACACAAAAATCTCTACCACTCAATGAAAAGGCAGCCTTGACCCAGATTCAAATCACGTGAGATGGATGACATTTTTTTATTTTTTGTGCGATATTACTGATATGCTGCATTACAAATCCAAGTTTAAGAAAAATATGTTGTCCTCAAAATTGTCCTCTCATCGAGTGATACTACCCTGAAGAATGAATTGATTAAAACGCAAGACTAAAAGAACTAAGAATAAATACGGAATTAAATTCTGAGGACAGAACAGTCTGTAAATTATTCAACAATAGTCTTGCTAATTAGAAAACAGAACTTAAAAAACTTGATAACTTAAAAAAAAACATTGTTTCGACTGTTTAATATGTCAGATGTGTTTTTTCAGTCCACAGAAATTACATCGCGATTTGATCTGTAATATGACCACAGCAGGCTTTGTATATTAAAAGGTGCCTGATCATCTAAGAGGGCAAAAATGGAACTGATCCCACGAAACGCCATGAGGACAATTCACCTTACAATTAACATCCGCGCCTCCTGTTTACTTTGCCGCATGTTTGAGGAAGACAGTGGTGAGTTTCCATAATTGTAAGACTCACTAATTATGCATAAATTATGCGACAGGCACCTGCCTGACACAAATACACAAACATTAAACTTGCTGAGCAGCAGGTCTTTGCTTCTGCTGCATGATGATAAGCTGGCTATCTTATTGTGTGACCCCATGAAAGGTCACTGCCAAACACATTCTACGCTGTTGAAGTAAAATAAATTGTAGTTGTTTTTAGACTATCATCCTACAAAGTGGATGTCCCCTCACAGTGAGGGTTTCCCTCAACATGCTCAACAGTAGACTGTAGTGTATGACACAATCTGTAATGAATATACATTTTAATTTAGAAACATTCAGTCTCATAGATGTAAGTAAAAAACAGAGCAGGAGTTGGGACTTTGTCAGTTTAGCAAGAATAATGGAAATAAGCAGTGGCAGCTGGCCAATAGAGGGAAATGGGGCGTCGCCCCTGCCTGGAACCGCCCGCCTTGAGCCGCCCGACTTGAGCCCCTCAAAAAGGGAAAAAATATATATGTTTTTGAAATATGGAATGTATTATTTGTAATGTAATATTTGTAAAATATGATTTATCCACAAAATATAAGCATTTCCTGCACGTCCCTGCTTGTAGTCCTGTCTTCATGCACATTTTAGCTCTGCTAAGGCTAAAATCTAAATCTCAAGGTTGCCCAAAGAAGGCGGGTCTATGAAGCGCTTTGAGTCTTGGAGACCATAGGTGAGAGGCAGACGAAACACCTGCGTGTTCCAACCAATTTGTCGTCGGGAGCGTTTCCAACCTTAAAAACGATGGCGTAGTGTGGACGCCACATATAGATGTATCTATATAAGTCTATGATTATTTGAAGTCATTTTTCTCTTCAGTCCCTCTGAGTGACATCTCAGTGACCTTCTTATTGGAGTCAGGAATGTCCCTAACAAGAGAACGTGCAAGCTAGAGTGAAAACCAATGTTGCCCCAGGCTGAGTCTATTTAAGGACAATGATTGGCTAAATTGTATGCCAAACATTTTTAAATTTAATCAGCAATTGGTGTTTGGGGAGTGTTGACACAGGTCCGGTGGTACCTGAACAGGGCCCTCAAAACCCCAAACACGTTGTGGAATATTCTGTCAGTGGCACTGAACATATTATACACATGTAGCTAATGTTACCTCGTGCAGCTTTACTGCTACACAGCAGTGTGACATTGACGCACATAAAGCACAAAGCACAAATGTACAGTGGAAAGTATTCACAGCGCTTCACTTTTTCCACATTTTGTTATGTTACAGCCTTATTCCAAAATGGATTAAATTCATTATTTTCCTCAGCATTCTACACACAACAACCCATAATGACAAAGTGAAAACTGTTTTTTGCAAATCTGTTAAAAATAAAAAACGAAAACATCACATGTACGTAAATATTCACAGCCTTTGCTTAATACTTTGTTGAAGCACCTTTGGCAGCAATTACAGCCTCAAGTCTTCTTGGGTATGATTCCACAAGCGTGGCACACCTATTTCTGGGCCGTTTCTCCCATTGTACTTTGCAGAACTTGAGAGGTTCTGCAAAGTAGAAGAGGAAAATAATGAATTTAATCTATTTTGGAATAAGGCTGTAACATAACACAATGTGGAAAAAGTGAAGCGGAAATACTTTCCGGATGCACTGTGGGATGATAACTCTTTAAATCCATGATTCGGAACAGCAAAGTGTTGGACCAAATATGATTCTATTGTTGAACGTATCAAATTAAAGCTGTGTTTAATTAATTATCTAATCGTTCATCAAATAAGAACAAATTATTACGAGACTGCAACAGAAACTACTTATACTGTCCAGCTATAAATCTATCGTCTTCCTTATTTAAAGACAGTTGGTGGTCTCTACTGTTTGTTTGAGTTCTTCCTCACAGACAGCGTGAGGCCGCAGTTGTTGAGTTCCAACAGCACAGCAGCTTCCTGTCCGAGCGAAGATGTGTTTCTCACCCAGAGCTGTTGGAATGCTTGGTTGGAGTGAACCTGTGAAGTCCTGTGTTATCGGGTGCCACATGACTCTACACCTCCGATTTGGAAGTGACCAGATTTACTGCAACAAGCACGAAGGCTCATTTAGGACGAAGAGCAGCAGAATTATTATTTTTTTTAGCATTTGTCATTTAAGATAACAAGTTTAATAAGATAGTTCTTAGTATACTAAAAGCCCGTCATATTAAGCCAATCAATCATACTGAGTCTGACATTTCTGACTAAAACTGTCACTCAATCATCTGTCAATTAAATTAAATCTGTAGCCAGTCGGGGTGGATTTCTCTTGTTTTAGATAACTTTGTTTTCTGCCTTTTCCCCTGATCGGATCTCCCTGTGTCTAGTCCCCTAAACCTTGATCCCAGTATCCACTGTCTCACTGCCAGTTCTTATCCTTTGGGACACCTCCAGTGCTCCAATTGATGAATCAGCTTGGAACTTCATAGATATTTTCTATTGACTTCATCACCTTTGACATGAGGGTTAGCCTTTTAGCAGAAACTAAGAATAAGTTAAAAACAATAAGAGAGATAATCTATTAACACTGAGAATGTCTTTTCCACTACAAACACATTTTAACAGAACTAAGGCTCATAATGTTCCATCAATGTGTTTTATATGTTGTGTGTCCCTAAATAACATTAAACAGGAGGACATGCGGGAACAGTCCAAACAATTCTTGTACTATTCTGTACTCTTTGTGTAATATTTGTGTGTGTGTTTTTGTGTTTCTGTCATATTGTGTCTAGGGGTTTGAATTAAATCAATATGGAGTTGAAAACTCTTCCTTCATATACATTGAGAATAAAAAATACAAACATAAAAAACAAATCCATCCATCAGAAAACTGTAGTAGCATGGAAATTAGCTTTTCTCAGAACAACCTTCAGTTGTTGGCTGTGCTGCATTCAGCAACCTGTATCACCTCCAGATAATGAACTCACTACAGACCTCAAGACAAAAGACACCAATAGCATCACCATATCTCCTCCATGCTGTATCTGCCTTCCTGTTACCATGGTAACAACGGCATAGATGGCATAGAGAAATGTGGTTGTGAGTGTTGTGAGTCAGATGCTGAAGTAAATGTCCCTGAAACTTGTGAAAGATATTTATCCGGGAGCGGAACAGGCCAAGACGACAGCCAGGACTGGAAACACAAAACCTCTGCAGGCAGGGTCAGTGCCCCCCCCCCCCCCCACACACACACACACACACACACACACAGAGCATGAATATCCACCTCACCTTTACTTGATGACGATGTCTCTCTTTGAACACACAAATATTTTCATGGTGCTTCAATTCATTTAGATACAGATCAGAGGATTTTCAAAATAAATGATGTTTACATGTATACAAAATAAATGAGGTATACAACTTATTCTGGATTAAAATACATTTGCATTATACTGCTAATCAAACATTTTGAAATGTGATCATCTTTATGCCAGTGCTTCAGTATGTTCTCTTGTTCTCTAGTGCTCTATCACAGGCCATGGTAGAGCACAGACATTGTGAGCAGGTCATCTAAATTACGCTCGTTCTCCTTCAGATGGTTTCTCGTATACACTTACTTTCCAGTAGACAAAAAATAAATGTAAAAATTGCAATTCACATGATATTTTTCTCGCTCAGCCACAAGAGGTCAGGGTTGCATGCTTTTCGAGTCCTCACAGTCACCACTATTGTAAGCTCTTTACAGTGGGATGCCTCACATTATGCGTATGGGTCAAAAAATGGGTCACTACAACTAAACAGGCCCAGTGCATCTCTATTTTTATTAGATTTCATTCTTAGACCTGCATATAGCACAGGAGTGATTAGCAAGAATAATGATGGCAGTGATTCAATCAGTTTCCATGGGTGTTCATTGACTGTATTTATCACAAAACTCTAACTCTATGTGTCAATACAACAGAGGATTTATCCATCAGCAAAGCCATAATCTAGCAAACGTTGATTTATGTGTTGATTTCAAAGTAAAGTGGATGAGTGTGTGAAAAGCAAGACCTACAGCAAAGTCTGAAAAATAACAAACTCCATCTGACTTCATAGAAGAAGAATTGTGAAGTATGTGAAGTAACTCACATGTTATGAGTTACAAGACAATGTATATTTTTAGATATAGATTTCTAATAAAAACAATAATTGAGCGATATTAAGGCCATATTAATTAGTTTGAAGTTTGCCCTATTCACTTGTAAAATGCTAAATGGACTTCAGTGCTTTTCTAGTCAACCACATATCATCCATCCATCAAGAAATAACATTCATACCAATCATACATCTCAGTCCCTGTAGCTATTTATTGGGATTAAGTGTCTTGCCCATGGGCAAACCACTGATCTTCTGGAGGACAATCGTGCTGTCCACGCAGTCATAGTCGCTGTAACCCCCCTCAAAGTGAGTAATGAGTACGGTTTGAAACTAACACATGTTTGCATACTGTTATTTTTGTGTGAAATAAAGGATTGAAGCTCACATGTTTTGGAGAAGTCGGATGTGACAAATGAGTTGGCTATACATTGGCCTGCAAAGTAAAGAGTCTATGAAACTAGGCCCTCCGTCAGATTCCTGCTGAAAGAAGTGCAGCTGCCTAAAACCTCAGTGAATTCCCCTTTTGATTGGAGCCACAAAAATACCTACTGTTTTTCCTAACCATAGCCAAGTAATTCTGTTGCCTAAACATTCACTTGAAATCGCGATCGCTACACAACATTCACCACATGCTAACCTTCTGCATTAAGATGCTTCACAATGGCTTCAAGGGCTTCTGCCCAAATGTCAAAATATGAAAGTAACATAAGATAAGATATTCCTTTATTAGTCCCACAATGTGGAGATTCACAGGATCACCGCAGCAAAGTGGACAGTGCACACAGATACATGATAAACAAACACAGATACATGGTAAACAAACAAGAGCAGCAGTAAAGAGTAAAGACCAGTTGGTGGTCAAGAGGGTCTTTCACTAGGTCCAAGGTGGCCTGTGCGTCCACTTAAACATTGAAACCCATTAACAGGTGAGAAGTCTATCCAATGAAGTTCAGCAAGAAAAGAGAAATATTCAGCGGAGAGCACAGTCGTCCTCCAATCAGAGAATCTGCAGTTCAATCCCTGGCCCTGCTAACCAACTTGTCGATGTGTCCTTACTGATGGGAAAGGGGCACAGTGCATTGTATCTCCTGTCATCCGTGTATGAATGATGACATGAAGTTTTAAAGTGCTTCGAAGAGCGGGACCGTAAATAAGGGAAGTACCTATTTTACAAATGCAAACATTATTTACCATTCAAGATTTGATTTTGTCAAAATGCTTATGGTACACATGTGTGTGTCAGTACCATGCGGTTGGCTATTGTTGTGTTTGAAAAATGAAGAAACTCCAGACGGAGAGAAGGCATCTTGGATTGAAAAGTTAAAATCAAAAGTATTTAATAAAAGAAACAGTGTTGTGCTAAGAAGAACATATCAGCTGAGAAGACGCTGGTCTCTGCAATCAACAGGCCACAGGGCAGCCCATTGACTATCCCATAGTGACTGTCTCTTGCTTCTACCAACGAACTCCTAGAACAATGGTTGCCTACAGGTATTTATACAGATCAGTAAAGGCGTGAAAGTCAGTGTCCACGCCCATGGGAGTGGTCTCCTGGTGAGTTCAGTGTAACTCGGATTTTGAAAGTCTCTCAGTCAATATCAGTTGTGGTGCTATCAAGTATTATATGCATGCATTTCGGTTGATTACATTACATTGAATACAATCATAGCTGTACATTGGTATTATTCTATTGATTACAGTTTCAAAATGACAGTGGTGTTACCATATTCTCATTTCTTTATTGATTACACAGTTTCAGAATCATGGCTGTATCCTGGTGTAAACTATATGCATTTTATTAATTATTAATTTATGAACCGGGTTGTCAGTTTATTTCCAATCATCTACAATCCATTCCTTCACACCAATTTTGGTGTAAAACTATGTAAAATATATACCATAAAAACCGTTCCAAGGTGTTAAATTGGTTCCTTTCAAAAACATGTACGCATAGATTAACTACATTACATTAAACCATGGCTGACTTGAACTGAAGCTTGGTGAACGTAAGGAGGAGGGGTCTTGTCACCAGGTGTACACGTGTACCCGCCCCTCTGTGCTTTGCTCATAGTACTGTTTCAAAATAAAAACCAACGAAGTGCTCGCTGTTTTCTTCTCCTCTTGTCCACGAAACGGGATCGCCTCGTGCTGCAACTTCTCCCGCGCGCCAATCACCGCGCGGCTGGAGAGAACACCACGCCCTCTGTTCTGCGTGCGTAACGATACTTTGGCAGCTGGGACATTTTGTCTTTAAAGGAAAACTAGTCCCTTCGTTTCGTCACCAACAGCGACAAAACGCCACGCTGCTGACGGGTCGGCGTTTAACCTCTCCGAACGTACGGACGTCAAACTTTATTATTGAGCTTAAGTAATGAGAGATAAACACGTACTCCCTTCATGCTTACTTTCAACAAAGAAGAAGTTATGGATATTTGCGACGGGAAGAAGAGGAGACAGGTAAGCGGCGGCGCGAGGGGCTGCAGGCGGAGGGTGGCCGTGAAGATGAAACGGGAGGTGGGCAAAGTCCTCCGCTCCCTGACGGTGGAGGACAACAACTGTACTGAGGCCATGGAAGAAGAGGAGGAGGAAGAGGAGGAGGAGGACTGCTTCTCCATTGGCTTCCTACGGAATGACCGACTCGATCCCGCCGCGGCTGTGCCGCCGCGCTACAGCCTGCTGCGGGAGGTCGGCCGAGGAAGCTACGGGGTGGTGTACGAGGCCCTGGCCCGCAAAACGGGAGCCAGGGTTGCGGTGAAGAGGCTCCAGTGCGACGCCCCAGAAAACGTAGAGCTGGCGCTGGCCGAGTTCTGGGCTCTGACGAGTCTGGAGAACCGGCACCAGAATGTGGTTCAGCTGGAGGAGTGCGTCTTGCAGAAGAAAGGCCTGGCGCAGAAGATGAGCCACGGGAACAAGAGGTCGAAACAATACCTGCGCCTGGTGGAGACGTCGCTCAAGGGTATGCATGCTACGGTCAACTCCTTATTCCTCAGTACAATAACAGCAATACAGTGAAATAAAGCGTGTCTATTAAATCACACATGGGTATCATAAACCGTACTGCTGTACATGTCCTGGGGGTGACTTTGTTAGTTACACGTAACGATCCGTCCTTTCGGCCCCTGTCTATACTATATATATAAATAAACCTATAGGAGCCCCAGATAGACCCCCGTGTTTCTCCCAAAAGGACACTGTGTACTTGCACTAGTTGGCACCGTGCTAGCAACCCCCCCCCCCCCCCCACTGCACGTTGCACGCGCTCAACAGGGACGTTACAGTGTGGGATGGTAGCATGAAATGCAGAGGATTTATTTGGTAAAAGCTGCCCCCCACCACCCACACAAACCTGAAAACCTACATTTTAGCTTTTGTCATGGCTGTCAATCAAATTTGAGCTAATTCCTTCCCACTTCCTTTGTTATTGCTCCGCACACCGAATAGAAATGGATAGTTGGTGAATATAACTTTAACATTTTTATTTTATATATATATAGATTTAAAAAAGGATTTATTTGTATTTGGCTAACTATTTCAGTCTGTCTGACCTAGTTTCCAAAGTGTAAAGCCAAGTAGTCAACTTCCATACAGAGTGAGAACTCCAGTGCCAAAGTACGTTTCTCATCAAACCAGTTTACGACTTATTCTAGCTTGCATTTTAAATTATCAGAGCCGCCTTAACATCTCAAAGCTCCGTTGGAAGATAATTAGCTTGACAAATGCTGTAGCTCAGATCTGAAAAAATTGTTCCCGTGTGTTTCTGACTTGTGTATTGTTTCACACTTGAAGCGTGCGTGTTTTTCACACTGGTCATGCTGCTCGCATGGAATGCCATTTTGAGTTTCAAACAAATATACTAAATGTTTGAACCTTTTACAAATCCGGTCCTATCTGTCCTCTGCAGGAGAGCGCATCCTGGGCCACCCAGAGGAGCCGTGCTACCTCTGGTTTGTCATGGAGTTCTGCGAGGGCGGGGACCTCAACCAGTACGTCTTGTCCCGCCGCCCCGACCCCCTGACCAACCGGAGCTTCATGCGCCAGCTGACAAGCGCTGTGGCTTTCCTGCACAAGAACAACATTGTTCACCGGGACCTGAAGCCAGACAACATTCTCATCTCGCAGAAATCCGGCTCGCCCATTCTTAAAGTGGCCGACTTCGGCCTCAGTAAAGTTTGCGCGGGCCTGAACTCTAAGAACAGTGAGGAACGCCCCGCAATGGCGGCGGGCGGCCGAGACCGCAGCCAGACAAACAACCACAACATCATCAACATCAACAAGTTTTGGTTGTCGTCAGCATGCGGCTCGGACTTCTACATGGCCCCTGAGGTGTGGGAGGGCCACTACACAGCCAAGGCAGACATCTTTGCCCTGGGCATCATCATCTGGGCGATGGTCGAGCGGATCACGTTCATCGACGCAGAGTCCAAACGCGAGCTGCTGGGCACCTACATACGGCAGGGCACGGAGATTGTACCCGTCGGGGAGGCTCTGCTGGAGAACCCCAAAATGGTTCTCCACATTCCTCAGAAGGCCAGGAGCTCCATGTCTGAGGGGGTAAAGAAACTCCTCCAGGACATGCTCGCAGTCAACCCTCAGGACCGGCCTGACGCCTTCCAGCTGGAGGTGCGGATGGACCAAGTCACGTGTGCTGCATGACTGCTACCACCTTCCCAAGACCTTCTTTTTTTTCTTTTTTTTACCCTAACCAGTCTAAAAAGGGACCCATTTCCTTCCCAGGTGAGCTTGACTTCCTTGATCACTCATCGGATTGCGCTCTTCAAAGCTGCAGTTGATAACCGTAAAAAATATTTTTCTTGTCATATTCTGTCAAACTGTCACTTTTTCCACTACAAAACACAAGACCGATCATTTGTGTAAAATGTTTTCCTACTCCACCTGGCCAGAGGAGATGTAGTTGTCAATCCCTGCTTGTGCGATCAAATTGTCAAACTACAGCTATGATTGAGAATTAATCATTTGCGTTGCCTCCGATGTTCCCTCAAGTATTTTCAGAAGCATATTTTAGTCACTGTTTAGCTTTGAAATTACAAATTTGCCACTGCTTGGTTTTGGTTTGACTGTTTATAACATGGCGGCAGGGACTCAAACACCTAGGTTACAATAAATCGTTACTACGATATGTTTAAGACTGAATATTTACTGCCACGGTTGACCATTTCGTCCGTGTTCGTGAGCAGTAATTGGCAGCTTCGTTAGGCTGCGTGGCTCTGATTGGTTCTTTTCCTTCAGGGGCTTTGAAGGAGCTCTGAAAGGAGGACGAGGAACAACACATTTACAGATTATCTGTCATGTAATGCTTTCAAGCATTATAAGTAAATTAACTAACGGCCAAAACCGCAGATCTCTCTCGCTCGCACGCACACTATCTCTCTCCCGCATCGTCGCGCTCTCTGCGCAAAGCATAAATGACCGACAACAATAAACAAAGTGCTGATCAAGAGTTTTGTGCTAGCAATTTAAGGTTGCGATTCTTGCTCCGAGCGAGCTGTGCTGTAAACACGGAACTTTTCCTTGGCATGAAACGGCAAATTATCAAACCAGTGCATGAAGCTGTTGTGGCCGATTTAGTCTATTTTATTCATGCAATATAGTCCGTACAGGCGCGCGCCCACCTGCAAAGCAGACAGTCGCGCCTCTGCCGCTGTTGTTTTTTTTTCACATTCGAATAGTGGCTTTTTTTGCACGTTTGTTTTAGCCCAAACAATACATACGTCAGCGAAATGAGCTGTTGAAGTGATTAGTGAGAAATAAAGGGGAACACTGGTCATTCGTAACCCAGGGCGGAAGTCTGCTAATCCTCCTCTTAGCAGACGCCATTCGCTTGTCTTGTCTTTATCAGCGGCTGTAAATAGCTACCTGTGGTGTGAAGTCACTGTTGTGGTTTCCCACATTTTAGACTGTTTCAGAAACGTCCTGTCACTGTAGGACGGACATTTGTACAGAGTAAGTAAGATTTCAGGAATAAAAGTAGGTCCGTGTTTCCCCTGATTATAATGGTAGGGAAAACACTGTAGGTGACGCATGTCTGTTATAATCAACATGACACACATACACACTATATCTGAGATGAGTTCTACTGCACGCATGCATAGATTCCTGTGCAGGGTTTGAGATTTCTATTAGACATAACCTCATGCTCCAAAACCCATGATAAACAATGTAATAACATACAAATAAAAGGCGCTGACAAAGGACCGCTCCCCTCAGAGATATTTAAGTAATTTTCCTACTACACGTAGTGTAATTCTTCCATCTAGATTGTTTTGCTTGGAGTTGATTCTGGATGATTTTTAAGCTTTGTGCCATGAAGTTTTTATATTGTAAAGAAAGCATTGACGCACAAAACCTACCTATTGATAAGGTTGACTGGATGAGTGACGTGAGCAGAGCGCACAAATGGACAACAAAACCCAGTGCAGTCAGTGTGAATCACACAACTGAATAGAGCCTCAACGTGACTAAACCCGACAGTCTGGCGTCGTCTCAACACCTTTTGGAACAGACATTTTCCCATAAAACCATTTGAAATACAACCATTGAAAATACACTGCTAGTACCGCGGATATCTTCAAATATCCGATTCCCTTTCTTCACTAGAAAGTCATAGTAATGTTTTTTACGTCTAAAATGATCCATATAATTATCCACATCCGTTAGCGAACAACCATTTAGTATTATCAATACAGCTAAAATGAGGTATACATACAGTGGCTGCTTTGTCTGGCACTGTCTTTCACCCTTACCTGACACAGAATATTTTCAGTACATTATTGGAAATGTTTTACTGACACACTGTTGAGGAAAAACAAGAGTAACTTTTACTTAATCCTGACCTCACCCACTTGGAACAGATCTCCCTCCCCTCTGCACAGGCGACGGGAACTAACTTATTTAGTCTGTTGTAGTGTTCGTGTAGGAAAAGTGTCCCCGTAGGATGTTAATTGTCTCAATTTGCTATCTAGAGCAGAAACTCCTTGTTTCTTCGTAAACTCTGCACATCAATTAGCCACTGTGTGGATGTCCAGTGACCTGAGTGCGTCCACTTGTTTGAACTTGAACCCGCCGTTTGTTTGACAATTAGCTCTCCAATCCTGCGCTCATTCTCTTAACCTCTTACTGTAAGCCCCGCCCACTCGTCCTATGGCCGCTGTGTTGTGTGCTAATCCACTGCTTGGCTTTGTTCTCTTGCGACATGATGGGTTGTCGCATGTTACACAACAGGAGGGAGATTACATAGCGATGAGGGGAGGGCTGCAGTGTGTCGGACCCTAGTTTAGAGAAGGTACTGCTAACCACACCCTTATCACTCAAGAAGTAAACACTCTGACATACACTTTCTGTAGTTGGAGTTGGAGCGACACATGGGGCTCATATTGTTTCAGTGGGAGTAGAAATGTTTTCTCCTAACTTTAAAGCAGTGTGCATGCGTGCCACTTGTATCCAAAACCGTGCATCGGATTCTCTTCTTGAATGCCAGTACCCGCCCATCTCCATTGCGTTCACGTCTCCAGTCTGAACTGGTGCTCGGTTCGTTTACCTGTCATTATTACCACTGTTATTCAATTTGTCTCAAGTGATGTGTGACCCGCATCCTTTTTTTACAACTGAATATACATTTTTATTTTTTTAAATGTCAGTTTTTATTTAAATATGTATATATTAGTGGTGCAACATTCCTACACACTGATCGAATCCGCACAGAAGAGGGAGCAACCGCCGATCATTGATGATTAATCCTAACCAATACAGATCCCTTTGTTTCAGTATAGCATCTAGAAGAATCCAGATTTTTCTTTTTTGCCACTGGTCAGACCATTGGGAAAAATTCAAAATGTGATCTTTTTAATTAAAGTAATGTACAATGTTCTGTTCTTTATAAAAACACACAATTCGAATGATATGGAAATTAGGATGTTATTAGTATTTTGATTGATTCATGATCATATGCTTGGAGCTGGAGTGATACAGTTAAACAGCTCATAACGTATTTGTTATCTAATATCTATTTTACATTATGAAAACATCAGACAATATATATACAGTATATACTCAATTAAAAATTATTAAGTGTTCACAAGTAAACAGGCCAAATGTATGGTAAATATTTCTTTGGTTTCTTATGAAATCCAGTTTCCAGTCTGAGATGTTTTCATAATATAGATATTAGATTGAATTATTATGAATCAGGATATATATCAACAAAGTGCAAACACAAAATATTTAATATGTATTATGAATTTGAAATGCTTATAAAATGGTGAGTTAGCATCACATTGTGTGCTCATCTACCCCCCTTCCCCACCTCCCTCATTGCTGGACATCGAGAGCGCTGCTCCTGGTTCAGGACTTATGGAGGCCTGCTTTGGAACATTTTGTCCTCTTGCTGTCTGCCAGCTAAGTTCAGCCTCCGTCTAAACCAGGCCAGGGCACTATAAGCTCCTCATCCCTCACGTGTACAGTCCTCTCTCTGTGGAATTCTTTCTCATTCTGCCGGTGGCAGGGAGAGGCTTTTTACAAGTCTGGGCATTTTCAGGGTGTTGTCCCTGCTTTGCACGCACTGTAATAAACACACTGATGCCTTCAAGCAGGGTTAACGAATTTCTCCACTTGCACGCGTCTGCCATCTTTTGAAAGTACTTACCCTAATGCTAAGCAGGACACGTTTTAATCCGAAGACTGCAGCAGAAGATGCTGATGTGGCTCCCCTAAAGGAAAGGAAGTACCTGGGGCAGCAGATTGAAGCCTGGGTACGCTGTGTTCTTCGTGGCTCAGTCAGGAGGGAGGCCAACGTGTATAAGATTTGGGGAGTGCGTGTTATGAGCACACTGAGCACACTTTGGTTACAGGGAAACTGGGAGGCGCGCACCTAAACCTTTTTTTTTATTCAACCTGGTTGTAAAAGTGAGCATTCAGTGGCTGAGGAGGTTGTCGTCAATATTTTCTTTTGGGCCCAAAGAGAGAACTGCTGAAACAAGTTCCTACCCGCTGTTCTGGTGAAGCATGGCTTTTGTATTTTTTTTTTTTTTTTCCAAAAGCAAAAGTGTGAATCCACAATTTTTTGTTCTTGTTGGTGCATAAACACTAGAGCCTTCCATCAAACTATACTGTCCAGGAAACACTGTCATCCCACGGTGCTTTGGAATAACATGGATCCTCATGTTTTCCACTCCGCTGTCCCCATTCATGCTGGCTGTGTTGGACATAATGGGCTTTAAGCTATTTTCACTGTGTTAATCTCCACAGTGAGTGCACCATCCTCTGCAGCCTGAACATCCCGACCCACAGCTGGCGCCCTACGTGGTCATATTTCTTTTTTCATTTTGCCCTTTAAATAATGTATGTAAAGAACCATGGGCTGAGTCTCTTTCAATTTGTTGCAGAGATTGTCCCTCCTTGCTCTGATATTACTATAGGGTTTCATGGATTCACTCGGCCCCGCTGCTATAAACTGTGTGCTCAGTCCCAAGACTTAAGAACTTCAAGATGGAAGGATTACTGGCAGAACACAGATGCTGGAACAAACAAACTTTAACCCAATATTTATCCTCGTTTGAATTTATTCAGTTAGTGATTATGACAAAGAGAGCTCTTTCAATAGCCTTGAATTACTTCACTAGAGAACATGTGGCTGGGTAAACTGGAATGATCACGGCCAAAAGTGCAAAGGATCGTAGCAGTGCTGACGGATCCAACTGTTACTGGGAAACCAGTAGTTTTAGTTTTAGTTGGGAGTGCGTTATCACAGCTGACTCCATATGGGTGCAGTGCAGACAAGCTGTCATTAGCTACATATTTACATAGCCAAATAACTATCTGCTGCTATTTTAATTATTTGAATGGCGTATATAGAACCTTTTTTAACATAAGCGCAATTTATTTTGGTGGAGGTCTGCTCTGCCAGAGTGCCCTTCTACTTATTGAAGGTCATCGTCAATTGCAGAACCTCTGTATTTGCTGAGCATGCTCTGTTAGTTTTTGGTTACAGGGAAACTGGGAGGCGCGCACCTAAACCTTTTTTTTAACGGGAACGGCAGCCGAGTGGAATGTGTTGCTTCGCCGCACGGCCCATAAAACCACACAGGGCTCGTAAAAGGACTAAACAGGCATCCTCTCTCTCCAACTGGTTATCACAGAGCGTATTGAGAAGTCATGCTCTCATAAGAAACCAACCCCCACCACTTCCCCAAAGATACCGGTTTCTGCTGGATTTTTAACGATGTAGTCCGCTTTCGATATGTAACACACAATGGTTGGCAGGCTGGCTGACGAGCCAGGGAACACAGAATGTTCACTGTGTTTTCTTCGCCTGCTTATTTGTGTGGCAGTAATCGCTCCCACAGGGAAAAATGGTAGGCTGACTTCAGAAAGGGTTCAACCTGAAGACTTTTTCATGTCTTACCACGACATGCCGTCAACTCACCCCCCAAAAATAGCCACTAATGGGGAGGAAAGAAGGTACGGTTACAACAGGGCGTAGTCACCTCAGCAGCAAACATTTACTGAAGAACAGTTACTGTAAATATCCCATGTGTAATGGTGTTGACTAATATATGCTTTCCCACAGTCTTGAGTAGAGACTGTCCGAGACAAACGTCCCATCCATGGTGAGGCGCATGGTCAAGTATGCAAGGCATGCCCCTTAAAAATGGGTTTAAAAAGTTTACACAGGTACAACGTTCACTCACAGCTGCTCTCATAAAATCAAAACCCAACTGTTGAGTGCTGAAGAATTACACACCTCGAGGCACCCCCAACTGAACGGCAGAGCAACAGATTTTTAAAGAACCAATTTTAAAACTCACAAAATGTCCAAATATCAGAGATCAAAAGGAATAAATAAGTGATGAGAGGCCTCTGTCAGAAACCTTTGGACTCAATGGCTATTTTGCTCAGTAGCAACATATTGTGAAGTCTATACTGTACTATGGTGTAAACATGAACCATTCAAATTGTTCATTTATCATAGACTTTAATGCCCCGTGCATCGACACTGCTGCTTTTCATCGCGGACACATTTGTCCTGTATTTTCCTCCACAACTTTGTTCCCCTCGACCGGCAAACCGACGTTTGCGGAGATCTTCCTCCATGAATCAGAGGCCATCTGCGCGTCCTTATAGTCCGCAAATAAGGACGGCTTGTAGGTCATATTTACGCATTTGTTCCGACAAAAGTTCTTCAATCTGATCCTTTCTCCCGTAAACATTCTTCGTTTTAATAATGGCGGTATCGGGCTATGAAAACGGAAACGTGAGACTCCATAAAGGATGTAGTTAGCAGACCCATCGCAGCCTTGTGCGCTGCGGGAGGCTTGCGTCGCTTTCGTGGGTTGACGCAGGCAAGGAAGTGTGAAAAGGCACGCAAGGGGGTCTTGCGTCTGCGTCGCTCTGAAAACGCATAAACTAGGTTTAAGCACTTTCCATGTCTCAATTTGGCACATCATCCCAGATTCACCTTCCCAACATGCGCTGCCTGCTAAGCTGACCCACTTGTGTTCATGCCATGTGCTGTGAGGCTTATGCAACCAATGAGTAGAGCAACAAACCGCTGCTAGCGCAAGCTGTGGCACGCCAGTCTGCTGGGCTATTATTAGAGCACAGCGCCAGGCTGCATCCGGACACCCATCCAACGGCAGGGGAAGCAGTGAGTCTGTGGTTGGCCGGTCTGTCGTCTTCAGGCATTAAATGTGAGATTAATACATCTCGTTTGATCGCGCAGTTGTACATTTTTTAATGAACACATTAGGCGTGTTGGGTTACCAAATGACATGTATAGAATCCTTGTAGGACAAAATATAAATTATCGATATTGTGACACAAGACAAGATGTCAGATTGTTTGGATTTCGTTATATGGCATGAGTCTGCTCTTTTCCCACTTTAAAGGCTGCGTTGCTCACGCAGATGCATTACTGAGGATTGTTTACCAAAAATGGAATTGAGTGTATATTTTATGACTGCACAATGGTAGCCAAAAATGTTATTAAACCTAATAATAGGAGCAGAGTTTTTGCCCTGTGGTTCATACTGACCTGTTCATTATTTGCATCCCTGCAGCTTTGTTTACTATGTGGATGTGGACTCCGATGGAAAGAAAAGAAACTGACAAACTGAACTGTGAAGACTCCACAATCATGATTTGAGCGGGAAGCGATGGACCGGCCAATGATTCCAAAACTCTGGGATGGGACCTGTATGCAACAAACCGAACACAGCAGTGCGCCCCTGGCACCATGCGGTTCAAAGTGGCTGCCATCGTGGAGCTGAGGGCGTTTAACTGGTGGACGATGGATGTGACGACCAGGTTTATGACATGCTTTGTTTTATATTTGCGGAGGTTTATCCCCCAACAGTCCGAGTAAAGGTCTGCTCTTCCTTTCACATTTGTAATGTAAAGGTGAAGTACTGGACTGTACCAGTACCTTGAGGTATAAGCCTCGCTCTGCTGATGACTGTATGTGAATCACTATGAACAACAGACAACACTACCAGTTTGCTCCACAGCGCTGTACAACCCTGTGCCTTAGCGCCGACTCACACAAAGTGCGATTGGATCACAACTTAAAACCCACCGCCCCCCGTGGGTTAAAACTCACACAGAAAATAGTCTTATTTTTCACACACAGATTTCTGTCCACAGAAAAATTGCAATTGAGCAGTCATTCAGCCTTTAATGATGTCACACTTTGCTATTTGCTATTTGTTGTGTGCGAATGCAGTCAGTCAGTGGCCGTCCTTTCTTCAAAATGCTCAGTTGAATTGAGATGGTCAGGCTGAGACTGTAGCCAAAATCAAGAAATGGCCACGAGGCTTGTTCTATCCGTGTCACATCCACGGTCATCTTAAGAAAGGATATCTCATGAATGTGAACGATGTTGCATCGAACGTGTTCCATAGGAATTGCACCTTTTTAGAAATAGCAGGCCTGTATTGACCACACAATCCTGACCTGCTTTAACCAAACAAGGTCCAGCAGGGAATTCGGACTAGCGATAATGTTCCTGATGAATCCAAAGAACACCTGTTGGACAAAATTGCGTATGTCTGTTAAGAATTCAATTAAATTGTGACTAGGAAACAATCATGATAATTTGGTTGGCTGACTTTGTACTAATTGTTTTTTTTGTTTATTTTTTACCCTTGAGGTTGAGTGTGGTGTTTTAGAAGTGGAATACAGTGCAAGATAACGGTAACCTGCAATCATCATAAAGAGATAGTGAGACATTGATCTCTCCCCTTCTGATTGGTGTGATGTGAATAGTGTTTAACAGATCGTTCTTGCAGTATTAAGACGCCTTCGGCTGAATCTTTCTTTACTGTCTGATATCGAGACGCTCTAGGACATTTGTGTATTTCTCATCAAGCAATCCCCAAAAAGTAGCTGCATCGTGACTTTCCCCTCTCCCTCCTTCCCTTCTTTACTGAGGTGCTTCTGCAGGGCAGTAGTGTAGCAGGGACCATGTTTGGTTAGTTTGTGATCCACAGCCGAGATGATCGTTGACGCAACCGCAATTTTCACGAAAGAATAAAATGCAAGCTCCAAATATACAGAATAATTTCAACCCAGAGGGGAAAAAGCAAGCACACTGCACACAGGAGGAACGCTCCACTGGCCTTCACTCTGAAAGCCAGACTACAGGAAAGACCAACACCTTCCTCTGCCTTCAGTTCAGAGACTCCGCAATGGTAGTAGTAGGACAGTTCACCCCAAAATAAAGTTATTTGTACATTTTTCCTTCAGTGGCTCATGTTAATCAAATCAGGACTTGGTTAGTCAAGATGATCCACGGACTTGTGAGCGGTTCCATCCACCACCACAGGCTATCTAGTTCCACAATATTCACAATATTCAGGAGAAGGCAGACTTCTCTACAGACAATCTCTCCAACTGGGCAACTCCCACAACAAACCATCTCAACAAATCACACAGAGGTGATAGGAGGGTATATATGTATTTTGGATTTTTTAGTGGAGTGTCCATTTTAAAGGCGTTTGGTCCTACCTCATTCTCAGCACTTTGAAACATTTTATCTACCTTTATTTCTGATCCAGGGTGAAGTTTGTTTGAGTGGGATTCTTTTTCTTTTTTTCATTTTTTTAACCTCCTGACGAATATCGCTCCCTTTCCTATTGTGAATCCATCTTTGGCAAACTCCTCATTGTGGCGTTTTGCTTAGCGCCAAGTTACGCTTAAGCCTAGTTTATGCTTTTGCGTTTTCAGAGAGACGCAAGGACACACAGACGCAAGAGCCCCTTGCGTGTCTCTTGCGTGCCTTTTCACACCACCTTGCGTGCGTCGACCCATTTTTCTAGGCTTGCGTCAAAAGCTACGCAAGCCTCTCGCAGCCCGCAAGGCTGTGATTGGTCTGCTAACTACATGCTTTCCAAAGTCTCACATTTCCGTTTTCATAGCAGAAAACCGCCATTATTAAAACGAAGAATATTTACGAGAGAATGAATCAGATTGAAGAGCTTTTGCTTCCATAGACTGAGTTTGTTTCACCTGTAGGTTTGCCGCTCAAACATCTTCTTCGCGCCTTTTTTTGCAGGCTACATACTACTTTAGCGCATCTCTGCCTCTCAGGTTTGAGAAGGAACTGCAACTCTAAACAAGAGTGCAGTTGACCGCCTCTGACTGGGCATATAGCCAATCATATTTTAAGATATTGGGGTGGCACTTGGGGTGGCCAATCAGATTTCAGGGGTGGCCCGTGCCACCCTAGGCCACTCCCTGAATACGCCAGTGCGTCATTGGCGGACTATAAGAGCGTGCGGATGGCCTCCAATTCATGGAGGGAGATCTCCGCAAACAACGTATAAAGTTGGAAAATACGGGACAAATGCGTCCGTGGTGAAAAGTCAGCGAAAAAGTCTATGATGAATAAATAAACAAACCAACGACTTCCACACACAAAGATGTGACTCTCTAGGTCGTCTTGTTTTCCACCTGTTCTGGCGGTGAATTGCTCTCCAACACACGCAGGACTTTTAGAACCATGAATTGAAACGAGTGCGTCGACACAACTGTGCGTAAAGACGCAGATGCAGCAGCTTCTCTGCATTACGGAGATGCTCTGCAGTGATGTCTGCATTCAATATCTACAACTCCCCGACTGGTTAGTGTGGCTGAGGGAGTCCTAGTAGCTTATAATGGCCGCACTCGAAGACTCTTCAAGGTCACTTCAGTCGATCCATACTAAGACCGTAATGCTTCTTTTTGGACTAAACACACAGCGCAAACATGGAAGCAAAGAAAAAGCTGTAAGGGCTTTATCCAGAATGTTTATTTTGATCTCAAAACTGGATGGGATCCTGTAGGTGTAGGACTCCTTCACCTTACAGAATTGGCTGAGATTGCATTTCTATAAAAATGTGTTCATCACTGTGTTTATACATTTCACAATCATGGATGTTACAGTTGTTTAATGCAAACACACCTGTTGCTTATGTGAAAACGCAATGTGAAGGTTTCCCTGACAGCAAGTGCAGCTCATAGAGGAACTGCTGTTGCCTCTCAGAGAGGTTTAGGCCCGATCTGCTTTCCGTACAAGTCCTATTAGACCTGACATAGACACTCTATATGAACTAACTTAAGATCTTTCTGGAAGACACTAAACACTATGCAAAACATTTCACTGCCTCACTGTGAACTCCGTACAGACAGCCACACATTTTCAAGCAATTATGTGTAACACCTGTAACCTTTTTTTTCTTTTAGTTCACATATTTCCATCGTGTACTGAAAGGTATGTTGTGGTAATTAAGAACCGCTTTTGTTAATGAAGCTGACAGGAGCCATTTTATGTTTGAGAAGTATCTTTTGCTGTAAATATGTTTGACAACTTTTCTTGGAATAAAATTCTTAAAAACTATGGCTGTGTGGATTGTGTGGGTGGGTGGGTTATGGGTATTTATTCACTTTCAATAAGGATAACCTTTAAGATTCATAATAAGAGTTTCTTCATTGTTTCTTGAAATAGATTGATTTTAATGTTAAATTCACGATAGGTAGTTTAGGTTGACCCCGGCAACAGTGGATATTCAGGTTATGTACGGTGCAATTTCTTAAATGCAAAATATCAGCAACCCCTAGAACTTCTTCAAACTTGGAACCAATTTTCACGGACCTAATTGCCTTTCGTGTGAACTCTCAGAACATATTTTTGTATATTTAACCTAAATACAAGAATGAATGTGTTAATTCACACAAATGTCTTAATGAGATCAAAGAACTGAAGTCTTAATTAAAATCTGAACTCCAACTCGAGCGGTTGGCAGAGGGATACAACCAAGAGGTGGTGATTCTATTTCAGTACTTTACATTATCACAAATGTCAAGTGTGCTTTTTACTTTTGACTTTTATTTTGAATCAAAGTCATTCATATTTTTGTTGAAATTGTCTTTACAGACAGCAATCAATCAATAGAAAACATATTATAAAACATCCTGTAGTCCATTAAACCTTAATTCAGTTCATTTTTCAATTCATTTTATTTTGTATAGCCCAAAATCACAAATTACAAATTTGCCTCAGGGCTTTACAGTCTGTACACATACGACATCCTCTGTCCCGAAACCCACACAAAATGAAAAACCCTCCCATGGGGAAAAAAGGGAAGAAACCTTAGGGAGAACGTCAGAGGAGGGATCCCACTCCCAGGATGAACAAACTACAATGGATGTCCAGTGTACAGAATGAATAATGTAAAAGATGTGTAATACATTCAATTCCTATGACAGAAATGATTCAAGTAATTATGAGTAGTAAGCCAGGCGCACAGCAGGACCACTGCAGGGGCAACCACTATCAGATAGAACCACCATCCACAGAAGCCTGTTGGGAGGGAGAGCACAGAGACTTTAGGAGAGTGTAATGTTGGTTTATGAGTACAGTAATACAATTAATATTTAAAATAATAATGATGATGATGATGGCAGCAGCAGGCGTCAGCAGGGCCACGGCAGGTGTCAGGACCAGGGTCCAGAAGGAACTACAATCTACAGAGACCTGCTAGGGGAGAAAGCACAAAAAACTCCTGGAAAGAATCTGAATTAGTCATATGCATTAATAAAACGTGGATTATTGTAGAAAGAGAGAGTGAGAGAGGACCTCTGTGTGTCCTAAGAAGTCCCCCGGCAGTCTAAGCCTATGGCAGCTTAACTAAGGGCTGATCCGGGCTAACTATAAAAATCAAAGAGGAAAGATTTAATCTTAAAAGAGCTGACCGAATCTGCCGCCCGGACTGAAAGTGGAACCTGGTTCCACAAAAGAGGAGCTTGATAACTGAAGGGTCTGGCCCCCAGCCTACTTTTTAAAACCATAGGAACAACAAGTAACCCAGCATCTATGGAGCGCAGCTGCCTTGTAGGGCAATAAGGTGTTACAAGCTCTTTAAGATACAACGGTGCCTCACCAGCAAGTGCCTTGTAGGTGAGCAGAAGTACCTTAAATTCTATTCTTGATTTAACAGGGACCCAGTGCAGAGAAGTTAATACAGGAGTGATATGATCCCCTTTCTTAGTTCTTGTTTATGAATATTAATATTAGCGGTCAGAGCAAACAACTAACATTATCTAATTTAAAGTATTTCATTTTGATAACTCATTTCGGTGGCTGCCTCCTGATGATCAAAGTTAAATAGAAAGGGTTTAGCAATACTTCAAATTACATCTCATATTGCGTCCATTCCACTATTTCCTCCAAGTCTCCTGTTTCTAATGCAGCCATACAGTGGACACAAATCCAAATTTGCCTTTTGACTGACATTTGGTAGTAAGCAATGACAACAGTTTGCAGGGGTGCTGGGGACAAACTGACTCTGAATAATGTGGCTGGCGTGTCGCATTGCAAAGTGGACATTCATTTGTTTTACAACGTCAATGCCTCGTCACTGTTTATGTAGGCGCAGGCCCCGCTTGGAAGTTGCTTTCCCACAGTTTTGATCAATCCGTAGGATCCCCATGGGATTATTCCATTGGTTTTGTTTTATCAGCCCAGAAATACCAGACAAGCTCCACTCTTTGATCACCAAAACTACAAACCTATACAGCGATTGGGGTGTTGGTGTTTTGTTTGTCCTTTTTGTTGGTAGAAACCCATTTTGCTTTCAAAGATTCTAGCAAAAACACAATCTATGAATCAGATTTATCATTAGTTAAATCTGCATTGAGCTGTGAGTTATGAACCTATATGACAATAGTTTATATGTTGTTTCTTCACTTGACCATACAGTACGTTATGCTTTCTACATTCTTAACGGCACATTAGTAATACACTTTTTTGGTGGATACATGTTTTATTTTTTTCAAAATGTATAAGACCACTTCTAAAACCATACCTGATTTTAAAGGAGTGGAATTATTGGTTTGTAATGGTTGTCTTTTATGATACCTTTGAAATGATGTTGATTGCTAACAATTTGTCTGGTCCTTGTGCCTTTCCGTGATATCATTCAGATCTTTGGATCTTTTCTTTGGACAGAGCAAGATTAGCTGTGTCTCAAGCAGCAAAATTCAGTTCTGTATTCAGTTCAGTGTAAAGTGCTTTAATGGTCGTCAGGGAGCAACTCCCCTGGTTGTAAACAGTCTGGTCCAGTAGAAGTCTATAAGAAAATTACTCTGCTTCTCTCTTTTTTTATTCCCTCGGTAAACATTGTAGACATGAGTTTATGCTCTCAATCTTTAGTTTCACATGTTGTTCAATACAATACAATTTAAATTTATTGAAGAAATAGTTTTATTTAGTTCAAGACAATAGTACACAAACAATGATGTCACAATGACGACATCCACTATTATTCAGTCTATGGCTTGCACTATATCCACACTATGCTAAGCTAAGTGAGCCAGTTGTTGAAAGTTGCACAATTCCTATAGTTGGACCATTACTATATTTTTACTTACTATGTATTTTTAAATTTATCTTGTGTTGCCAACCTACTTCATGGAAGTTCAACACCAATGGATTGACCTTTAAAACCTGTGTATGTCTGTTAATGTCTTTTCTGTAAGCTTCAGGAGGAGCAGCAGTGATTCCTACAGGAATCAGGAAACATTTATTGCCAAAATATGTCATACATACAAGGAATTTGACTTGGCAGTTGGTGCGTGACAGTAGACAGTGTACAGTGTACAGGCAACAGGTACAGGTGTAACAACTGGGCTAATAAGAAAGAATAAGCCTCAGTCAGAAACGCCCTGCTCCAATCGACCACTGTGATTTTTTAGGCATCTCCATTAATTTGGAATGTGAAGAATATTGGTAAGCAGGGACCAGGGAAACCCCCTGTGCCTCACAAAAATATGCAGCAAACAACAATATGCCAGGGTTCCATGGACTTTATGTTCAGCTGGGTATACTGTCTAGAAAATGGAAATGGAGCTAATATGCTGGAGGTGGGGGGATGTTACAAGACGCTGCTGAATCAGGGAAGATAGAGCCGGCTGTGACATTGAACGGCTAGCAGCCAATCGGAGCTCCAGAGGAACAAGAAATCAGACTTGAGAAGAATCAACAGTCTATTATTCATGTGCATGGAGGGTGGTCTTTATGTATTATTTAACGGGGTAATTAACAGCATTATAGTTTTGAGAGAGATGTATTTATTCACGTGCAAAGAAAAAACTATTGTACAAAGATATCTTTGAAACATTAAACTGTTGTTCTCGTAAAACCACCCATCTCACAATGAATATATATATGTCTTACTTCATCTGTGAAGGGCACATTTGTGTATCACGTTTCTTCTAGTTGTGTACAAAGCTGGGAGCCAAAAGATGAATATGAAGTCGATGGCCATTCCCGCTCTATTATGGAAAATTTTGGGGCTGACACCATTTATCATGTCGACAGTCTCTTTGTCAGGTCAGCAAAACAGGGCATTGAAATTAGCTTTTTAAGAACTTTACTTGATTTGTATAATTGTTTGAAGCATGTTTATTAGTTCATCACCTTACCATGGGTTGTAAGCCTTTGAATCCTCTACGAAAAAATACATCTGACTGAATGAATATATCAGTTACAAAAAACATCTTAGGGGCTGTGAAGTTGTTCAGAAGAAAACATCGCTAGGAATAGCCACACCAAACGATTTCATAAAGTACTCCATTAGGTTCTGTCCTTTCAACTGTATGCTCCCTAATGTGGTGAGAGACTTTGTAACAGATTTTCTACTCGGCCTGGACATCTGGAGAATGAGAAATAATGCATTAAATGTGCTATTGGATACTGTTAACATGACAAATAATGGGCTTAATGGCTACTGCCTTTCTGTGTTGGCTTCATCGCCTCATAGAAGAAGTATCGATCAAACAGGGTGTCAGGCACGCTAATGAAAGCATCAGGGTGTTTCAAGTACGTCTTCATGAGTCATCTTTTGAAAAGAGACTGGGAAGTGACTGATGTCGTTTTTGTTTGATTTGATTATCAGTTCAGTGGAAAGGGAAACTTTTCACAGTAGTTTCTTAGCTCCAAGAAAGAAGAAACCCAGTTACCTGTTACCATTCGTTATTCTGTACTTTTTAATCCTGTAAAGAGAATATTTGCAGAACATTGTGGAGCACTCTATAAAGGACAGTACAGAACCCTTTTTGTGAGTAAACTCAATGGCATAATGTGGGCAGAAGAGAGTGGAGGCAGAAGAATTATCTCAACAAGTTAGTAACTGCTACCTTTTTGTCTTTTTTATGACTTTCTCTGAATATGGACTGCTGAGGTTAGTTAAAGTAGTAACTAACCTAACTAAGTTAAAGTATTAACTAACCCCTTCATGGCTGGCAGAAGCTACGGAGATGACGGCTGGCTAGCTAGCTAGCTTGTTTGCCCATCTCCAGAGCTAGCTCGGCTCAAGAGCTGGAACATGAAAAAAAACGCTCTTTTACACTCTACACACTGTAGAAAAGAACATTGGTATCACTGGATACAAAACTGCAAATGAAAGTAGGCCTATGGGACAACTGCAAAGATATCAAGGAAGCAAGCTGTCTGCTAGTTAGCAATCACGCAGTTCTTCACTGGCCTCCATTAGCAGACAATCTCTTCAGAATACTTTGAGTTTAGCTTATTAGAAACATTTTTATCAATCTTGCAACAGCAACAATGCCGTTGACTGTAAAAATGTGTAAACTAGTCACAGACTTGCATATTGGTTTGTCTGGCCTCAGCTCTACTGTATTTTTTATGGACCAAGGATAATGTTGTCCCACACAGATTAAGTTAAATTTACTATCTGATATGAACAAGGAAAGATTACAGCAACCACAAATCTGCATATTGATGGAGGCTTGTTTGAAGACACACCTACGGTCAACATCAATCTCCTCATTTGTGAATGTGGAGAGAGGCCGAATCGTAAAATAAAAGATTTTATATTTTGTTTACAGTTCCACAGTTAACAGTTAAATTTAGAAACATCATCTACAATATCTATTTGTATTTTGCTTAATTTATTTCTGCAGGAAAACAGTCACATTTAAAGATACACACGGACAGAGGATTTAAGCATGTCAGTTTTGGTACAAGAGCTTAACACGAGGGTCAAAGCTGACCAACCATCTGCAGAGCTGTTGTCTCTCTCACACATGGCTGACCTACTTCTTCAGTGGTTGTGCCTTGTTGCAGGGAGGCACGCATCTGACACACATGCACACACACGGAATCTGCTGAATCATGAAGCATGGGCGCCGTTTGCAGAAATAATGGATATGTTTTTATGTTCTTCAACATCATGTTTAGACTTTCTGTCTTTTTATGATCAAAAAAAGTGATATGAAGATAAAATAGAGAAGATTATTTTCTTTATATTTATGTTTTTTTTCAGAGAGAGTATTAAGTTTTCCTCTTAAAAATAGGAAATATAGGGACATTATGTAGCATTTAAATGCTGCTGCCCCTTGACCTCCCCTTTCTTTCAGGAATCTCTAACCAGCGAATAGAAGCCAGTCGGGTATTTACTCTTGTCTGGCCTATTTCTGTCACTCTCTCTTTTTCCTCTTGTGTGCCTCCTCTACCGACATCCTTTTCAGTCCATTTGCCTCTGCCGTGATGTCCGTACTGAGCATACCAAGCTGGTTGCGTGTGACGAATGGAGAAAAAATAAAGAAGAAAAAAGTATCCAAAAATAAAAAATATGAATCCACGATTTCTTTCATTCAATTCTTTCAAATTAGTTTCTCAATATCACATAATAGTAATTATGTTAATTAAAAAATAGTATTTTACCGGTTATTCCCCAGTGTGCAATTGTATGTTGAAAAATTACAATTGGCTGTTATTTTATGATATATGTTACATGACCTTCAATAGACAATGATCAGCTTTTTAAGGGGAAGACAGTGAGCTCTCACTTCCACTGCTGATAATAATAGATAATAATTGGCTATATGATGGTACACTGTCAGATATGCAACATAAGGTCAGTGTTTATCGCCTTCACAGCGATTAGCTGAAATTTCTGACACCATTCCATGTCCATAGAAAAACTATCAGCTAATGCATTTGGGAGAAATTACAGTTGCAGAATTACAGTGGTTTTACAATATTGTCATTACTTTATTGAATACGCAGTTTCAGAATCATGGCTGTATTCTGGTGTACACTAAATGCATTTTATTAATTTTATGAACCGGGTCCTCAGTGTATTTCTAATATCCTACAGTGTCATGAGAAAGTAGTTGAGCTACAAGGCCAATCAAATAGCTATGACATGACATGAATACTGCTTCGTCATCTCTACATGTTGAAGTCTCAGAGATTTTACATTAAATTCCCTCCAGACCAGCCGGATGTGTGAGCTGACTTTTCCTCTGACCTGGTTCAGTGCTTTGTTTCCTTCCTACCAATACTAACTGTGCACAGGTATATGTGGATTTGACTGATCTTAATCCACTGGCCTTTAATCTGCTGTTAACAAGCAGTGGATGCACTGGACTATACAACCCCAACTCACTTATTAAAATGCTGCACTTCTCGTTGTGTTTCAATATGCCATACTTTCTTTTCCTTTCTACTTTATGTTACTTTTCAGAGCATTTGAAGGTCATTCTGCTTCCTTCCTACCCCCTTGCGTGTGTTATAAACCTGCCAAACAAATGCACTTTCCTCCCATTTTGGCCTCAAGATCTCCCACTGCATTTAGATTGAAGTCTTACCAGGCTGCGCTTGAAAGACACAAACATTTAGGAAGCATTAACTGTAACCACCTGCAGTGAAATGACACTCAGAAAGAGGAATGTCTGAGAAAATGTTGTGCTATGAATACGCCTTGCATTAGGATCAGTTCACCAAAGTAGGCACTGGATCAGATATGAATTAAATGGTTTATTAGGGTTGAGTGGTGAGTGTGACTTTGTGATTTTTCTGTACATAGTCTATCAGTTCTGCCAAGTGAAGCCAGAAGATCTGCATTCTTTTTACAACATCAGACAACAACTTTCCTAGTTGAAAAAAAGTGATGGAAATGTAAGAAAACGACTGTTTGCGTCCTAACATGTTGCTGAGGTTATTTTAAGCCCAACCATGATGTTTTTTCTTAGACGTAATTTTTTTTTTCTTTACTAAAAGTGGTACTAGATTATTTCTACAGTAGCCGCAGGTAAGTGGTTGTGGTAATTTCACGTATATTTCTGACAGATTATGTTGGCCTCAACACAGCAATGAATACCATGTAACTGTCAAGGAGGTTGGAAGGCAGGACTCAAAATGCAGACTTTAAAGCAAAAACAACTTTAATAGTCAAAAAAGGAAACAAAGCAAAGGCCAACGGGCAAAAACACAGGTACCGGGGAGAAAAAAAGGCAGGCAGGAACGAACATCCAGGACGATAGACAGGGACATCCGTGACAAACGCGACTAGTGACACAAGAGACACACTGCTTAAATACACTAGGGAAGTGCAGGTGATTGGACACAGGTGGAAACAATCAGACAATCACAGACGATGACAGGAAGTGAAGTTACCCGGGGACACGAGTGGCAGAAAACTACAAAATAAGACAGGGCCGAATCCCAGACAGCCCTAAACTAGCACAGAACAGACAAGGGGCGGGGGGGAGGGAAAACAGAGACGCTGGTCGGACCGCCCGGGAAACTCTGGCGGGCGACCGGGGAGCCTCAGGGGGTCGGCCCGGCGGACAGGCAAACGGCCGGGAAGCCTCAGGGGGTCGGCCCGGCGGACGGTCATTTGGCCGGCTCCGGCGCGGCGACTGCGGGGCACGGACTCTGCAATAGCTGGCTCAGGGACACGGGAAACCTCCGGGGCCGTCGGCGGCTCGGGGACACGGGAAACTTCCGGGGCAGTCGGCGGCTCGGGGGCACGGAACACCTCCGCAGTAGTCGGCGGCTCGGGGACGCAGGAAGCCGGAGTCGCCAGCTAGAGGGAGCGGGAAGCCCCCGGAGTCGCTGTCGCAACCCCTGCCAGGACCCCCCCCTCACGGGCCGGATCCCAGACAGCCCTCAACTCACCAACGGGAGGGTGGGAGAGGACCACAGGATGGGAGGGAGGGAACCTGAGTCGGGGAGCGGGCACCAGAGGCGTCAGAGTCATGAGTCTCGGGGCCGGGACCAGAGGGGTCGGGGTCTGGAGTCTCGGGGCCGGCACCGGCACCGGCGGTGTCGGGATCATGAGTCTCGGAGCCGGTACTGGGCGAGTCGGGGTCGGGGCTGAGAGTCTCGGGGCCGGTACTGGCCGATTCGGGGTCGGGGCTGATACTGGCCGAGTCGGGGCCTGGAGTCTCGGGGCCGGTACTGGGGTCGGAGGAGCTAGTCGGGAGCGGGAACGGAAGATCGCAGCGCCCCAGCGTGGAAAGTGGTGCGCTGCGGCCCAGCGTGGAGGGAGTAGGTGGCCTGGAGCCTGACCGCAAGGTCCATCACCCGCTCCCAGTGAGTATCGCCGCCGGACGACCACGAAATGGCCTCCTACTCTGGAGACCGCGTGGTGGGCGGCGGATGGTGAGAGCGGACACCCAGACGCCTACTGAGGGCTCCGGAAGGAGAGACCAAATAAAACAGGTATCCGGCTGAAACCCCCGGGAGGACCTTTCCCCTATTACGGGTAGCCAGCTGGAGGTTGCGTGGCCCGCCCATAGCCAGACGGGTTCCCCTTTACTGTCCTTTACTGGTTGCGTCATTCTGTCAAGGAGGGTGGAAGGCAAGACTCAAAATGCAGACTTTAATAGTCAAAAAAGGAAGCAAAGCAAAGGCCAACGGGCAAAAACACACACAGGTACCGGGGGGGTGACACAAGAGACACACTGCTTAAATACACTAAGGAGGTGCAGGTGATTGGATACAGGTCGAAACAATCAGACAATCACAGACGATGATAGGACAAGGCAGGAAGAAAACTACAAAATAAGACAGGAAGTGAACCACACCGTGACAGTAACCAATGATGTGTCATGCCTCATTACGACTTGGACTTCACTAGTATATATATATATATATATATATATATATACACATACACACATATATGTCACGGTGCGGTTCACGTCCTGTCTTATTTTGTAGTTTTCTGCCACTCGTGTCCCCGGGTAACTTCTCTTCCTGCCGTGTCCTGTCATCCCCTGTGATTGTCTGATCGTATCCACCTGTGTCCGATCACCTGCACCTCCCTAGTATATTTAAGCCGTGTGTCTCTTGTGTCACTTGTCGGGTCATTGTCTATCGTCCTGGATGGTCCTCGTTCCTGCCTGCCTTTTTGCCCCCTGTTCCGGTGTGTGTTTTTGCCCGTTGTCCTTTTGCGTTTTAACTATTAAAGTCTTTTTGCTTTAAGCTCTGCATTTGAGTCCTGCCTTTCCATGCATCCCTGACAATATATATGTTTACACACAACACACAAAACAACAAAAACATCAAAAGGGGAAAACACCTGAATGAAATATGAAATAATATATATAATATTTCCATCCATAGTCTCGTCCATATAAGCTGCTGTATTGGCACCCACGGCTTTCTGGTGACAGTGGTTGAGTCTTTTGACTGTCTGTGTGTTTTGAGCAGCTGCACACAGAGTTGAGTACACAATGTCCCAGCACATTTACAGCCCTGTGTCCTCTGCCTAAGAACTGGTGTGAATGTGAGCTCAAATCATCGATTGCACCATTTGGAGAGCAGTGCTGCCCTCTATCTGTCCCTACAGGAAGACCCAGTATATGTGTCCTGACATTATGACCATAAGAGATGATTAACACCCTGTGTCAGTGAATGTGATGAAAAATTGTGTCACTAATAAAGCTCCAAGGTGGATTACAAACATTAAGACAATGTTTAGATGTGCAAGAAAGGCTGGCGCATGCTTCTGCGTTTGCGTCTTTATGCATAGCTGCGTCGACACACTCGTTTCAAATCATGGTTCAAAAAGGCTTGCATGTGTTGCAGAGCAATTCACCGCCAGAACAATAGGTGGGGTAACGTTTTTTTCAAAGACGACCTAGAGAGTCACGTCTTTGTGTGTGGAAGTCGTTGGTTTGTTTTGTTTATTTATTATGGACTTTATTGCCCCGTGCATCGAGATCTCCCTCCATGAATCGGAGGCCATCCCTCCATGTCCTTATAGTCCGCCAATGACGGGTTGTATAAGTGGTCATATTTACGCATTTCTACCGACCAAAAGCTGTTCAATCTGATCCGTTCTCTCGTAAATGTGCTTTGTTTTAAAAATCGCTTTCGACGCAAGCCTAGAAAAATGGGTCGACACACGCAAGCACGCAAGGAGGGATAAAAAAGCACGCAAGGGACACGCAAGGGGCTCTTGCGTCTACGTGTCCTTGCGTCGCTCTGAAAACGCAGAAGCATAAACTAGGCTTGAGTTCTAATTGTAACTGTTGGTGAATTTAAAAGAATTTTATACAAGCCAACTGACAGTAGTAAAATGAACACCTAAATTTGTTTTTTTAAATTTGAAAAATATTTTTGTTTTTGTCTGTACTGCCTCCTCTTAAACATCATATTATTTACTTCCCATGTGTTATTATGCAGGCCAAATAACAATAATAACAAAAAAATAAGTGTTATTGTGGGATTGATAATCTAACTCTCTGCTGAAAAATGATGTCTGCTTACTTAACTGACATAAACAAAGAATACAGCTGATCATCAAATGATTTTTAAACATTTAGAACTGGGGATTGAACCCAGTGCTGCGCGTGGATTACAGATCTGCAGCCTTAAATCCTTAAAAACAAGACTCTTGCCGTCTTGTTTTTTTATTTTTGCAACAAGAAGTAAATATTTTAGAAGACGAAAATGAAATCACACTGTGAAGACTGTGAGACAAAAAAACACAGAAAACTCCAAGACCAGACAACACCGTGGTAACCCATCCACAAGGTACAAGGGACCCAAGCCATGTGGTTTATGGCCAAGTGCTTTATCGTCGTTATCGTCGGTTTGTATAGCCCAAAATCGCAAATTACAAATTTGCCTCAGAGGGCTTTACAGTCTGTACACAACTCTAAACGTACCTCAATGCACTAAATAAACTAAATTCTGGATTACAGATATATATAGATTGAGACCATTAACTCATGTTTAGAACATCGACTGAGGGAATAAATCGAAAGAGTAGTGATTTTCTTCTGAACTCATCATCAATCAGAAGAGTCGCCCCCTGATGGTCAGTAGAGAGAATGCAAGTTTAAGAGACTCACTTTCAGAATCTAAAAAGCACCTGGAAAGATCTGTTGGTTTTGTCACCACCACTTTGTAACAATATGGAGCCGACACCGTTTTCCTGCTTTCCACATGGCGGTTAAATGGCAATCTGAAACCTCACTGCTAGATGCCCCCAATTCTACGCACTGCACCTTTAAGAAATATAATATTACTATTATCGATATGATGCAGTTAATAATTTGTTTTTGCGTGACTCCTGGCTTTATGGTTCTACGATAACACATTAGTAATCGCAATGTGTTATTTAGCCGCCGGTAGCAGCATTACCTGGCCTCCTACCGCCTTCTGGAGCAGACGGATATTGTCTGATCAGTGGGTGCTTTCCTTTCGCTAGTCCCTATCCTTTAGGTGTTTATTCTATTAATTTGATTTTATCCTCTACCGCAGAGGACTTTTAGTGTGATTAAAAAGCAACGTTGCTACACGGTGGCTACGACCAGCTACTTGTCAGTCAGACGGCACACTCACCGCCACTCCGGTGTTGGAGTTTGATGTCCGAGCGTTAGGGTTTTTAAATAGACAGTTCATTTTAGATTGAGCTAATTCATTGTGCCTTCGGACGGGTCAGGACCCACTTTTTTTTTGGACTTATGTGAGGTGGTTGAGCCGCATCTGTACTCAGTTAACCTGAGTTATTTTGGTTCTGTTTATTTCTATTTTTCCTAGGGTAACTTTTCCTCTCTGAGAGTCAGAGGCCTTTTTTTGTTAATTGTGTTTGGAGGTGCTGCTAAGATCCAGGTGGTGGGGTTGGTGCCTTCGGGGGTTTGTGTCCCCTTCTGTGTGCTGTGACGTTTGGGGTACCCTGGGTTTGGAACCCTCACCTGTGAGTGTGTGTGTGTGTGTGTGTGCGCGCAATACACGTGTGATCAAGGTGCCTCCTTTTTTGGGATCCTCACCTGAACTGGGCCTCCTTGCCACTGGTAAGCAAGAGTGCCGCACTTTGTTTAATTAAAGCATACAGAAATACAGTTATTTAAGTTTTTTTGTTGTTTTAGTATCGTGTATTCAATATAATCTTTGCTCTCTGTTGTATAAATGAAGTGTTTTTGTAGTGGAACCACGTCTCCTGCTACTCTGTACGAACAGATCTGAGTGTCTTACGACTTGTTACCGTGTGGGCAAAATTTTATCCTCAGGTGAAATTCCTATGGTGGCGTTGCTAGTACCTGATCACTTGATACACTTCAAGTAAAGCGTAGGCCAGATATCCTCCATCGAAATCTCCCGATTGCCACATATAGTACTCCATACTATTTAGACACTTAACATGTATACAAAAAGGTTCTTCAGATTCTTGATAATTATGTTTTTATTAAATACTATTGCAGCCTCTCTTTTCCCTCATACAGTAAATAAAAATATTTCTTTACTGCTTAGTGTGTGAATCCTTTACCCCTTTTATATCCCAGCTGGTACTGTACTAACCCAATTAGTCCTCTACTTTTTGTCACTCACTGTGGGTATGAATGAGCTTTTGTCAGACATTGTTGTTGAACCATCAATATCATCATCACGATTATAGACTGCCCCCAAGTGGTATAGCATGCCGTTCTCTCTGAGGCTGTTTATTGTCCCTGATTGTCCCTGTCGCCTTGGCTTGCTACTCACAATTATTTGAATCATTTCTGTTACAGGAATTGAATGTATTATACATCATTACATTGTTCATTCCCAGGAGTGGGATCCCTCCTTTGACGTTCTCCCTAAGGTTTCTTCCCTTTTTTCCCCATGGAAGGGTTTTTCATTTTTTGGGGAGTTTTTCCCATTGCGATGTGTGGGTTTCAGGATAGAGGATGTCACATGTGTACAGACTGTAAAGCCCTCTGAGGCAAATTGTTATTTGCGATTTTGGACTATACAAAATAAAATGAATTGAATTGAATTCAGGGGCAACAGCTCCTGACCCTGCACTCCACAATGTAGCCATTAATACTGTTTATTGTCCCTGAGTCTGTTATTCCAGAAAAATAAAAATTGCCACTGACAAAATACCAGCCCGGTTTTGAGCCCCCATTGAAGGGTTTTTCATTTTTGGGGGAATTTTTCCTTTGCTGATTTGAGGGTTTCGGAACAGGGGATGTTGCATATGTACAGACTGTAAAGCCCACTGAGGAAAATGTGTGATTTTGTGATATACAGAATAAAAGTAATTAAATTGAATTGATTTCACCAGAAGTTGTAAAACCAAAACATTCCGATGAATGCAACTCTATTTTATCTCTGTTTTTGGTACCCAGCCATTCTTGAGGACGTTGGTGTTTAAAGATGCTAAATGCTTATTATCATAATATACATTTCATTTAATATACATGAAGTACCGTCTTTACCTCCCCTGGCTGGCTTGCATATGAAGTGCATACAACTCAAAACAGCTAATGCTTTAAGTTATTCATTATTTATATGCATATGTAAACCATCTTTGAGGTTGCGTTAAGAAATAACAAAGAAATAACGCAACTATAAATTTAGCCAAAAGGTCATCATTTCATTCTTTGCTTATTGGTTGGTTCATGATAATTCAACAGTTATGGGGACATTTATAAAATAACATCACATTTTGGAGAGGTGGTGCTTCAGGAGCAGCAGACATAAACCAAGCAGGAATATTTATACAGCGCAAATCAGGAGGTAGAATTGGAAAGCACATTTTATAGGCCTGTATAAATTGGACCGAGTCGTGTCTTCCTGCTCGAATCCTGTGTGTATTGGCATTCATCACCAGAGCAAATAAATATGATGCTTTAGGTTCGTCTGGAGAGATAGTGAGCCTGTTTGATTTAGGATGTGGCTAATCTCTGCAGGTCTCCCACTGCTGGGTCTACTTCAGCCTTAAATCAAGTCTTACAAATGTGTGACATTGTACTGCTTGTATTAACTGCATGTGTCTTCAACATAGCTATTTGTTTCACGTATTTCGTAGCAGTGAACTGTGACTTGCGGGGATACGTCAAAGCTTTGTTCAGTGTGACATTCACACTGTGACTCATAGCTCACTTGTACACTCAACAAACAATGACATCAGCGGTGTCAACATTAACCTTCCTCATGGAAGGTCATCATATTGCCTGGAAGCAGCTGCACCACTTTGACCCGGTCCGTTGAACATGTGACATCCCGAAGAAGAAAAGGTTGCTGTTCTACTCAACACTACTCAAACTTGATTCTTGTCATTCTCATTCTATAATCGGACTTCTTCTTGCAATCGGAGTCGTCGCCCCCCGCTGGTCAGTTGAAAGAGTCTTCATTGAATAGACCTCTACCTCTACCTCTTTTTTTATCTGCAATGGCCCTAATACGCCATCGCAGTAAAATTTGTCATCACAGAACTGAATACAAAGGTATGGAATATAAATGGACATTTAACATTTACATTTAACATTTAGATATAACATTAAGATTTAACATTTAACATTTACATTTAACATTTATATTATTTAACAACTTTGTTACTGCCAAACATTATCCTTGCATGAATGTGCATGAATTTCTCTCTTAAATGTTTGAAAAAGTGACATGTGAATATTGTCGTGCTTTTTTGTTCATATGATAATGCTAAATGTAGCAAAACTGCGCAGGATTTTAGAACATGCGACATTTTACAAACGGCGCCCCATCGTTTTTCCCTTTAATGATATATATAATGACATATTAGATTAGGGCAATATTATAAGTAATTTAAAAATGCCTATATTTTTGTCAATACAAATTCCTTTTAGTAAGACTAATGAATATAATGAAACATACTATAATAATAACAAGTTGATTGAAATTAATTAATTTAATTATTTACACAGTGTTGGATCATTTATATTTGATTAAATACAAATAAAAGACACTATAATTAGTGTCTTATTTGTTTTTAACATTTAACAGCTTTGAGGTGAAGAAGGAGGTTTGTTGATAGTTGTCAGCAGGTGACACTAACAGTCAGTTTCTCTGCATGTAATGAATTGTCACCATGAAAAACGCAGTTCCATTACTCAGTGAACTTGTGAAACCAGAAGCAATTTGCACTACTAGTGTGTTCTGCAGATTCATTGAACAAGGAGAAGTGGTCGTCCTGACATGTTTGTGGCACGTTGGACTTGACAGGGATGAAGATAGACGCAGACAGGTCCTTACCCCCTCCGACGTATAACTTGAGGTTTCATTACAACACGACTCAGTACAAGCTGCTAATGAGTTTGTCACATCTCACGAACGAGGCCACCTTTGCTAATTAACTCCAGCGCACAATCGCTGTTGTTGTCAGTGGAGGACAGATTTTGAGCTGTTGAGTCATCGTCCTTGCCATCAGCCGCTCTCTCTGGGGACATCTAAAGTGCCCGATAAGGCCGCAATCCCACAACAAAGGCATGGTGGGAGCGAGATGATTGCAGCTCAGGGGACAAACAAAGACTTTTCAAGGATGAACAGATATTCTCGTGATTCAGAACAAACTGAATATAATTAAGTGAATGAAGTCAGTGATTATGGCTGCTTTGGTTATATTGAAGTGGCCAGATATCATTTGAAATACTGAGATATATAAAAGGAGTACATGGGTAAAACGAGTCACGACTCACTTTGTTAGCAGAGGAAGATCCTTTATATTGTGGTGGAAGATTTGCTCAGAAAATCAGAAATGAAGACAAGACTGAGACAACTTTGATTTGAGACTTCTTGCAAGGGAAAGAGTGCAACAGCTACTCGTGCTAAGCAGTGGAAAACACATATTACATACAGAAGGAAAACACCTTGGTTTTATGCATGTTACAGATGGATAAGAGATGACTGCACATGCCCTGAGGTCTGTGTGGACCTCGGGATTTGGTCACAACATATTTCTGTTTAAATTTAGGAACACTTACTGCCCCTTCTTGCCCTGGTCTTTTGCCCATGTTCTTTGTCTTAGGTTCTTGGGCCCGGGTGGAGAGCACTTATAGGTTTATAACCAGAGACATTGTCGCTCTATCTCTCCCCCACCTAGCTGTGTCATGGGGGAGTAAATCAGATAGAGAGACAGGGGAGAGGTGGCTGAGTCTCTTCTGCTCAAACTATTTCACTCGTCTGGTGAATTTTCTTTTGGTAGGGCCAGCCAATCAGTTTCAGTGAACATCCCAGCATGTTTCAATGATTTAAAAAAAAGGGTATTAAACACGCATTATTACTTTGCAATTAAATATTTAACATTTAAAGTATTGTTCTTTGAATCTTTATTGTTGGAATGCTTTGAAACATTCCAAGAATTGTTATTTGAATCTTCAATCAACTTCTTCTTCGCTGCAGTCTGTGTCTGTTTGTCTCACACAGCTGAACCATAATAGCTGATTAGTGGGGTCACATGACGCAGCTATGCTTTTTGTCAACAGACCAACAGCTCCTCGCTTGCCCCTCCTTAAGGCTGGCGCATGCTTGTGCGTCGACGTACTCGTTTCAATTCATGGTTCTTGCGTGTGTTGCAGAGCAATTCACCTCCAGAACAACAGGTGGAATAACGTGTTTTGTTGAAGACAACCTAGAGAGTGACGTCTTTGTGTGTGGAAGTCGTTGGTTTGTTTATTTATGTATCATAGACTTTATTGCCCCGTGCATCGACACTGCTGCTTCTCATCGCGGACACATTTGTCCCGTATTTTCCTCCACAACTTTGTGCACCTCTCGACCGGCAAACCGACGTTTGCGGCAATCTCCCTCCATGAATCCAACCCGCTTCTACAACCCACCAATGATGGCTTGTACAAGCGGTCATATTTACGCATTTCTTCCGACAAAAGTTCTTCAATCTGATCCGTTCTCTCATAAACATTCTTTGTTTTAATAATGGCGGTATCGGGCTATGAAAGCGGAAATGTGAGACTCCGTAAAGGATGTAGTTAGCAGACCAATCGCAGCCTTGTGCGCTGCGGGAGGCTTGCGTTGCGTGCGTCAAATGGGTCGACGCACGCAAGGAGGTGGGAAAAAGCACGCAAGGGACAAGCAAAGGGGTCTTGCGTCTGCGCCGCTCTGAAAACGCAGAAGCATGAACTAGGCTTTACTCACTGTCTCCCTCCCTATTTCTCTCAACTAATATTACTACAGACATTTTTTTTAATTCACCGTTTGTTATTTCTGTATTTCCAAATTCATTCCAGTTTCTGCCTTTTCTCGATTTTCATTTGCAAAACACAACGGCAAATAGGAAACCACAATGAAATAAACTTCTTACGGAAAGGGTAGGGCCTTATAGCAGAAGACGGACCCTTCTGATTGGACAGACGGACTGTCTGTCATTTAACAGGAAATGATACATACCTATAAGTGTCACGCATTGAGCGAGACAGTCACGCACTCCCGCCACACATCCAATTCCTCACGCCAAGAAATTGGACTCCGGTCCCCAAGCCGTGTCTCGTAAAACATCGCCATCTCTCTGTGACTTTCTGCTGCAGCTCTCCTGCTGCGTCACTTCCCCCCCCATCACAGGCTCTCCCGCCACTGATTTATTGATTGCCATAATATCTAGAAAGCGGCATTTCTCAGCTTTCAGAATCCGATGGTGCAAATAGTTAAGGAGTCACGGTAATTTGAATCCTCCATGTCACTTTTCCGTCGCCGGCAGATTAAGAGGGTTAAAAGACACAGTCTGTCTGTCCAATCAGAAGGGTCCGTCCTCTGCTTCCTGCTATAAGGCCCTACCCTTTCCGTAAGAAGTTAATTTTGTTGTGTTTTCCTATTTGCCGTTGTGTTTTGCACTTCAGGGCCACCGTAGCGTCTTCATCAACAGGATCGTCCAGAAAAGGACGTGCCATGTTCAAGAAAACACTTTAGTTGTTGACGTAACAGATCTTATTTTGTTCGAAACTGCGTTAAAACATGCCTGATACAGAGTAATTGAATGAATGAGGAAATGTAAGCGCGCTGTGTCATTGGCTGGGCTGCTGTCAGAGGGAGGAGACAGAAGGAAACTAAAGGTTTAAGAAAACCTGCTCCCGACCAGGTTAGGTTCACAGGCTCAGTTACCATAGTGACTGACCCTGAGCTTTAGTTACCTCCCTTTCTGAAACAGACAAGCCAGAGTTTCCCTCATCTCAGGGTTAACAAACTCTGGGTTTCCACTAAACCCGCTTCTTGAAACGGATCCCAGGTTGTCTTGTGATTTCCTGTTTTATTTTTGAAAACTAACCTTCCTCTCGTTTCAGGCAACTTGTTTCTTCCCCCTGTGTGCCGGTCTAATTGTCCGCCCTGCCCCTGATTGTTTCCACCTGTGCCCTTACCCTGTGTGTGTGTATATATGGTCTGGGCTTGTGCCAGTTCGTCTTGTCCCATGTCAGAGAACCAGCGTGTACAGTGTCCACCTGTCCAGCTTTGCGAGACTCGCCCCGACGAGAGCGCAGCGTATGGCGGCGAAGGGCACGCTGAAATTATAATGTTACTTATTAATTTATCAGTGATTGGCTAACTGTTTCTTAGACCTGCCGCTTTGGGACCATGCTCGAGCCCAGCTGAGACTTCTGATGCAGTGAATACCACAGTCATTTTCAATTGATGCCAGTGACATAAAGCCACAAACTCTCCCGACAGGCAGGACAATTAAGAAAGTGAATAAAGGAAAGCTAAAGTTTTCAACATTGCCAGTGAGCACACCATTATAAGAATCAGTTAATGGGCCACCAGATCTAAAGATACACACTGCACTGGACATTTGTTCATTTGAATCCAAACACAGACCACCATTGCAGACCAATCACAACCTTGCGGGCTGCGAGAGGCTTGCCTAGCTTTTGACGCTAGTCTAGAAAAATGGGTCGACTCATGCAAGGAGGGGTAAAAAGGCACGGAAGGGGCTCTTCCCCTGTGTGTCATTGCGTCTCTCTGAAAACGCAGAAGCATAAACTAGGCTTCATGCTGCTGTTCCAGCTAAAACAATTGCTGTCTGACAGTTCTCTGTGCTGTTTAACAACATTACATGTGGAAAGCACTTGAGTAACACTCAACTCTGCAACAGCGTACCAGATGCAAGCGGAGTGGCTTTTTATGCCCTGAGGAGGAGACTGGGCTTGTGGGACAGAAACAACAGAGGTTTAGAGTGATTCAGTGGCTTCCAGAAAGAATGGAGAGGCACTATTCTCCTCAGCAGGACAAATATGGACTTTAAGTACCAGGCCTGACAGATTCATTGAGAGTGGGACCGAGCCATCAAACGCACAATAACTCGTAGGAGGTCATAAAAAAAGGCTCAACGATTCACTTTAAAGTTTAAATTTAAAAGACTCACATGATTCTACAATTGTTTGAACAGGTGCCATCTCCTGATATGACCGTTCATCATGACACACATTTGAAGTACGGGCGGTCGTTCCATCTGCTTTATATCGGTTTGCACCACAGAATGTTTCATTTCACGGCATTCACCCCAGACACCACAACCGCACCATAATATTTCAGGTTTATCTGAGAATGTCTGAGCACTGGCATATGGAATTTACTGTAAGTTTGAGGGGAATAGATACTTATTCTAAACGTATATCTAACAGGATGGAGGAATGTAAAAATATTTAATGCAATTCCCCAAGCCTATATGACTACAATTATAAACTGTTGAATACAATCTACAACACTAAAAGGTAAAAGCCAACGTTCAACACAGTTCATATTTCATCATGATTTCTTTTTTGCAAACACTGAGGGACCTATTTTGATGGGGCAAGCGTGCATGACATATTGGTTCATATGGACTTGGGTCCAGTTCTCTGTTCTTCATCACAGCTATGGCTATACTATGCATACAAGTTTGGGGTGATGTGAAATATAGATCAGAGGATGTGGTGTTTCTGTTTATATCTTTTTGAATTAATATTGTATAGCCTTTAACATCATGAGAAGTCTAACTGGGCTCAGGTTTATTCTTCTTAATTAAATTAAATTAAAAGTCCAAAACAAACACAAAGTGTCCCACTAAAGATATAAGCGTGTTCCTCTGAACAGCAAAGACTTAACTTTAGGTGTCCTGGGTTTCACCTTCTACAAGGACTTCTTTCGCTTTATTTCATCCTTCTGCTCCGAGGTGCTCTGAGCCTAATGAAATAACTAAACTACTTGTTTTACATGGTTGAAAGTCACCCTAGTTTAGCTCTGTTTTTGGTCTCCACCACTTCCTGAGGCGGTTTCTCTACCTGCTAAATCCTCCATTAAATGTCTGCCAGTCTGAAATTGCTGCTGAGCACGTAGAGTGTGTAAAGTGTGGGCCTTAAAACCCAAACGACGAGAACCAAGGAGGAATGGAAAAAGTAAGGCAATACTCAGCGACTCTTTTCTCCATTGTACCAATTAAATACTATTTATTTTCAAAATACAAATAGGGTGATCGCGCAATTATTTTGAAGTGACTTCACACCAGATATCACCGTATAATAGTCAGGCTGAGAAAAGATACATGGACAGGGTTGCATGAAAGAACGGTTGGCTTTCTTAAAAGCCTCGTTTTTACAAGCCCCCCTTCACTGCTTAGACCGCTGTGGTATGAAATAAGTGCTGTGTCCACCTGCAGCCTGAGGGCTTGTGTCTGTCAGCAGCAATGGAAACGCTCAGTGGGCTGAAACCAACGTCTGCCAGTATGACAGTAAATCAACTCACCCATAATGTCTGCAACTAAACCCCACTCGTTTGTAGGGTTTGTGTGGGGGGGGGAGGGGTCATTTTCATTTTAACCAATTGTATTCTATAATCCAAACAGCAGGTGATGCCAGAAAAAGAGAACGTATGAACTGGTATTCAACATTTTGCCTTGAGGTGTTTGGCCATAAACACAAACAATGACTGCAGATGAACTTTTGATTGAAGTGTTTTGTTGACATCTCCCCTATTCAAACGTTGATTCTTTTCTCTCATTTAGGAATGAATGCTCTAGCTGAGTAAATCAGCGTTGCGTTTCACCCCTTTATTTGCTTTTTTTATAATGAAGAGTCTTGTTGGGAAAGAGGAGCAAGATGAGTGACAGTCCACACAGACCCTTGAGGCTGCGAGCTTATTTAAGAACCGGGTTCATGCTAGGTAGTTTTTCATTTGCCATGAGGTTGAAATGGGCCTACGCTCCGCTAACTTATGCCTCACACACAAACAGCAGATGGGGACCTCCTGGTAACGTTTCACTTGTGAAATACAAATAGTCCTATTCAAAATCCCATCACTGAACTGAACTGTAAAATCACCTTTTCGGTTTAATCCCAAATAGCTGGTTGAGTCAAAATGTAAAGCCAAAAAAAAATAGCATTCATTTGAGAATTAAGTTGCGGTTGTGTTTAGAGCACTCAAATGTCTGTGGTTATTCAGGTTGCAGCCTGCGGGACCACAGAGAAGAGACCATAAACCCAGGACCATCCGAGATACAAGAGCGCCCCCTTGTGCACGGTCAACCCTGCTTCATTAAAATGGATATGGGTTGAATAACAGACGTAATCTGATATGAAATGTTATCGTTATTACGTGTTGATTCTGTCTTGCAGTTCCTTATTCATGTAGTGTAGAGTCAGAAGGGGAGAGGTGTGTTGGAGAGTCTTTGTGACCCTCCAACGCGCCTTGTGTGTGTGTAAGGTATTTCACACACAAAAATGTACAATTTTGAAATGACCTCCCTCCGACCCTGAATTATTATTTTTTTAATGTATTTGTTTGTTTACCACGCACGGCAGTTCCACATGCGTGCAAATGGGTCCGTGTGGCGCTCACAGCTGCGGTGAAAAGAGCAGCGGACTGACAACCCTAACTAAAACTGAAAACTAAAATCTTTAACGTTATTATAAATAATTAGTTCGGTCTCTATCTAAACACGCATTATTACTTTGCAATTAACATTTAAAGTATTGTTCTTTGAATCTTTGTTGTTGGAATGCTTTGAAACATTCCAAGTATATTTCTTTGAATCTTCAATCAACTTCTTCTTCGCTGCAGTCTGTGTCTGTTTGTCTCACACAGCTGAACCATAATAGCTGATTAGTGGGGTCACATGACGCAACTCCGAAAAAAGATCACACCGCTTGTCACGACGTAGGTACTCGGGGGCACAGAGTCAGCACGACACGGCAGGGTTGGGTGCAATATAACAGTTTTTATTGAACGTTTCACACACAGAGCAGTAAAGTCTCCTCGTCTCTCTCTCCCTCGCCGCCGCTCTCACTGCTCTTAAAAAGACATGAACAAGTTAGAATAGCATCAGCTGTGCTGATGCCAATTGCTCCCACCTGGCACCGTTCCCTGAGCCACTCCCCCCTCTCTCCCGCTGCAGACGAGCCAAAACCACGCCCGCCACCACATACCCCCACCGCCCAACTTAGGCCGGGAAGCCCACCGGCCTAACCTACTCCCCCCCCCCTCAAGAGGGCGGGAGAGGAAGTCTGCCATGACCATCTGCGCCCCCGGCCTATGGACCACTCTGAAGTTAAAAGGCTGTAGCGCCAGATACCACCGGGTGATCCGGGCGTTGGTATCCTTCATGCGGTGGAGCCATTGGAGCGGGGCGTGGTCCGAACAGAGGGTGAAAGAGCGTCCCAGGAGGTAGTAGCACAGGGAGTCCACCGCCCGCCGGATGGCCAGGCACTCCTTTTCCACCGTGCTGTACCTGGCCTCCCTTTCAGACAGCTTCCGGCTGATGTATAAGACTGGGCGGTCGACCCCCTCCACCTCCTGGGACAAAACGGCCCCCAGCCCTCTGTCCGATGCGTCAGTCTGCAGAGTGAAGGGAAAAGAAAAGTCAGGGGTATGGAGGAGTGGTTCCCCACAAAGAGTCTGTTTCACCTTCTCAAACGCCTGCTGGCACTGCTCCGACCACTGGACCGGATCTGACGCACCTCTCCGGGTCAGGTCGGTCAAGGGGCTGGTGAGGTCCGCGAAGCCGGGAATGAACCGCCTGTAATACCCCGCCAGCCCCAAGAACCGGCTCACCTCTTTTTTCGTCTCGGGCCGCAGGCAGGCCGCAATCGCCGTCGTCTTGTCTACCTGAGGACGCACCTGCCCTCCCCCCAAGTGGTACCCCAGATACCGGACCTCCCTCCGTCCAACTGCACACTTCCCCGGGTTGGCGGTGAGCCCCGCCCGTCTCAGGGACTCCAGCACCGCGCCCACCCGCCGCACATGCTCCGCCCAGGTGGTGCTGTGGATAATAACGTCATCCAAGTAGGCGGCAGCATATGCAGCGTGGGGACGCAGCACCCGATCCATGAGACGCTGGAACGTGGCCGGGGCACCGAACAAGCCAAAGGGAAGTGTGGTAAATTGGTATAACCCATACGGGGTGGAGAACGCCATTTTTTCCTTGGACTCTGGCGACAGAGGAATCTGCCAGTAGCCCTTGGTTAAATCCAGTGTGGTAAAGAAACGTGCAGAGCCCAGCCGGTCCAGGAGTTTGTCGACTCGGGGCATCGGGTAGGCATCAAACCGTGACACATTATTCACCCTGCGATAGTCCACCCAGAACCGCACCGACCCATCTTTCTTAGGCACAAGAACAATGGGGCTACACCAGGCGCTGTGGGACTCTTCTATTACCCCCATCTCCAACATACTAGCCAATTCCCCCTGAACCACTTTTCTTTTGTGTTCGGGCATCCTGTAGGGATGTGATCTCACAGTCACCCCCGGGGGAGTCTCGATTCGGTGATCAGGTCGGTCCGGCCTGGCAGGGGGGAGAACACGTCAGCAAACTGCTTCTGCAACTGGGCGATGTCCGTTCTCTGGTCCTCGGAGAGACGGGCCTCGTACGGGAGCGGAGTGGGATCAGCCGCTTTTGGCACCTCCGGCGCCAGCTCTTCTCTTTCCGGTACCGCGGACACCAGGGCAACAGACTCCGCCTCCCTCCAGGCTTTCAGGAGGTTTAGGTGGTATATTTGCATCGCTCCGCCCCAGTCCGACCGTACCACCTCATAGTCGACATCCCCCACCTGCCGTGTGACCTCAAAGGGCCCTTGCCACTTAGCCAGGAGTTTAGAGTTGGAAGAAGGAAGTAACACAAGTACCTTTTCTCCCGGCGTGAATTGCCGCAGCCTGGCTCCTCTGTTGTACAGCCGTTGTTGCCGTTCCTGGGCCTGGAGCAAATTCTCTCGTGACATTCTACCCAGTTTGTGGAGCTTTGCTCGCAGGTCCAGGACGTACTGGATCTCGTTCTTGCCAGGGCTCGGACCTTCCTCCCAGCTTTCCTTAATTAGGTCCAGCACCCCCCTCGGCGTCCTGCCAAACAAAAGTTCAAAGGGAGAAAACCCCGTGGAGGCCTGGGGAACCTCCCGCACTGCAAACAACAGAGGGTCAAGCCAGTTATCCCAATTACGTTCATCTTCGCTAATAAATTTACGGATCATGGACTTCAGAGTCTTATTCATACGTTCCACCAGCCCATCCGTCTGCGGGTGATACACGCTAGTAAAGTTCTCTCAGTGTGCGCAACATGAACAAGGTGCCCTGGTCAGTCAGAATCTCTTTAGGGATTCCGACTCGGGAGATGACCTGAAACAGAGCCTGCGCGACACTCTTTGCAGAGATATTGCGCAACGGCACTGCCTCCGGATATCGCGTTGCGTAATCCATGAGGACTAACACAAAGCGATATCCGCGTGCGCTCCGCTGAAACGGCCCGATGAGGTCCATACCGATCCGCTCGAACGGAACCTCCACCAACGGCAGAGGACGCAACGGCGCCCTCGGGATGGCCGGAGCGTTTACTAACTGACACTCCTGGCAGGACGCGCACCGGCGGCGCAAGTCCCCCCGGATGGCTGGCCAATAAAATTGGGTCATTATCCGGTCTAGCGTTTTTTCGTATCCCATATGCCCCGCCATCGGGTTATAATGAGCCGCCTGGAAAATCATTTCCCGACGGCTTTTCGGCACCAGCAACTGGGTGTTTTCCTGCCCCGTCAGAGTGTCACGACTCACTCTATACAGTCTTTTCAATCAATGAAAAGTGCGGATATGATTGCGCCGCGTCAGGGCGCACCAACTGACCATCAATCCTAATCACTTGGTCGTAAGCTGAGCGTAGAGTATCGTCACGAGACTGCTCGAGTGGAAAATCTTCCATGGAGCGAAACCCGGGAACCGGCGGAGTCTCTACGAGAGGCTCCGCTGGCTCGCCCTCCCCGTCTGCAGCGTCGGACGACCTCGCGTCACCGCTGAGCACCGCGCACATACCGCATAACCCTGTCGCTCGTGAACGCACCCCCGCGGCCAGCCCCATTAGCTTATCAAACCCTGGCCAATCTGTTCCCAAAATTACGAGGTGCGTCAGGCGGGAGCTAACCGCTACCTTCACACTATGCTTTTCCCCCCTATGCCTAACTTCTACGGACACTATGGGATACTCGTCCCCATGCACACACCTTACTTTCACCCGTGACGCCTCCACCAATGCCCCGGGCCGAACCAGGCTCTGTTGAATCATAGACTGCATGCAGCCTGAATCAACCAACGCCTGGCGTATACCCCCCTGGATTCTTACCGGAACGCGGTACGTCGCTCCCGGACCGGGGGAGGGTGTTGGAACGCCGGCAACCCGAATCACCTGCCCCACCTCCATCAGCGGACACTCTCTCCAGAGGTGTCCGGGCTGCCCGCACCTCCAACATTCCTGCCCCGGCGTTTGAGAACCCCTCTGTGGGTCGGGAAGGGCACCGGAGCTCTCTGCGGTCGGCGGGTAGCGGGCCGGAAGGAACGATGTCCGTCGCGGGGCCGGCACGGGTCGCTCCACCGGCTGCGGCTGCCCCCCTCGCCGTCGCGCTGGTCGGGCCGGGGATGGCGTACCCTCCTCATCCCGCTGACCGCTGGGGTGCACCGCCAGGTGATCCTCCACGAGGGTGATGGCCGCTTTGAGGGTCGGTGGGCGGTGGTATCTCACCCACGCTGCCGTCCGGGTCGGGAGCCCCTCCGCAAACTGTTCCAGCACCACCCTCTCCATCACGGCCTCCATCCCCCCATCGCCGTTAGGCAGCAGCCATCTGTTCGCGGCGTCTTTGAGCCGCTGCCCGTACGCGAACGGCCGGTCCTCTGGCTCCAACCTGGTCTGCCGAAACCGCCGGCGGTGGTCCTCTGGCAGCAGCCCCAGCCTGTCGATGACCGCCTTACGCACGGATGCGTAGTTCCGCCGGGCCACCGGTGGCAGCCCCATGGCCGCTGTCTGCGCCTCCCCGGACAAGAGAGGCAAAAGCCGGACCGACCACTCCTCCGCCGGCCAGCTGCACGCCTCCGCCATCGCCTCAAAGGCCTCCAAAAAGGACTGCGCATCATCCTCCGCCGTCATGCGATGGAGCGCCAGTCCGGCCAGCGCCGCGGGCCCGGGCGTTGGCTGAGCGTCGGCCGGTCGCGCCGTCAGTTGCTCCAGAGCCTGGGCCTGTCGTCCCACCTGGGCTTGGAGCGCCCCCAGGAACTGCCGATTGGCCTCTGCCTGGTCCCGCTGGATGACCGCCAGCTCGCCGATCATCCGACCCAGCGCCAAGATCGGCTGGGTCGGCACCCCCTGCTGCTGCTCGTTAGTCATCTCGCCGTCCCCCCGCTACGTTGGGCGCCACTGTCACGACGTAGGTACTCGGGGGCACAGAGTCAGCACGACACGGCAGGGTTGGGTCCAATATAACAGTTTTTATTGAACGTTTCACACACAGAGCAGTAAAGTCTCCTCGTCTCTCTCTCCCTCCCCGCCGCTCTCACTGCTCTTAAAAAGACATGAACACCAAGTTAGAATAGCATCAGCTGTGCTGATGCCAATTGCTCCCACCTGGCACCGTTCCCTGAGCCACTCCCCCCTCTCTCCCGCTGCAGACGAGCCAAAACGACGCCCGCCACCACACCGCTATAGATCCGCGGGCGTCATGCGCCCGTGTGTTCATGTGATGGCACAAGCAGGGCTGTAGTGGAGGGTAAACGCACATAAACGCCGTTTACGCACCTCTAGAATTTTGGAAATAGCGTTTACGCACCTATAAATAGCGTTTACGCACCTCTAAATGGCGTTTACGCACCTCAAAGTTCCCTGCGCCTTGTATTCTTCCGTTGCGGCTGCAGCAGCGACCAATCAGGATCCAGGAGGTGTGTAAACACACGTTGTGGATCAGCCCAGTGGTCCCCAACCTTTCTTACCTCACGGACCGGTTTCATGTCAGACAATATTTCGCGGACCGGTCGAGAAGGTCCGACGGGGGGGGGGGTTAGTAGTCGCGCGCTCTGTGTTCGCTGGTCGTGCACGGTAAAAGGACAAGAAAAACGCCTGGTGACGCGTAGATTAGAAAACAAGTCAGATCTCAAATGTGAAAAAAACATGCTGTATAGGCTATTTATGATGACGTAGGTAGTACATGAGTGTTCCTTTAACTTATGTTGTCAGTGTAATTGACAGGCTGCTTAACTGGTTAACTCTTAAATTCAACATATTTTTTCAGGCAGTGAGAGGACCGGCAATGATGCAGAGAGCACAGGGAGAGGAGAAACACCAGGTCCAATAGAGAGAGGAGAAGCACAGAGGAGCCATGAACCCTTAAACGCGTGTTCTGGGGGTCATGGCTTCTCTGTGCAGGACAAGGAGGCCCTCTGGGCACTACTGTGAAAAGGAGACTCCGTATGAAGATAGTTCTTAATATGCAATTGTGTTGTTGTGTTGGGTTGACATACTTTTCTGTTTTCTTAAATTTAATAAACTACAAACTACTAACCCATTTATGACACCCAACTAATTCTCTCCTTCCCTCACTCGGACACCCAGGTGGCGGCTCGGATCTCTGCCTGTCTAACTGACATCTCTCAGTGGATGTCCGCCCACCATCTGAAAATCAACCCCGACAAGACTGAACTACTTCTCTTTCCCGGAAAAGATTCGCTTACCCAGGACCTGACAGTCAACTTTGGGAACTCCGTACTAACGCCCACTTTGACCGCTAAGAACCTCGGCGTCACACTCGACAGCCAACTCTCCCTGACTCCCAACATTGCCGCGACAACGCAATCCTGTAGATACACGCTCTACAATATCAGGAGAATACGTCCCCTTCTCACTCAGAAGGCAGCGCAGGTACTGATTCAGGCTCTTGTCATCTCCCGCCTGGACTACTGCAACTCCCTCCTGGCAGGTCTCCCTGCCACCGCCATTCGACCTCTGCAGCTCATTCAGAATGCAGCAGCTCGACTGGTCTTCAACCTTCCGAAATTCTCCCACACTACTCCACTTCTCCGCTCTCTTCACTGGCTACCGGTGGCCGCCCGCATCCAGTTCAAAACATTGGTGCTCACGTACCATGCTGTGAATGGATCGGGTCCAGCTTACATCCAGGACATGGTCAAACCCTACATCCCAACCAGCACTCTCCGCTCTGCATCTGCAAAACTACTCGTCCCTCTCTCACTGAGAGCAAAACACTCGACTAGGTCTCGACTCTTCGCTGTCCTTGCGCCGAAATGGTGGAACGAGCTCTCTGAAGACACCAGGACCGCAGAGAGCCTTCACATCTTCCGCCGCAAACAAAAGACACACCTCTTCAGACTCTACCTCGACTAAAGACTAACAAATTGTAGCACTTAAATTGTACTTGTAACGTCACTCATCTATAGCAAATTGTAAATTGGCTTATTTGAGGAAATTGCACTTTCTTGTTTCTTGTTCTCCTGAGTTTGTACCCTATGGTTGAATGCACTTATTGTACGTCGCTTTGGATAAAAGCGTCAGCTAAATGACATGTAATGTAATGTAATGTATTCATTGTCATTGATTGTATATGACTTTTACTGATAACATAATGCAATATAGCCAGGACAGCCTTACAGAGTCGCGACGCTTTGTGTTGCGTTGCTTCGCATCGCGTCTAGGTCCGTATGATCACAAAATTCAGAGTTTACCCACCTCTAATCTTACCACTACAGCACTGGGCACAAGCTAGACTACGTCCATGTGTTTTAGTTCCAACGTCATGAGACATTATTTAACCAATAATACTTTCTAATATTCCTAATAAAACCCCTCAGTTGTTCGCGCTCTATCATTTTAAAAGTGGTATATATTTCCGCGTTATTTTGTCCCTGCCTACATTACCGCTTAAACGAGTTTTATTTTGAAGGTTCGATGCGGAAATGTTTTTTCCTGTAGCCCTCCTCCAGTGAAGTCTAACTGCGGCCGCGGCGGGGCACTCATGCACAGCATGAACGAGTCTCCATCCTCTATAGACTGCAATTTAAGATGGAATCTCCTGAAAACCCGTCCGGACAGGCTGTAGGTGTCGGGCGGGATGCTCCAGCGACCCCCGTGGATGTGGACACCGCGGTGCTCTTGCTGGGAGCCGGGGTTACAGCCTTCACGCACCCGCTGCTCTACGTGAAGCTACTAATACAGGTACGGTAGCCGAAGAGAGATAATGTTAGCTAATCGCAACTGTTACGGTTGTCAACACGTGGCTGCGGTGTTGTATGTGACGTCACCACGACGTATTTATCAACGTAACTTCATTGGTCATATCCACGAGCGTTACGTCCCGTCACGGTACGCTGTCCTCGCAGTTGAAGGAAGCGCTGTACGGCAGAGAGCCGCCTCTGCGTGGAGAGCTCCAGGGAGATTTAAAAGTCAAAGTCTTGCCCTTATTTATATTTTATCAAACATCATGCACGCTTCGGCCAATCGATTTTTCTTTTCTTAAATAAGCGGACATAATTGTTCTCATGTCAACTATTTCCTCAGGTTAACTGAGAATCCAAATGCGTCCACTGTGTACTTTGAAACCTCCTCCCATAGAGTGGATGCTTTCCATCCCCCAGTCAATCACTGCGGTCAAGCCACCCCGCACGTCATTTCGTGGTACGCGTATATGCTAGAGATTACGGTAGTGGCGTGTAAGAACAGATTTCAAAATAAGATCACTTCCAATGCACGTGTCAAACTTCTTCAATGAGTCTGTAAATCATATATAAATGTGATAATACATTAAAAACATGTAAATGGATGCAATATATAGAGACACCGTTTATAAATGATAATGTGATTTCAATTGTGTAATTATTCAAATACGTTTATAAAGAATTAATTTACACAGATCATAAAATATCAGGAAATTCTTATTCTTATGTGGAATTTCAAACTAAAGGCCCTTCAAAATGTCATACATGAACCAACTTCCTTTAAAACCTCATTCACCAGCCAACTTCTGGTCAATTCCAGATAGCATTTAAAAGGCAATAATCAATAGTTACATAGTAATTCCACTTCAGGTTGATAGTATAACCACCTCAAGGTGTGACACAGTAATTAATCAGGACATTCTGATGTACCATTTCAAAGTTAAAGCCTCTAAAAATGTCAGTAAACATAGACTATAAACATGCAGTTTTTTTGTCTTTGGAGTTATATATAATTAATGTACTGGGGCCGTGGGAGTTTGAGTCCTCGTTGTGCCAAGGCTGGTGTGTTTAATCTCACTGATCTTCCCCAGATGGGACACGAACCTCTGCCCTCCACCGTGGGAACAACCATGTTCGGACGGAGAGTCTTGTACCTGCCCGGCTTCTTCTCCTACGGTGAGGTGATTTACGGAACCACCCGCCCTCCTCCCCCGGAGCTGAGGAATATTTGTATTAAATGTAAATTTTTCTTCCAGTGCGACACATCGTGAAGGTGGACGGAAGCAGGGGGCTCTTCCGCGGCCTGTCGCCTCGTATCATGTCTAGTGCCATCTCCACTGTGGTCAGGAGCGGAGTGAAACGGGTGCACAGGGCAGCGCGGTGTAGCAGGTTACAGTCTGACATGGAGGTCGATGTGTTTATGGAAAGTATCTGCCGATTGGGTCGAAGATTGAAACAGATGAGCAATGGTTACTTTCCCCCTACTCCATGTATGGAGGCTGTATTCACTTTTTAGATTAACTCAATGTCTCGAGCTGCAATAGTAATAATCCTATATACCCAGTCATGCCTCACTGGAATCATATTCTACAAGTGAGAAGCAAATACAAATTCCTACTTATAAACTAGTTAAGGCCTTGTTGCCTTGTTGCCAAGTGATGCGCCGCTTCCCCGTTGTCATGAAATGCCGGCTTGCCAAAACCAATGTTAGTGTTATGGTTCAAAATAGAGTTTTTTTGGATGAGATAACAGAACAGGGTGCTGTGGTATTGTTACACAGACCTTTAAAAAGCAGAACACTTCTAGTGTTTTTTTTCATTACTTCAACTGTTACTTGCAGAGAGCTTAAATGTCTGTTTATTTTAAAGCTCCCTCAGCAATATCCCCCAAAACAGGATTGCTATCCATGTAATAAACTTGCACAGCAATGTGTGTGTGTGTGTATATATATATGTATATATTCACATATATATATATATATATATATATATACGTGTGAATATAGATTTTTACTCCACATTTTTGACCTCCATCACAGACCTAAAACACTGGCTGCAGAAAAAAGGGCATATTCTAGCGAAAGGACTTTTTACTTCATATAATAGTGTCATTTTCCAGTTTTATCTTATTGGCCTACTGAGTGATCTCGAATTGGGGCTGTTACATCGGGCAAAAATGTAAGCTGTGAATGTTGTGGAGAATCGTCAAAGTAATGTTTTTTTACTTAGCAGGTGGATATTCTCTCCAAGAAAGATGACCTGCAGACTTCACTCAGCAAAGTGGTTAAAGAGGTGAGAACTGCTCCTGAATAACATCCATCCCCAACTATTATTCAATGGACTGGTGCGTTCTGGTGTTTGCGCTTGGGTTTCTGAGCACGACAGTCCCTTTTTAAAATAAACTCTAGTTTTACTGCAACAAGGCCTGCCTGTCTGCTCCTCTCAGTGCTGGTTGTGGTTCTCCTGAAAATTGTGAAAGACGTTATTTGCGTAGCTCTCGAACCATTCCACATCTGTGAGTGTGGAACAGCACAGCAGCAAAAGAGGACAATATTTGATCAGACTGTGGTCACAGCTTATTCTGTTTATTCACTTTTAAAATGTGAGGGTGTTCGGTTGTTCAATAAAAAAAAGATTTTTGTTGAAATCAATGTGTTTATAATTATCATTAAAATCAATACATCAGTATGAATACATTTATAAAAAAGAAATGCCCAAAGTGAAGACACAATAATCCCCAGGAGCTTGAACAGCTGATAAATCGTGATGGCTTCACCTTCTGAAACCGTTTCCTCTCTCCAGACCTCCCATGAGATGCTCATCCAGAGTAGCCACTCATCCTCTTCATGGTATGTCCTCATTAAGTCATTAAGGCTATCAATGTTCATTCCACCAAGTATACTAACCTCTTCAACTTAACAGTGACACATTTCAAAAACATTTTTTCTGTAATGTTCTGAAACAATGTGACCATCGGTCTATTTTGGACTGCCTTGTTGTCATTGTCAAGCTGATGTGAGTCATATGCTGAGTGGAACGGAACGTAGCGTTATGAGAAGCGTGTAGTAAACGGGTTGTTTAGCTAAACATCTGTTCCACTCTCCTTTGGCAGTCATTTCAGTGCGGTGTATGGCCCAGTTTGTTGGAAGAGAGGTCAAGTATGGGTAAGACCTATTAGACCTATTATGCTGCACATTTGTCAGTGTTTTCTATTAAAGACTATAACAAATGTCTCTACAATATAGAACTAATGAGTAACAGTGAGGTTGTTCATAAAATGTATGATCCTCAGATGTTCAGTGACTGTAGAGAGGTTTGATGTGCAATAAATATGTTGCATTCCCTGTGGCTGCTTCACAATCAAAGTCCCTTGAATTAGTTGGAAATAAAAATAATAATACATTTAATTTGTAATTCACTTTATATTTAAGAAAATCCCAAAGTGCTACATGATAAAACTGTTAAGTGCTAACAATAAAAACACACGGAGAGTTTGAAAACAAAAACAAAACAAGTTCACTAAAAAGCTCTCCTAAAAAGGTGGGTTTTTAGGCCACGTTTAAAAGCATCCACAGTCTGTGGTGTCCTCAGGTGGTCAGGGAGAGCATTCCACAGACTGGGAGCAGCTGAGCAGAAAGCCCGATCTCCCATTGTACAGAGATTTGTCCTGGGAGGTTTTAAAAGATGTGCTGAGGCAGATCGGAGAGTACGTGTTGAGGTCTGTGGGCTGAGGAGTTCCTTGAGGTAGGGGGGGGGGAGCTTCACCATGGATGCACTGGTGGGTAAGGAGGGAGACCTTCTACTCAACCCTGAGTGAGACAGGAAGCCAGTGGAGTGATTTGAGGATGGGGGTGATGTGCTCATGTTTGTGCACCCTAGCAGCGCTGTTCTGTATATACTGCAATTTCTGGAGGCTTCTCTCAGGGATCCCAGTGAGGAGCGCATTGCAATAGTCCCGCCTGGAGGAGACAAAAGCGTGGACAAGCTTTTCCGCATCTGCAGGAGTGAGTGTGGGACGGAGTTTGGCGATGTTCCTGAGGTGGAAGAAGGAGGTCTTGCAGAGATGTTTGATGTGAGCCTCAAAGGTCCGATGGGAGTCCATTTTAACATCTAGGTTGGTGACTGATGTTGAAAGTGGAATACTTTGGCCGGAGAAGGTGATGCTGGTAATGTCAGATGACCGAACCTGGTGTGGAGTGCCGACTAAGATGGCTTCAGTCTTTGAGCTGTTTAGCTGCAGAAAGTTTTGCTTCATCCACGCCTTTATCTCCTCCAGGCAGGCCAGGTCAGAGTGGATGATGGCAGGGCAGCAGAGGGGGTTGGGTTTGTCCTGAGGTAGAGTTGAGTGTCATCAGCATAGCAGTGGAATGAAATTCAATGACGGCTGATGACATGGCCAAGGGGGAGCCTGTAGACAATGAACAGGATGGGGCCGAGCACTGAGCCCTGAGGGACACCAGAGGTGACATTGTGTGTCAGGGATTTAGTCTCTCCCAAGGCAACATGCTCAGTTCTCCCTGTGAGGTAGGATGAGAAACCACTGATGGACGAGGTCAGAAAGGCCGATAGTGGAATGTAGACGGTTGAGGAGGATGTTGTGGTCCACCGTATTGAATGCTGCAGTCAAGTCCAGGAGGATGAGAAGAGATGGGGAGCCTGGCCAGCCCGGAGGAAGTGGTTAATGACCTTTGTGATGAGGGGACTTATGGCATGGAGGTTGGATTTTACCAGGACTGTGGGGAAGGGGTCCGGGGCACAGGTGGATGGTTTCATCTTTTTAATGATGTCCTCAACGTCTCGCTGTGAGATGGCAAAAAAACAGCTGAGAGGTTGGGAAATCCCAGGCTGTGGGTCAGCAGTCGGGACAGGCAGTGTGGAGAAACTGGATAGCAGGGAGCGGATGGTGTCTACTTTTTTCTGAAAAAAGTGATGAAATTGTTGCACCTCTCATCTGTGGCTTCTGAATGAGAGTGAGTTTGCGGTTTAAGGATGTCATTTTTGGTAGAGAAAAGCTGCTTGGAGTTGCCAGGGCTGTTATTGATAATGTTAATTAGAACTGTGAACGTGCATCTCTCAAGGACCTTGAATGGGACTTCTGATGTTCTCGGTAGGCCTGTCAGAGAGTCCTGAGGCCTTGAGGCGCTCAAGGACACGCCCAGCTGTTTTCATTTGCCGGAGTTTGTAGGTGTACCAGGGGGCTGAGCGTAAGAAGCTGACAGTTCTAGTTTTGACAGGGGCGTGGAGATCTAGGAGACTGCTCAGTGATTGGTTGTAGAAGGCAACCGACTCAGTGCATGAGGAGAAATCAGCAGAAGAGAGATGTTGGAGGTCTATGGCCAAGGTGTCCGGGTTGATCTTTTTCAGGTCCCTATAGCAGATTTGACGCTTGTCTTTGGTGTGTGGGTAAAGGAGTGGCAGCTCCATTGAGATGGAAATGTCTTTTTTCCATTTACAGTAAGTGATCCACCTCTGCTATGTAGCAAGTAGAGTTAAAAAAACAGCAATATCTGAATTGTATCATAAAATTATGGCTTTAAACTGGATGAAAAGTCAGATAGTCTGACAGACAAGAATGTTTTCAGAGTATGTAAAATGTTGTACCATGCGCCAAACGTTGACTTTTACACCTGGGACGGTCTGTGTTAATGTGTCATATTTGCAGTGGGATGTTCAGCTGCATGGTCAAGATTTTTAAGGAGGAAGGACTCGCTGGGATCTATGTGTGAGTACACCACCTCCCCCCCACAAGCGTTCATCGGTCACATGCTGTCTGCGTGCTGCCTCCATCCTCTGAGCTGTGTTCTGTGTGTTGGCAGCGGTCTCGTACCTCATGTGGCCGGAGAGGTCCTATTCCTGTGGTGCTGTAACCTCCTGGCTCACATCATTAACACCTACGCTGTGGATGAGAGCGTAAGTCCATTATAAGAAAGGCAATACATCTAAAGTATTCCTTGCTGATGTAGTCTTAACTTGTTGGAACCATATGGTTAGAAAGTCTGGGCTGAACCTTTCCGGTCCCAAACAAGCTGTTCATGTCCTATCTCACCCTTTCCAGTTAGTTCCTCCCTGAGTGGAACAAACAAAGGACACAGTCAGATACTGTGCCATACTTTTAAATGTGCAGCAAAGCTGGAGTGCAAACACTTTCTCAATGCAGTGAAAATGTTTTTTTTTTAAGGGTTATGTCCCCGTAACCTTTTAAAAAACAATGTATATATGATGTGAAATAAAACGCATGTGATATTTGAAAATCAGATTAGAACTGAATCCAAATATTGTGTGAAATAAAAAGCATATGAATTTTCAGATCAGAACTGTATGTAAAATTATAATTTGGAACTATTTTGGTTTCTTTTCCTCCCACAGCACAGCTGTATCTGCAGCAGCTTATGTACCTTCAGCTTTGTACCTTCTGCTTCAGAAAGGCAGAGCATTATAATTTAAATATGGTGTAGTTCCCTCATTTCTTTGCCGCGGGCCAATTTGAAATCTGAAAATCTTTTGCGGCCCACCCAAACCTTTAATCACAGCTCTGATCAAAACATAATGATTAAATGACCTTAAGAATTTAACCAAAATCAAACATCCGCGAGAACTTGTGAAACGTGAACTTCGTTGCTCGCGAGGAGAATCTCTGCTCGCGCTCGAAGGAGTTTTCTACGCGCTCCCTGTGGTTCTTTTTGACAGTAAGGTGGAGACGGTGCTTTCAGGGTCCAATCGATAGAATCTACGAGGTGCGTCCGCTCCCGCTGCCCCCCTCGCCATCCACGCCTTAAATCTTTGGCTGCTTTTAGAATAACTTATTTTCCCCGTTAAGATGGTTCAGCTACTGTAGTGAAAAGGGCACCGTCTCTCGCTCTTTAATCTCATAAAGTGTCGGCAAGAACGACAGCTTTGTTTCTCCGACGCGCCCTGAAACAAGCTCCTTATCTCACCCGCTTGAGCGCCGCTCAGCATCTCGCCGCTCAGCATCTCGCCGCTCAGCATCTCGCCGCTCAGCATCTCGCCGCTCAGCATCTCGCCGTCGTAGACCGAGCTTTGGCATGTTTGGCGCCTTGAGCGCCGTGTGCAACCAGTATGGATCAACCGATTAACCAATTGATCCATATATAAGGCGCTCCGGATTATAAGGCACTGTTGTTTTTTGAGAAAATTAAAGGCTTTTAAGTGCGCCTTGGAGTGCGGAAAATGCGGTATATTGACTTTAATACTACAAGAGGGCGCCCCTTTTGTTGAACAGGAGGACAAGAGCAGCCGTTTCGAACGAGAGCCTTATTGTTTTATTAATCTGTCCATTAAAATTGTTTGTGCTTCATCAACTAATGTTTCACATACCTAATGTGCCGCATCATAAATATTTTTTATTAATTTCAAACTTTTAAAAATTAAAAATTAAAAAAATGTATTTATTTATTGTAAATGACCTCTCGCGGCCCACCTGCAGTACCTTCGCGGCCCACAATTTGGGAATCGCTGCTCTAGAGTTTTTATTTGGTTTTAGATTATTATTTTTTTCAGATTGAGCTCTCTGAGACTCCCGACTCCCAAGCAATGTCATGTGTGGCTCATTAATGGGTTTAGTACATGCTGTTCACGTGTGTCTTTATACCCATATCTACATTTTATGTTCTGATATTGTTGTGTCCAGTGGAATTTTTCTGATTAATGACACAAACACACTGACTGACACATATTTCATAGTTGTCTTTTGTGGATGGCTGTTCATCTGTCCTAAATACATTTTTTAAAATGGTTTATTACTTATTATAGCTTGTATCTAGCATTCTGTTTTGCAAGCAAAAAATGAAGCTTCCCTGACTGCGCCCCCCCCCCCCCCGGTCTGTTACATTCTGTGGTAAAGACTAAAACTAATACTGAAACTAAGCATTTTCAAAAAATAAAGACTAAACTAAACTAGCAAACCAGCTTTAAAAACTAATTAAAACTAAACTGAAATTGAAAACCAAAAGTCAAAACTAAATAAAAATAAAAACTAGTAAAAACATTCAAAACTATAATAACCTTGGTCGGCACAGGGAAAACTGCCCCGAAAATGAGAAAACTCTTCAATGGGGAGAAAAAAGAAAGAACGTTAGGGAGGGATCCCTCTCCTAGGTTGGACAGAATACAATAGATGTCTTTATATGACAGAAATTATTCAAATATTGAATTGTAAGCATAGTGTAGGGAAGGACCACTGCAGGGACAACCACCATAAGATATAACTATCATCAAGTGTAACCACCATCAGATCAAACCATCAGATGTAACCATCATCAGTTATAAGCAGAATTGGATATAACCACCATCAGATATAACTGCCGTCCACAGAAGTTAATAATTAGCAGCAGGTGTCAGCAGGCAGAAACAGGGTTCAGATAGAACCATGATCCATAGGAACCTGTGAGGAGAGAAAGCTCTCCCGGGGAAGAAGCTGAATTAGTTTATTAATTTGTCGATCAATCCGCTCATCCTGCACGCAGGGTCGCAGGGAGGCTGGAGTCTATAGTATTAATTTGTATGTTTTTTAATTCCATGTTAAGTAATGGCAGTTTCGTCTTTATCCTTATGTGTGTGCATGCGTTTGTGTTCTTCTGTTGCAGTTCAGCCAGGCCTCAGCCATCAGAAGCTACACTAAGTTTGTGATGGGTGTAAGTCCAACATTCATATGTTGTTGTTTCCATGTGCAAAATGTATTCATACTAATGTCGAATGTTTTTCTCTAGATTGCAGTGAGTGTTCTGACATATCCGTTCATGCTGGTGGCTGATCTCATGGCAGTTAACAACTGTGGGTGAGTCTTTCTTTCTTACACGCAGTTACGTATTACTAAAAATGTGGACATTTTTCTATGGAAGCTCTGAGAGGCCAAAAATTGAAACATTTATTTTGTTTGTTTACATTTTTGCGAATGAGTATTTCTTTGTCCCAATCAGCAGCCACCACTACCCCTAGTTATACACAGAACTATATCCATGCTTCCTTTAATAAAGATTAGGGCTGATTAAAATATGTTTAGCCTAAATAAAGGCATTGGTAACATTAATTACATTAATTACCAACATAAACATATTTATATAAATAACACCAATTAAACTCAAACGTTTAGACCCCAGGGGCCATGGTGTACGTTAGCCTGAACCGAGATATGACAACAAACGCTTGATGCGGACAAAAAGGAGACAATCAAGATTATCCTAGAAAAATCCTGCTCCACCTGTTCTTAAGTCATACAAACTGAAGAGACTACAAAAGAACACTTGCGTCCAGTAGGCCCTCATGGCTTAGCTTTTAGATCTGTTTTTTAGTTGTATTTATTTGCGCAATTATTTAATGATGAACAATAGGGGTGTAACGATTCATTCACTGAATCGATTAATCGATTTATATTCCTGCGATCCAACTGAATCGATCTGTGCTCCGCAAATCGGCATTCCGGACGACATATATCGATAACAAATCGATTGAAATGGTACATAATCGATTGTATCGATACTTGGAAACTGCACATTGGATTTAAGTACAAAAACTGTATGGATGTGTGTTTGTTTGTTTTTTAGCACTTTTTAGACACGTTAAACGTTACACGATTCAGTCTGCCTGTCTGTGACATCATCAGTACGCAGCGGCAGCCGCGCGAAACTCGGAACAACAACAAAACACAGCGTGGAGGAGACTACTGCAAGTGAGACATTTACAAACCAACTTATCGATCCAGCGTGTGGAAACATTTTGGCTATTGCAAACACGGAGGTGTTCTAAATAATTCGGTCGCTGTTTGTAGAATATGTAGAAGACAAATAAAAAACACGGAAACACAACGAATCTTTCCGGCCATCTACTAAGGCGCCGTGGTATTAAACAACGCCGACAGTCAGGCACCTCTAGCAGCGTTACTGCTGCAGCGGCAGAAGGTAACTCCAGCTCTGCAGACACCTCAGGCCTCGCCAGCACCAAACTCAACATCACAGTAACAATTGCCAAGTTGATCTGTAAAGACATGCGACCCTACGATGTGGTTTAAAATCCGGGATTCTGTGAATTGATCCAAACATTGTGTAATTATTGTGTAATGTTTACATTGAAAATGGCACTTGATTCAAATAAAAGGTTAATAGATAAAAGGTTAATACATTTGCCATTGCCATTGTTTGCTTGTTTATAATATCCATAATTAATTTAAAGAAACCGCAGGGATCTCGGAAACTTTGCCTGCACTGTCCAGTAAAGTTACTAAATCGATTTCAAGTCACTGAATCGAATCGAATTGTTCTAAATTAACCCAGATCGTCCATGAATCGAATCGGCAACCATGGATCACGATTTGAATCGAATCGTTGTTAAAATAAAAACCGTTACACCCCTAATGAACAAAGATACAGCCATTTGCAGGAGGAGGTAGAAACCCCAATGGGCTTATTTAAAGCCTCCACCTAACTAATATTCAACTTCAAATTACATAAAAGTTCTAGCTCGTACCTGAGAGGAGCGGCTGGTTTATGCTCTGTATAAACTTAAAATACTTTCTCTTTTTGGGCTTTGCTCTGACTGTGTGTGCTTTGTGTTGTCAGCTTGGCTGCAGGTCTTCCTCCTCACTCCCCCATCTTCAAGTCCTGGCGCCACTGCTGGAATCACCTGAGCAACAAAGTACAGGCAGACTAGATGCAGGGACACCACACTGACATCCACACCACTCATCAGTACCATAAAGTAGTGTTCATCATTGTGTGCAGCAGTAGTAGTACAAAGTTTTACTAGTGAAGGGTTTTCAAGAATTATGAAATGAGGTATTGTATTCTCAGTTGGTACACATGAAGGTAGTTCTCTAAATCTCTTTGCCTTAACGTTTAGATACTGTTGTATTATTTTCAGCATTTAAGGAAAGGTTGGGGCTGTGCTTTTCTTAAACAACTAAAATAATAGGTTGAGAATAGAGGTTCACCGATTCTTAAAGGCTGATCTAATATTGAAAGTTTTGATCAGCAAAACCCTGTCATAAATGATAAATATCTTAATAATAAATACAAATGTGAAAATTAAACTAATCATAAAGAAAAGGTGCCAGCCCTTCTTACCGTATCCCCCGTTATGCCTGGGACTTTTGTCTGTGTTTATGAAGTACCTTTGAATAAACCAGTTATGTAAGTAGAAATAACATTTGGAAGATGACCTCTAAGTAAGAGCTGGCAAGCTCTTACTCTTACACCTATACTCTTATGGTAGTCTTATTTTGATCTAAAGATGTCACTGCTAAGTACTCCAAAGCATTTACAATTGCTCTGTGTCCCTTCCTGCCAGGGTCACCTCTTCAGAGGATCCAGCTTCTTTTTCCGCCGGGCTCCTGTGACCTCGTTGCCTTACATTGAGGAATGACATCATCTTCTTCTGGACAGTTCCAGGAGTGCTAATGAACCTTTCCAGTTAATGTAAAGTTTCTTGAAGCTTCTTGAGGCAAGGTGAAAAGACACCATACAAACATGTTCAATTATGTCATTGTCATGCAGTGCAGTGAGGGAGACACCGCTAAATGACCATCATCAATAATCCTCAATAACCACTGTAGAATATAATCACTCCATGCATCAGCGCTCTCCTCTAAGTAATGCTACAACATTAACAAACAAATGTATCTTTACATTGTTTTCCATTGCAAAAAGGTTATTCAAGCCGACAAAATATTTCCCAAATACGTGTCTAACCCACCAGGGGCTTAGTAGGTGGAACTTTTAACATGGCTAAAATATGAGATTTGCTCCTTTTAATTGAAGAGATTATATCAGGATTATGATATATTTTCAATATAGAGTTAAGTACCTGATAAACTACAATTTTTGTTTTATGAATGCAATGCGCTTTTGTAGTTTTCAGTAACACATTGACAGGTCACAGTCTAGTCATTTATCAGGTAGATCTCTTCTATGTGGCTTTGTATTGACAATATACAGTAAAATGTATATCAGATGTATTATATTTTTATTATGTCATGATAATGTCAAAACTAAAATTGACTCATTAGCTCAGTTTGAGTTTACTGGAAATTCTCTTTTTGGAATAAGCTTTCATGTTTTCAAAGGGTCCTCAACAAAAACAAGTAACAAACAATGGATCAAATAACACGTAAGACATACCTTGTATACCGATTATGAAATTAAAAAATAAACACATTTTATGTCGCTTTGTTTTTGTTTTAATCACAAAAAAAGTTATTAAGTTCTAACCCATAATGACAGAGTTCTCTTCTCAACATGATGGAGGCCATTCAGGGCTGCAGCTTGTGAACATGATTCATAACGGGCATTAATTGATCTGCATCCGTCTCCTTTGAGTAAAACACAGACATCATGAACACATTTTTCTGTCTCTTCTTTTCCCTCTCCCATTCTGACATGAGTTGACTTGTAGAGAGCTGACCTCAGCTGAAAGCATCTGATAGAAAAAGCATGTCCCATTTCTGGAGTTAACAGATATTAATCAAAGGCATGAGCACCGTGTTTTTATGGGAACATAGCTGGAATGAGCTGCATGTGTTTTATCTTGAGGACTGGTGTTGAGGTGCCCTCAAGATGGGGGGCAAAAAGGCTGAAGCGTAGTCAGATTGGATGGAGATCATCTGTGAAAAGCGATTTAGGCCATAAATAAAACATTTACATGCTCTGATCTAAACCATTCCATTGTAGCTTTGGCTCTGCTGGAAGAAGAACCTCTGCCTGTCTTCTTTTGAAGAAAATAGGATGCAGTCTTATAATGATTTTCCCACATAATTTATGGCAAACTCCAAACAGGATTCCTTACTTTCAACAGCAGCTTTCTTCTTGCCACTCTTCCATAAAGGCCATTAGTGGACTCCACGGCTAATAAATGTTCCGTGAACGGATTCTTCCCCCTCAGCTGTAGATCTTTCCAGCTCCTCCAATGTCTGGGTTGCTTCTCTCATTCATTGCCTTTGTCTTGCTTGTCAGTTTGGGTGGACGGCCTTCTCTTGGTAGGTTTGCGGTTGTGCCATGTTCCTTTCATTTTTTGATGATGGGTTTTATGGTGCTTCTTCAAATGTTCAAAGTTTGGGATATTTTTTTATAACATAACTCTGTTTCATACTTGGTACATATTTATCCCTGAGCTGTTTTGTGAGCTCCTTGGTCTTGGTCTTATGATACTCGTTGTTCAGTAATGCTCTCTAGCAAACTCCGATTTATTGGTTTTATAAAGGTAAATGATTTAAAATGTGTATGTTTACATTACGGCAACGTTTGCATAGTAATGTCATTATTTAACGTTTAATCCAATATCGATAAGGCAAACAGATGAACACATTCATTTGACCATAAAAAAAGGTGGCTGGGCTCAGTAAATCAGACTGAATTGCTTTTTTGGTTCACTTCATTACAATTGAATATTTTTCTGAGCAAAAAGTAAAAGACTCAATATAATTTTTCATATCTCAAGTCCTCAGTGAGCCGGGTCAATCTCCAGATCCAGAGTGGACGGCTGAGGACCCGGCCAGTCACTCATCCAGATGTTTAGAAGGACGACACAACGCAGTAAGTGCAGAGTATTTCATTGTCATATAGCAGAAAACAACAAACAGCCACGCGCTACAAAGAGAACGGTGGTTTAAATAATGTACACCCACCTTCCCAAAGAAAAAGCCCACTTCTGACTCAACAAGATCAACCACATGTCAGAGCGTCACCCGTAAACATGCGCATCGGTTCAACCCTCGTACGCACACACACACGCGTCGAGTGGCAGCATCAACAATACGTCGCTCCATGTGCTATATTGCTTTAAGCTGACCCATCTGCATTGGTAAAAACTAAAAAGATACACGCCGAGCTGCAGCATTCCAATAACATAAAATAGTCACCCCTGCCGTAGGAGGAAGCTCCCTATGCTTTTCTAAAATGCATTACATTGCTCCATTCCATTGCTGCAGGAAAACATGAGGGAAAAAAAATCCTACCAATAAAATAATGGGTCACTTTTAGCGATCTCTGAAAAGTTCAAACTGTGGAAACCAGATTTTGATTTATAAGACCTTCAAATATGGTTTTAGTCATAATTCTGACAAGCATATAGAAAGCTTTATACATCAACCAATTCCTGATTAATGTTACGACAGACATTAGAATTAGGAGATCAGTCAATAATATGACGTAATACACGCATGAAGTAAAAGCTGATCAAATCAAAAATTTGACAAGAATATCAATACAGATTTACATACAAACTGAAATGGACTCCCATAGCTCTACGCCGTGTGCTCGGATACAGATAAATATAACAGAAAAAGAGAAACTGAATGGTCCAGGCTACATTCACACAAACAGCATTTTGGAATAATTGTGTAAGACTTTTACATTCATATTAAATGACAGCATGTTGGATATTGTGTTCACTGGAAGATGCTTCGCCCGGTGCGTCTTTATTAAAAAAGTTCACACTGCGGCTGCCTTGTGGTGAGTTCAGATGGTCACGTCTCACACGCTGTTTTCCTGCTAAAGTGGCTCAAACGGCTGCGACGACTACAAAAATTGCATTAGTTTGCATGATGACCCCGCCTCCCCCCACTTCTCCCCCCATGGTGAGGATCTGCATCATGTTCATTTGAACTGCCAAATGGTGCCTTCAATCCCCTGTCCTGTCCAATAAAAAAAAGAAAAATCCAAAACCCACTCAGGAATGAGCTGTAGGTGCTGCTGGATCAAACAGCACATAAGGTGCACTACTTCAGTGGGTCACTGTGACAAAATGTCACGAGGCTTTGTGTTTGTTCTACAAAATGCATCACTCATATATTCTCTTTTAAAAGGAGCAACCCCTGCGATTACAAATAGCAACTAAGTTAGGAGAGGAGACGGAGAGATCAAGCAGAAACAGCATTCAGCTCAGTCTTTGGTTAAGGTCAGAAACCAGCAGCACTTCAGAGGACAATCATAGAGACACACGTTTGGACAGAATCCCTGATTCACATCAAGTGAATGTCTGAGTTGGTGAGTCCACATGAAAAAGGCTGAGTGGCGTAACGTCCTGGCTGGAGAGGAGAAGATGCTGGATTCAGAGAGAGAATGTAATGCGTGCTGGTATCAGGAGTGCATCCAGTGGGAGATAAAGAAAGGCAAGCAGAGAGAATCACTTTAATCCCACTTCAGCCCTCACGTGAGAGCAGGAAGTAGAATGGTGCCCCCTGGAAGCGCCAGAAGTGAAGACCTGCAGAAATGAAGGCAGCAGTTCCTGGAAGAAGCAGCGGGTGAAACTGAGCGGCCCTTTTATTATTCTCTGAGTTCTGTGTGACCGATGATCCTCAGGGAACACGATGGGTGCTCTTCTCCTTGAACTACTCTCTTCGGGGTTTAGAGGCGTGCCGGTTAAGAGCCCGTGTGGAGGCGCTCATCTCTTCCCGGACTTCATGTAGGACGGTATCGCTCCCCGGGCGGTCAGGCCCTCGAAGCGTTTGTATGTGTAGTTGATGAAGACCCAGTCTTTGTTCTTCAGGTCCACCTCGCTCTGGTTGGATACTGGGGCGACTGTAGGGAGAGGGGTTGAATTGAATTAGTTCACACAGCAGAGGCAGAAGATGAGCCGGGTGTTTGAGAGAAAAGGGCCCAGTACCTGTCGGTGTGAGGATGTCGGAGTCGGGGAACTCGTCGAAGTTGGAGGTGTCGTCGATGCTCTTGATCTCGATGGGAATGGCAGCAGGTCGCTCTCTGGATCCGTGACGGGGAAGAGGAGGAGTTAATACGGAGTTTAGGGTGAGAATGGGACTGAGTGAAACACTGAAAACCAGCATGCTCTGTTTGAATGATAATATAGTCCTTGAATAAAGTGAATGAATTAGTAATTCCCCACCTGATATGGTCATAGTCCACCCCCTCAAAGAATGGATTGGACTTTATCTCCTCCACACCTGCAGCACCGACCCTGTGCTCTTCCTCACAGCAGAACCTGCCCACAACACATCTTTGCTTAACACCACACACATGAAACCACGGAGGAATGTTACAATTACATCCACTAAGGGACTGAAAAGAGGTGTGTCCTTACCTCAGGATCAGGTCTTTGGCCTTCTCTGATATAGGCACTTCCGGAGGAAAGGTCAGCGTCTCTCTCCAGTTCATCACCTTCCTGTACGTCTCCTGAGGCGTCTCCGAGCAGAACGGAGGGTAACCTGCACGCAGCAGAAACACCAACCGTCCTTTAGAGACTTCATCAAACCCGTTAATCAAGTTGTGTCCATCAGCGAGTCAGTTACCTATCAGCATCTCGTACATGATGACACCCAGGCTCCACCAATCGCACAGCTTGTTGTATCCATTTTGCATGAAGACCTCTGGAGCAATGTAGTCGGGGGTTCCAACTGTGGAGAATGCCTGAGAGGGAGCGGGGCAACAGACAGCCATTTAAAAATGCATCTGCCGATGAGCCGGGAGCTTTTACATGAACATTATTTGACATGAGCCATCTGGACCGGAGCTTCTGCACTTCTTCACTGGTGGGATGTGGGAGGGGCACAGTTGGGGACAAAGTTATGTCATGTGACTGTGCACCAAAAGGGATGTAGAAACATCAGAATTGAAATGTAGGCACAGCTGTGGACGGCTTAAGGACAACTGGACACTGTTACCTTTCTACCTTTCACTAGATGAGCTGGGCTAGCTCATCTAGTGATCACTAGATCACTACACAAAAATATGAGATACAAAATGGTTAACATTCAATTCAATACGAATGATATGGATACAGATTCAAACAATGCTTCTGACTATCAACCCTTTATCTATTAATAATGACAACATTCCAGACGTGACAGTTTAAAATGATGATTTTAAATCTTACTTATCAGGGGTGCAACCAATGACAAACCTCATGGTTCAGTTCTGATCACAGAACAAGAGTCACGGTTCAAATCAGCAAAGAAAATGGGAGGAGGGAAAAATATCTTGCTTTCTATTTATTAAGCAAAGAACTGTTGGCTATAGTTTTACATAAAAACAACAAAAAAATTAAGGTATGGTATGTCGCCATTGTTTACAAATAATTAATGCAACGTGCAACATAAATTATGTTGACTTATATCCACTTCCTCTACTCAATACTGAATAATCAATTGATGCTGTAATAGTTTTAGCCCAGTCGGACTTTGCCCCAGACCCTTTCCTGAATGCTTTACCCCCTGTCACTGAGAGACCAGGACGGGGGGCTTCAAATGTCTGGTCACGCTCGATTTCTTTGTAACCAGACATACAGTAATGGTTTGGTTAACCGCCCGTACCTTGTCATTATTATTTTTAACAAATGGCATTAATATTAGTATTAGCCTACAGCAACATATTAATGACAACTCATAGCATTGATTACAACCGGCTATGTAACGTAGCCAAAGTACTTCTATATTTCACTACTGGCATCTTATTTTCCAACAAGTCAGGGATGGTCGGCAACAGCTCGTGCACATAAGGCCATGTCTGCCATGTCTGGTGGTCTGCTGGGGGAGCAGCAATGGAGCCGGTGACACCAACAGACTTGACAAACTTGTTAAGAAGGCCGGCTCAATCATTGGCTGCAAACAGGACAGCTTGGAAAAGGTGGTGGAGGGGAAGTCACTGAAGAAACTGTTATCCATATTGGATAATCCTGACCACCCCCTCCACCACCTGCTACAGGGACAGCGGAGCACGTTCTCCAACAGACTCCTTCAGCTCCGCTGTCACAAGGACCGATACAGGAGATCATTCCATAACTTTACAATAAATCATCTCTGGCTAAATAACGAGAATAACAACCCTGTACTGCTGTGATGTTGCTGCTCTTCCTCTTCCTCTTCTCCTTTTACAAATTATTATTATTGCACGGTCTCTTCTTGAAGGTTATTCTTTTGTTTTAGTTTAGTTTATTTTATTTAATATTTTTTATCTTATTATATTGTAAATAATGTGTATCTTTTAATTCTATTTTGTACATGCTGCTGTGATACCAAAATTTCCCTCTTGAGGGATCAAAGTATCAATCTATCTTCCATGCAATTACGTGCTGTGAGCGTGCACTGGGCAGCCCTGCCTACCTGCCCCTCCTCCGCCCACCTGTCAACGCGTGCAGGCAGCATGAAAAGGAGCGGCCCAGTGAGCGAACTCCGGTCGCGTGCTATTTTAAGGAAGTATTGATAATAAAAATATGCGAAATCGTATAGTTTATGATGTAGGGGTACCGCGGTATCGATACATTGTGCAACATTAATTCAGGGACTTATTACTATAGAAGTAACATCAGCAGTACAACTTTATAAACACACTAAGATGATAACACTATTAAAAATTAAAATAGTCATTGATCGGCAAGGGGTGATCACCAAAACAGATCCGTTACACCAGTATTTATACATACATTATATCCCCTTTAAACTAAAGAAGCAGACTTTCTGAAACATTACAGCTCCTCCAAAAAAATCCCTTCTACAAGAACTCTGCCTCATAGAATACAGTCTCATACCTACATATTTGGGTTCCAGTCACATGACGGCATCTTCACACTACAAACACATTTCAGTCGATATCAGAAAAGTACAGCAGTGTGTCACAGTGGTTAACTAATCCATTGCTAACCACTATTTTATATCGCATAGCTTCTTCTGGGACAAGATGATTGGCCTTCATTAGAGAAATGCTCTTGTGTGTCATTACATCTTGTTTCCGACCTACCAGCTGCCTCCTATTCCTCTTCCACGTCTCTGCTTTCCTCTTGGAGTTCATGTTCTGGAAGGCTGATGGAGAAAAGACATGCTGCATTTTAGCCACAATGGAATCATAGAAAGCTAAGCAACCATAATGAAATGTACAGATGTGTACAAATAACACACTTGCATTATTAAACAGACATGTGCATGTTAATAATAGAAATAAGGGGTTGCCTTACTTTGCTTACTGAGGTCACTAGGCAGGCTGTGGTTCAAGTTCTTGTAAAACTCGGTGCGGTGAGCCCTCTTCAGCCCCGTGCACAGACCAAAGTCAGACAGCTTCACATGACCCTGGAAGACACAAACACACACAATATGAGCACACTCAGGTTAAGAACTGAAGCATATGTGACTTTTTCAATTCAATTCACCCTGGAGTCCAGCAGCAGGTTGTCTGGTTTGATGTCTCTGTGGATGAAGCCCAGCTGGTGGATGGAGTCGATGGCCAGCACCGTCTCAGCAATGTAGAACTGAGTGGCCTCCTCCGTCAGTGTGTCTTTCTTCATCAGCAGGGTCATCATGTCTCCTGCGCCGCAACAGCAGACACCAGTCAACCTCAGACGGTTCTGGTCCCCCCACAGCATCATGTTACGAGTTACGTGTATGTATGTATGTATGTATGTATGTATGTATGTGTGTGTCCTACCTCCAGGTAGGAACTCCATAATGAGGTAGAGGTTCATCTTATCCTGGAAGCTGTAGAACATTTTGACCACCCACAGGCTGTCAGCCTCCACCAGAATGTCCCGTTCCGCCCGAATATGACCAACCTAACCCACAGAAGGGGAAGGGGGGTGCGCACACACGTTTAATGATGTCCGACCGATTCGGCAGCAGCAGTCCTGCGTGTGTGCGTTAGTTAGCCTCACCTGCTCCTTCTCCAGCATGTCGGCTTTGCGAAGGATCTTCATGGCGTACACATGTCCGGTGTCTTTTTTCTGCACCAGACGAACCTGAAAGAAAAGGCAACAAAGCTTATTTATCTCAGCCATTGGGTTTAGCCCTGAGACTTCTGAGTTCATATTGACAGATTAGCTCAGCGTATTAATGCTGTCAGGGTGCTTAGATACAGCCTGCTAGTTTCATGAGATACTCTGAACAACACTCACGCTGACATATTGGTAGCTACACTTTAAGAGATGTATCTTCACTGCTTTGTGACATTGTGTGTTTGATGGTATGTATAAACGAATCAGCCTTTACCTCTCCAAACGCTCCCCGGCCAATCACCTTCAGGGACTCAAAGTCCTCCAGACCCAGTCGAGTCCGCTTCAGACGCAAGAACTCAGTCTCTTTCCTTGCATGCTGAGAACGGCGGATACGTTTCTGAAAAGCAGACATCACTTTTCAAACACACCATTTAGTGCTGTTTTCCCCAGCTTTTCATAAGGGGAGTGGTCCTTCAAGGTAATTTTAAAAGACTTCTGTTTTGATCTGGCACTGGATAGAAAATGTAATTAAACAAAATTAACCTGACCTTTAAAGAGGGTGTGGCATCCCCTAATAATAATAGGGGAAACACTGAGTTGGGATGCTCTAACATCTGTGTATTTCTAAAGAAATTCACCGTTAAAACTTTTGTGACCAAAAGAATGCTTCATGAACATGTGTTGTCTTTCAACACAGAGACTGAGAAAAACTGAGTGAATTCCCAGCAGAGCATACTGGGAAAACACTGCACAGGTGTGTTTGTCATTCACCTCCTCATCTGCCAAGCCCTCTTGATCCATCACTTTCTCCAGCTTCTGCTGCCTGAGGACACAAGATGGCCATTACCACGGTTCCTAGCAAAAAAGTTGTGCGTGCACGGCACACCCCATCACATCCATCATGGTGACAATAAAATGAAAACAATGTGAAGAAAAACAACGATTAGGTTTTGAAATGATGCATTGTATTTACAAATTAAATTCAAAATCATCCATCTATCAGGCGTCTGCATGTTCTTCCCGTGTCTGCGTGGGTTCCTCCGGGTCACCGTGCTGTGCTGAAACATGACATGTGTGGATCTGAAGCATGTAGACGTTACCTCATCTCTCTCTCCTCATGCTGGGCGATGAGGTTGCTGTAGAAGTTCTCCAGGGTAACTTTGGCCATAGTGACCCGCTCCTTGGTGTGGTTACTCATGGAGGAGCACGAGCTGGGGCCAGTCATTGCCATGCTTTACCTACACACACACACACACACACAGCACAATGCACCCCCAGTCAGTACACACTCCTGGAAACACATGTCCATTTAGATCGCTGCCACCAAGCTAGGAACAGGATGGCTGGGATAATGAGTTGAGCTCTAAAACTGAGCTATGAGATGACTGTTGACCCAGAAAAAGGGGAAGGAAAGCATCTTGCTGAGCTGTGTTGATAACATTGTGCAGTTATGAAGAAATTATGGGGAAATCAGATTTGTGCAAGGACTGATGGGAGAGTCACACGAGGAGAAACATTTACAGTTGGGCCCTTAAAAGATGTTACACTATGTCTGAACACTGGAATAATTGCACTCCGCATTCACACCTGCAACACTGTGCAGTCAATTCAAAATAAAGAGCAGACTCTTTTGTAAATCAGTAACGGCTATTTACTGAGCACGACTTCCTCTAGCTGTGATCATATGTACCCGTGCGAATTCAATTATGACACATGTGGCCTGAAACACTCATTATATGCATTCAATTTAAGAGGAATTTCCATTTTGTGAGCAATGTTCAACTCTCCATATTTAAATACAGCCACAAGTTCAATTGACGTTAGCATGCGTTTGATGAGATACCAAAATGTTCAAAAGAGCTTACAACCACATTCTTATTGGTATAAAACATTCTCAGTTGCCGTTTTGATTAGAAAGACTGTCTGGTTATAAGCCTAGCCAGAAGCGAAGCTGGAGTTGGCCGTTTTAGAAAATGTACAACTGGAAAGTTACTTCACTTACATATGGAAACATAAAATGTATTTAGCGTCAACGTTAGCAATGTGTAACTTAAGTGTAACGCCGTAAGTTACATTTGAGACATACTTAAATCTAGATAATTGCTTGGTCCTCCATAACACGCAGACAAGACAGAAAAGGGAAATGAAAAAGTTGGTTAGTTTTATTTGATCAAATACAGACCGATGTGCTCAGTGTCAACGACACGTAGCTAACGTTAGCTACAAGTTGTTAGTTTCGGTGTCAACGCAGCAATACGTGCTTAACCAGCTGCCTTAAAGTTAACAAGTATAAACAGAGAGTAATGCAACTTAAAACTCAACGTACTTTGACGTTGTCCTGGTTGAAACACATTATGTATTTTTAAAGGTTGCGTAGTTTCTTCAAACAGATACTAAACAAATGCTGGAATCTGCTAACGGCTAGCTAGTTAGCTATTAAAGTTCCAATCTCCATCAAGTCACCCAGATGGTGTTTAAATAACAGGGGATATGTCCTTCAAAATAAGACTGCCACTTTTTAAAGGCAAGAGTGTTTCAGTTCATATTTGTTAGTTTGCGTTTTATTTTGAAAGTGTTAACTAAAAAAAACACTATTTACATTTTTACAAACTTGACAACTTGAAGTTACCAAATCCCAATGGCTAAGGGAAAGTTAGCTAGTAAACGTTAGCTACTTATCTACTAAAGTAAATTGGGTCCTTTGACTTTAAATAGAACATCGTGGCACATAGCTCGTCCACAATCCATTTAGTAAAGAAAAAGTGAAATATACTGTCCTGTAGATCCTTCATTTTGTATTATGTATAGTTGGTCTTTGTTCACTTACCTTGGTTGAAGGTGCGGTATCTGCCGTCCTCTGGCCCTCTCTTCCTCTCCTCTGCCAATGGTTGCGTCACCAAACCTGGTTGAACCAGCACGCCACCCAGAGGCCAGTGCAGGAAGTACATCTAGTCAAACTGACTTCTTAGGAAAGGGAATTCTTTTTCTAAGTAATTTGGTTGTATTACAAACCATTTGTATCGCATTATTTATTCAGATTTATTTTTTCTTCACTACAGCTACCTTATGCCTTCCTACAATGTGTAGGAAGTATCATTCCATGGACAGTGGAGTCGTGCCTGCTGTTATCATTATTCATTATCATCTATTTTTATGTTGCATCTAAATGTATCTTGTTCTAAATGCTGATTTGAACAAAACAGTTCTTAGAGACGTCCATATGAGACTGTCTGTGTTGATGCCGGGGCGGTTGCGTTCATAATTACTAAACCTCCTAAGCATACAATAGTAGTTAAGATAAAAATCTTTAAAAGTAATTGAATACTAGTATATATTGAATATACTCATATTTGTCAAAAAAAAGACAAGAAAAAGTAGTAAAAAAGTGTTGATTAATGTAAACCAATGATGTCAGTGTCTGGTGGTCTGCTGGGGGAGCAGCAATGGAGTAATAATAAATATCAGTAATGGCATGATATTTAAAAGTATAACTGTACAGTATTCTGAAAATGTCATAAAAATGTATTGTGGCCTTATTCAATATATAGACTATCCTATGCTGGAAAAGTGATAATTAAGTCATAGGTTAAAAAAGGTAATAAAGTAATCGTGTAGTATTTCAAATGATCAGTGTCGTACATCTGAGCAGTCAGAAAAGTTCACGATACAGTATTTTGAAGAAGGGCATAACAAAGTCATAGTATGGTATTTTAAAGAGTCAAAGAAATTTATAATATTATTGAAATAACAATGTAGCATGTGGAAAAAAGTCCTAATCATGTGCATATCCAGGTGTCAAGTGGTTTCACAGCATTCTGTTACATTATTTACAGCAGGGGTCTCAAACTCGCGGCCCGCGGGCCAATTGCGGCCCTCGGGACGATATTTTGTGGCCCCATCCTTAATATGAAAGTGTAATGTTAGTGCGGCCCGCAAGTTTTATACTGTAACCCCACTGTCAGCTGCTGTGTGGGACATGTTATGATGTTCTGGTTTCCTACTGTGTGCTTGTCCAGTGAACGTGGCATGCATGTGACTGACATGGGGGGCGGGTCGTGTGTGTCGGCCGAGGTGCAGAGAGCAGGAGGGTGAAATTCAGTTTCCTGCCCTCTTTCGCGCAGGTGATCATGTGACTAACCGTTAGCATCGCTCGTTTAAGAAAGTTTTCCTTTACGACTCACACTAACAACACATGAAGCATCTGACGTCACCGACGAGCGTCTCCGTCCATTACTACGCAGCTTCGATTCACGTAACTTCACGTTTGGCTATAAAGGAATTCCACGGTCACATGACCTTAGGTCTCCCCCGCTGAGTTAAAGGAGGACTAGTGTTGTAGTCTCATTCGGACCCATCCCCCAGGGTGGGGTTCAATGACTGCTTTTGAAAGTGAGTGTTAAGTTGTGTTATTGTCGACCATGCCGTTCGGACGCTAGTCTGGCCCGCGTTCGGTTGAAGTGGGCTGCATCTGGCCCGCAGCTGATTTGAGTTTGAGACCCCTGATTTACAGTATCATCTACCATTAATTTAAAAAAGGCTAATGCTGGATATTATATATTAGAACAATCTAGAACTTGAAATGAAAAAGTGCACAGAGAATGTCGTTTGTCTGGTGTTTCCTTACTCTGGGAGTTTGTGTGGCATCATACTCATCAGAGGAGGCAGAGCTGCTTCTCATGAGCTTCTATGTGGTCCTCCAGCTGCTCACACACCATTAAAACCCACTTTGATTCTACTGGAAAGTACATTACAGAACAAAGTTCTACATTCTGTATAATTCTGTACAGTAGGTGGAGCTATGCACCTAAACATTGGCCTCCTGTCGGCCAAAAAAACGCTAAGAACACACCATAGCACATGCTTTGATATGCAATCTTTTATATCCATATAAAATCTAACCTTGCCGTTTTGTTGATCGCATTGTCGATCATTGCCGTTACCTGTCTATGGGAAGAAAACATGTTGAAACATGTTTTCTTTCTCTTCAGTTTCAGAAGAACTACCCTTCAAAGTTTGTAGCATAATTTTCAACATTATTGATAGTGCTTTATTCTTCTTTCATAGTGCTGTATCGTTTTTGACATTTTCCTTGCCTAATTGTACATTACATTTAAAGGCTATGGTTCTAGCTGATGAACCGTAAAAGCCCAAAGTGATGGCTGTCGTGAGGCCGGTGCCACCGGCTTCCATCAGCCGGCCTCAAAGTTTCATTCGATGACAATTTGAACCTCTCCTGCATCTCCTTGCATTGTTATAGTTGTATTTGGGTGTGTGTGAGTTGGTGGAGAAGTTGCGCACTCCATGCACCACTTCCCCCTCCCCATAGGTGTACATCGAGAGCAAAACTCAAGACGGACACACTTACTTGGTTGCTAAAGCCAATTCCGATTATATAATTAACAATATCCATAAAGGGAAACTGTATGTTGAATATTGCAGCTGAGAACATAGTTCTTTTTTTAGTAAGACACAACAGAAGTCCAGGCATTGGGCGCCATGCCTAAAAGACGTTGACTGCGGGTGTATGATTAAAAAAAACTAATCTTTATATGCCATTATTTTCCTACTCATCAGATCACAGGCCTGAGAACCAACACATACAACTAGAGTCTCTCATTCTGCCAGTGCTTCGCAGAATAGCAGCGACATACAGTAAATCACACATCGGTACACACTGGTTCCAAACCAAAAACTAACACAGGACATCAAACACACAGTGAAACATTCACATGCTTTCCTATGGACTCCCTTATATAGAGCCAGGATCTTAGCGTTTCTTTGTCTTCTCCTTTTTCTTCTTCTCCTGGTATTCAAGGATCTTCTTGTGAAATATTCCTACAGGACAAAAAAGGACCAAGAGTCAGTGCACCAGACAGAAAATAAACACTTTGTTGTTTTAACATGAGCGCAGATTGAGAGGCTCAATAACATGATTGTAAAAAGGATTGAACACAAGTCTTCCTGTTTATTAATGTTGTGAACTGATGTCAAAAATGATCATCAGCAGATTTAAGGTTTATGGAAATGGTCCTACATTAAGGTCAGTTAGTTAATTCTCGGGGCAACACAAACCTTCCTACTCCTGGTCTTTTTTTTGATTTCTAAACTGCAAAACATGGTGGATACTGTGAAAACACTGCTGCTACCTGTACACAGTGTGAAGTATATATACACTAGTATTTTTAGTACACTCACAAACAAAATGGTTTTATACCCACAGGAAATTATTGAAGCTAAAGCAGCCTACTTAGAATATCACTGCCAATATCCCATAGTATGAGTCCCATCAAATTAGTTAGTTTTGGTTTACAAGTGACCTTCTAGTTTCTTTTCCAGCTGTGGGCAGCAATGACCTACATTTTATGATTGGTCAATGTTTTGAGAAGAGATGGGCAGTGAGCTTGCACAAAGCCAGTTTTTTAAAAGTCAAGGTGACCTGAACCCTCAATCTATCTTTGAGTCAAATGCTTTGTTCCCAGCCATCACCTTGCTGCGGTCCAGTCTGCTGCTCCACCTCCTGGATAAATAGGTCAAACGTTTGCGTCTGGAGGAACTTCTTGACAAAGTGTCGAGTGGTCTTTGAATCGATGGCTTTGTAGAAACTCCTCTTTTCAAAAACACCCTGCTCTCCGACGCGGCGGTGCTTTACGTAAGAGCCGTAGTGGCCCACAGTTTTCACAAAGAAGAGCAGGAAGGCTTCAGACACAACCCGATTCATCTCCTCTACCGCTGAAACAAAAAAGTACATTTTTAGTCTCTACTGATAGACCAGAATTTGATTTGGGTTGCACTTTACTCACTTGTTGGTTTTTGTCTTTTACTTAGAGCCTCTAATATTTCAGCCTGGAGCTTCGGTGGCAGAATTGAGCTTTCATCACCGACCTGGAAGACAATTTCACGCAAATGTTTGAATAGAATTTTACAATGACAATTCATAACCAAAGGATGATTTTGGTTGATGATTTTTGATGAAACACTTACTGAAGCAATAAAGGTTGTCTTTTTATCCACAGACAAGTCAACCACCAGAAGCTGTCACAGAAAGACAAAAAAAAACAGAATAAGACTTGTACTTTCTACATGAAGCATGCTTTAGCTGTGCTCTCCATCACTACTCACGTCACCCTGGTCAGTGACCTGGTCCAGCAGGCGTTTCTGGACTCCAAGCAGGTAGGGGGTGGGCGCCATCACTACGTCGATCAGGATCTCCGGAACAATGGAGATCAAGGTGTGCTGCCAGACGAACGGGTAAAGGAGGGCTGCTACAGCATGAATGACTTGGGATAATGTGCTGTGGGGAGACAAGGGAGCCGATATCAGAAGTGTTTCACGCAGCTGTCCAGGTGTGATAGCTCAGTTGGTTGAATCATAAAAGTTCACTTTTTATTGCTATTAAAACACTGAAAGCGTCGCATAACGGTACAGTAATAACTCAGGGCAGGGCATCAACTGAGAGGGGCGTGTAATGCATACATGGTTTTGACAGATTCAGTTGTAAACTTAGAAGACGCTCCACCTTTAAAATACTTTTAGTGGATATGTAATTGGCTCAATGCACAGCTGACGTCCTGTTAAAAAGATCATCTGCAAAATTTTTCTTTGTGCAGGACATTTGGCACACGAGCGGTGCAGACTACAGCTGATCAGGTCTGTGAGTGCATTAGTGTACATCGTACCCCAGTTCATCAGCAATGAAGACGATCCGTCTCTCCAGGACGGCGGCGGCAAAAACCAGTAGAACCTCCTCGTCTGTCAGGCAGCCAAACAGCGTGTTGAAGTTCACATGCTCCAGCCAGGAATCCAGCGGCCGGGTCAGACGGATAATCTGGGGGAGAGTCACCACTACTATCACAAATATGGAACCACTTAACTGCTTTAGTTTTTTTGACTTATTTGGATATTTCAGCTGTGAAAAAAAGAACACTAGTCTTAATAAAATATAGCTTTTCTTATGGATCGGATTATGTAATTGTGTTGCATATGGATGATTAGGAGAGAACAAAACACACCCAAACAATAGTTTGGTCTCATCAGGACTAGTTTTAAAGTTCAGTAAACCTTAGCTAGTCTCAATCATTAAAGTTTATGTTTAAAAGTAAACAATCCTTTGACTAACTACGAGAAGAAGGAAGGGTGTAAGTCTGACCTCAGTGCCCGACTCAGGAATGAAGCTCTTAATCTCCACAGTGTTCCCCGGAGCTGGGAATGGAGCCTCCCTCAGCTTCTGCATGAATGGGTAGATCATGGCCATGGAGATCTGACGCCGCTTCTCCACCTCGTCGAATATCTGTTCAGTCATCATATGGTACAGAGGAATTGCAACATGACCAAAGCTTCTTTAACTCTCAAGTTCTACAAGTAAAGTCTGATTGCCCTTTTTATAGACTAGGTGACTGGTTGCTGCTATATTAACGCTCTGAATAGCATATAGAGAAACTGAAGTCAAGGAAAGAGTGTCCTCTAGGTTCATTTGAGGCAAATCTTTCCAGATGTATGGATATGTAGGTTAAGTTAATGTACTATACAATAGTAGCATAGTACTAGTAGACTACACAATAGTCAACTATTACTGCGGTGAACTGAGCACTAGAAGAGCATCCATGTATCCAAGGGAGGCGCTTCACGAGTCATGAGATACAAACAAAGTTCTGTTATTGTTTGTTTTCCATTCTCAGTGTTATTACGTTCATAAAGTTGTAAAATGAAATAATCCAAAAATAGCCAAAACCAGAATTTCTTTCTGTCCTCTGTTAATAAAAAAGCTAACAAGGCTGGCTAAAGGAAGCGCTACTGCGCATGCTCTATGGGCCCATGGATGCACATCACTGGAAAATTCAGGTCATTTTATCCAATTTCCTTTCCTTTATGTGCATTCATAGGAAAAGAACGAGGCTCTGCATCCAACAATGCAACCAGTTATCTTTATACACCCAGAAAGCAGACAGACACCAGTCTCCTTGTTTGGCAACATGACATTTCCATAATTCTTAATAGCCAACGATCACAGGCTCTCCATTCTGGAAACACGAGTGTTGAACCTTGGGATGAATAAAGCCAACAGCATGAACAGCTTTTGATTGTGCAGTTTAAGTAGAGGCCATTAACATAATACACCAACTGTTTCCAATAGTTTTTAAATTACTGGTTAGTATTTTGGAAACTCATGATGTTTTGATAGAAGTACAACCAGGTTTCGTCAGTGAAGGATTTAGGAAAGTTCAGTTGAGCACACCTTTGAGAAGAGGCCGAAACAAGCCAGCGAGCTGATGATACAGTAAGCCTCCGGTGGTCGAGCTCCTTTGCCTCCAGGCTTCAGATTGGAGAAAGAAAGGAGAGGTGCGTTAAACAAACACTGAAGAATAATATCTGAATGGTGACAGTGAAGACAACTTCAGTCTACACACTGACCAGTAACCTCCTGCAGTATCCGTTCCTCCTGCTGCCATCAATCTCAGTCAGAACAAAAGAGAAAGTCTCACTGGAAAATAGCAAAGGGAAGGAAGATAGCTAGCTGGAACTAGGATACAGGAACCAACGTTATCAAAGTGACAAAGCAGCTGACAGAGAAGCAGTTGTACCTGTGGTATTCTGTCAAAGGAGCCCAGTTGATTCCCTCTGGGAAACAGAAGAGAGTGATTGCCTTTAGAGTCTTCTCCTCCTCCTCCTTCTGAAACCTCGCCATACCATCTCTCTGAAAGCAACAACCACACACATCTGGTCTTTGAAAATCATTTAGGTACATCAGACACACAAAGTGCAAGCTTCCCTCAATTTGTTGCGTGCAAAATTCTCCAAGAATCTGATGATAGACTCACTCTCCTCCAGAAACAGAGACCATCCAGAACAACAAACTGAAGTGATCACACTAACGCACTGCATAAAAAGGGCAAAGCAGACTATCTACTGAGGAGAGGTGAGCAGACCGTCAGGCTGCACACCTCTGCTCATATATAATATATATATATATAATCTTAAATTACTCAGTGCAACTCCATATGGAGGTTTCCTTTTCCACTAGTATTCGGTCCCCCCTCCTTTAAATCCTCCCAGGTTTGCTTTGTGAAGCTCACCTACTTACATTGCACCATTAGACTGACCTTTGGAAACTGGTAGGTGATCTGAGGTTCGTAGCTGTTGCTGTCTTTCGTCTTTAGGCTGACCACCACCAGATACTCAAAGAAGTACTGACCACTGACGTAGCGGTGCTGCTTGGATGTGTTTTCGGCCACTATGGGGCCCATCGCCTCTGTCGTGTCAGGGTCTTTGCCTTCTAAACAGAAATCGGATAACATATCGAGGGTTACCACAATGATAAAGATGGAAGGTATTACAGGCCCCTGATCAGGAGACTGATCAGACTTATTTACGGGTCAAAAGACCCCACGGGGGGGTAGTAGTCATTGCGGGCGTAACGGCCGACAGGGGGAGGGGGGGGAGTAGTCGCGCGCTCTGTGTTCGCCTGGTGCCGCGTGGGGAATATGTCAGGCCCGTGGCCCGGTGGTTGGGGACCACTGGTCTACAGGTTATAGTGAAGTTGCAATTTCACTCTCCTTTAAAGTATGATGTCAGACATTTGACACTTGTTTTGACTCATTTTATATTTTTTAGATTGCAGGAATCAGATAATATTATGTCATGTTGATAAAGAGTGTGAATGGTTTTCTCTGTGTTAGCCTTGTAATTGCCTGGCGACCAGTCTAGGGTGTACCCTGTCTCAAATTTGTAATTTGCGATTTTGGATTATACAAAATAAAATGAATTGAATTGGATGCAAGGCAGTGCTCAGAGACCAGGATCCTGCTGCGTTCCTCCTTTTTGTTGAAAATAAAAGCGCCACTGCAAGGGACCTTTTTTTCTAAGGCTGGCAGCATCGTGTCAGTGTGTTTTTATGCCTGTTGGAGCATCTCCCACCACACTTGCACATCTAGAAATGAGTAGTTTTACGATCAGTTGGCTGATTTGCCTTACAAAATGATTGGGCTGTGCAGCGGGGATAAGTTCCACCTGTAAAATTGGTTCCTTTGACGTGAGTCTGTCGGGCTCATAGCTAATCATAAGTTCAGCTTTGAAGTAGTAATGACCTTTTCATGATTTTTCTTGTATTTCCCCCAGTATCAAACCGAAACAGAGTATTGTATTGGCTCCACATCTTTTAAAAGTGAATGGGGTTTTGTGGTGGAATACTCACTATCTCTTTTGCCCCTGCGGAAGGAGGACCACATAGCACTAATCCTCTTGAGGCCCCCTGGTCGTCCGCCTTCATCTTCATCTTCATCTGATTGAATGGCTGCTGCAGAAAACCAAAACTGCTTAGTACTGAAACCTCCACACGACAGCCTTCCCTTCCCCTACTGGTTCAAAGTCACAGCAACTGAAGGGACCTGCCGATTTGCTAAGGTTGGCGGCTAAAATATTGTAGCAGCGTGGAAAGAAACAAAGAAGCAAGTATTCCTTTTAGTTACACCGTGTGATCATTCTCCCCATTCACGTCCTGCTCCTTTTTAACCTCCCCTGTCATCAGGATTACGCCCATTTCTCTTAAAGGGGCCTGTGAAATCGGTCCTTCTACTCCTCTACATGCCTGCCCCCAGAATTCACCAACTATAGAGATTAACTCCAAAACCCTTAATGTCTCGGGGACCGAATCACCTGACCGGCTATGTCTCTGGGGCAGGCGGCCGGTCCACCTAACTGGACAGCCGCAGTGCTGGCCCCACACAGACAGTCTGCAAACACAGCTCATAGCATGCATCTCTACTACAAGGCCATCAGACATCCAGGCGACCTGAAATAGGACTAAGTATCTTTTCTTTAAACCAAGCTAGTGTGCTAAATTTGTTGTTGATTCTAGTGTTTTAAGTTAATTTGATTGCTGATTTGCTTTAGCTTTTGCCGTTTTACCGCCAGTTCTCTCTGTTTGAAGTCATCTTGGTTGCTAGTTGGTGCGTTCAGTTGTTTAGTGCCAGTTGTTGTTCTAGCCTCTACTATTAAGTTAACTGCCAGTCTGCCCTCCTAACTTTGCTAAGTTTGACCCAAGTTTGTTTTGCCTTCTCTTCTGAAGCAGAAAAGACTTGAATCCTTAAACTCTGTTTGTCAAAACACCACATAGTGATTGTTCACTGATTAGGGTGTAAAGCAATTGGTGTTTTGCATTTTGAAGCATTTCTGCCGAGGCCAATCAACCTTTTGTCTCCTAAACGACGGGAGAGTGGTCAGCCGACTTCCACTAACGAGGGAGTACTTAACTAGAGGTTGAGTGAAGCTCTAAGGCTGGCGCATGCTTCTGCGTCTGCGTCGTTGCGTCAACGCACTCGTTTCAATTCATGGTTCTGCGTGTGTTGCAGAGCAATTCACTGGCAGAACAACAGGCGGAGTAACGGGTTTTGTTGAAGACGACCTAGAGAGTCACGTCTATTTCTTTGTTTATTTATTTATCATAGACTTTATTGCCCCGTGCATCGCCACTGCTGCTTTTCATCGCGGACACATTTGTCCCGTATTTTCCTCCACAACTTCTCGACCAGCAAACCGACGTTTGCGGAGATCTCCCTCCATGAAGCCAACCCGCTTCTACAACCCGCCAATGACGGCTTGTATAAGCGGTCATATTTACGCATTTCTTCCGACAAAAGTTCTTAAATCTGATCCGTTCTCTCGTAAACATTCTTCGTTTTAATAATGGTGGTATTGTGCTATGAAAATGGAAATGTCGACAGCGACGCAAGCCTAGAAAAATTGCTCGACACACGCAAGGACGCAAGGAGGTGTGAAAAGGCATGCAAGGGACACGCAAGGGGGTCTTGCGTCTGCGTCGCTCTGAAAATGCAGAAGCATAAACTAGGCTGTAGCCGCAGCGTTTGCATAACCTTGCACGAAGACGAGCAGGACAAAGACCAGGGAGTTTTTCGTGGGAGTCTGCGGGGCTGAATGCCTGCTTCTGCTATTTTTAATAATATGTTTGACCCCTTTACCCATACCTGTTCGAATCTCTTCCCGCAGATATTACAGGCCTCGGGCTAGACCTGCTCTCTATCGTAACCTCTCCTCTCTCACCTATCCCATCCGCTCCACACACATCCAGCACCTCGTCACAGGAGGCCTCTGGAACTGCCAGTCAGCTACTCGCAAGGCAGACTTCATCTCATCCAGAATTGAATCTTAAATATTCTAACCCCAAAAAATTCTTTTCGATCTTCTCCAACCTCCTCGAACCCCCTAGTCCTCCTCCACCCTTCTTCCGGGAGACTTTGTCAACTACAGTGCATCCGGAAAGTATTCACAGCGCTTCACTTTTTCCACATTTTGTTATGTTACAGCCGTACTCCAAAATGGAATGGAATGGAATGTTGAGGAAAATTCATTATTTTCCTCAACATTCTACACACAACAACCCATAATGACAAAGTGAAAACTGTTTTTTGCAAATTTTTTCAAATATGTTAAAAATAAAGAACGAAAACATAACATGTACATAAGTATTCACAGCCTTTGCCATGACACTCAAAATTGATCTCAGGTGCATCCTGTTTCCACTGATCATCCTTGAGTTGTTTCTACAACTTGATTGAAGTCCACCTGTGCTAAATTCAGTTGATTGGACATGATTGAAAAAGGCACACACCTGTCGATATAAGGTATCACAGTTGACAGTGCATATCAGAGGATAAACCAAGTCAAGTCCAAGGAATTATCTGTAGACCTCCGAGATAGAATTGTATCGAGGCACAGATCTGTAGTGAAGCTTTCAGAACCAGTGAAGCTTTCCAGCCAATTGTATCGCAAAATAGCCTACCAGTTGAACATGATTATGAAAAGTTAAATAAATAAATCATCTAATAAATACATGGATTCCTATATGAATAAAACTATTGTTTTTCGGGTTTGAATTGTATATGAATGAATGAATATATATATATATATAGAGAGTTATATGTAAGCAATATCATTTAAAATACCAGCAAGTGCTTCATGGCAGTCATAGGGACTTATGTGAATTGTTTGAATCTGGAATGTGGGAAGTGATTTACAGAGGAAAGGTCAGTAATTTGACAAGTTTGTTGTGACAGGATATTGAGGTGCTTGTGGACACATGGGATGGGGCATGAAATTATTATTGATTTTCACACGGCACATGGCACAGATGAGGCAGGAATGCTCAAAAGATTACGTGCTAATACAAATAGATGTGGGTACACATGTTTGTGTTTGACTCAATATTTTAGCGGGTCTTCACTCAGTGGAATGTTTGGTTCAGACACAATAAATATAATAAATAAAACATAAACATCCATAATTACACAATACAAATGACCGACTTTGCCTGCCTATTGCTAACCTTGTTAGAGGAAATCAAATTGAAGTGCTCCCACATCTCGGAGCGACCTCTCTTTGCCACAGGTTCCATTGTAAATTTGCTCTTTGCTACTACTACTCGCAACAACACTGACTTTGACTGTATCAAACCGACAAGCCCGAACCCGGTTTCAAGCCGATTTTGAATGAAATCGAAGCGGTCACGTGACTGTGCGCCGGACCGAAGCTTCGGACGTCACTGTGAGCTGGACCGAAGCTTCGGACGTCACTGATCACGTGATCAACAGCGAACGAACCATGCACAGGTACATTTGCTTCGCCTTGCACTGGTTCATATTTCGACACAAGCTTCGAAGCAGGAGGGTCGGAGGTAACAACACTACAGATCTGGCGAAGGGTACAGAACGATTTCTGCAGCATTGAAAGTCCCAATGAGCACAGTGGCCTCCATCATCCGGAAATGGAAGAAGTTTGGAACCACCAGGACTCTTCCTAGAGTTGGCCGCCCAGCCAGATTGAGAAATTGGGGGAGAAGTGCCTTAGTCAGGGAGGTGACCAGGAACCCGATGGTCACCCTGACAGAGCTCCAGCATTGTTCTATGAAGAGAGGAGAACCTTCCAGACGGACAACCATCTCTGCAGCACTCCACAAATCCGGCCTGTTCGGTAGAGTGGCCAGACGGAAGCCACTCCTCAGTAAAAAGCATATGACAGCCCGCCTGGAGTTTGCAAAAAAGCACCTGAAGGACTCTCAGACCATGAGAAACAAAATTCTCTGGTCTGATGAAACAAAGATTGAGATCTTTGGCCTGAATGCCAAGCGTCATGTCTGGAGGAAACCAGGAACTGCTCATCATCTCGCCAATACCATCCCTACAGTGAAGCATGGTGGTGGCAGCATCACGCTGTGGGATGTTTTTCAGCGGGAGGAACTGGGAGACTAGTCAGGATTGAGGGAAAGATGAATGCAGCAATGTACAGAGACATCCTCGATGAAAACATGCTCCAAAGCGCTCTGGACCTCAGACTGGGGCGACGGTTCATCTTCCAACAGGACAACCACCCGAAGCACACAGCCAAGATAACAAAGGATTGGCTTCGGGACATCTCTCTGAATGTCCTTGAGTGGTCCAGCCAGAGCCCTGACTTGAACCTGATTGAACATCTCTGGAGAGATCTGAAAATGGCTGTGCACCGACGCTCCCCATCCAACCTGATGGAACTTGAGAGGTTCTGCAAAGTAGAATGGGAGAAACTGCCCAGAAATAGGTGTGCCACGCTTGTCGAATCACACACAAGAAGACTTGAGGCTGTAATTGCTGCCAAAGGTGCTTCAACAAAGTATTGAGGAAAGGCTGTGAATACTTATGTAGGCTACATGTTATATTTTCGTTGTTTATGTTTAACAGATTTGCACAAATCTGCAAAAAACTGAAAATAATGAATTTAATCCACTTTGGAATAAGGCTGTAACATAACAAAATGTGGAAAGAGTGAAGCGCTGTTAATACTTTCCGGATGCACTGTACTTTACCAAGAAAATAGCTGACATACGCTCCTCTTTCTCAAACCCACCTCCTACTACTTGTGTCCCGCTGACTTCACCTCTATCGGCCTCACTTTCCTCTTTCACCCCCCTGTCTCCTAACCAAATTCTTACCCTAGTAACCTCTGCCCGTCCGACCACCTGCCCTGTGGACCCCATTCCATCACATCTTCTAAAATCTATCGCTCCTGACCTACTTCCTTTCTTCACCAGTCTCAATAACAATACTTTTATCTGGCTGTTTTCCCAATTTTCTGAAGGAGGCAAGAGTTAACCCTCTCCTGAAGAAACCCACCCTCAACCCTTCTGAAGAAAACAACCACAAACCGGTCTCTCTTCTTCCCTTTTTGTCCAAAACCCTTGAACGTGCGACCTTTAACCAACTCTCCTCCTATCTCCACCATAACAACCTCCTTGACCCCCACCAGTCAGGCTTCAAGGCAAGCCATTCCACAGAGACTGCTCTCCTTGCTGTCTAGAGCCGCCTCTCTCTCCTCTGTCCTCATCCTTTTGGACCTTTCTGCTGCATTTGACACAGTCAACCACCAGATTCTTATTTCCTCCCTTCAGGAACTTTGTGTCTCAGGCTCTGATCTCTCCCTTCTCTCGTCCTACCTCGACGGCAAACTAGGGAGGATCTGTGTCGGAACCTTGTCCTCTTACTACTGGAGTTCCTCAGGGTTCCGTCCTGGGTCCCCTCCTCTTCTCGCTCTACACCAACACTCTCTGCGCTGTCATTCGCTCGCATGGCTCCTACCGCAGCTATGCCGATGACACCCAACTAATTGTCTCCTTCCCTCACTCGGACACCCAGGTGGCGGCACGGATCTCTGCCTGTCTGACTGACATCTCTCAGTGGATGTCCACTCACCATCTGAAAATCAACCACGACAAGACTGAACTACTTCTCTTTCCGGGAAAAGATTCTCCGACCCAGGACTTGACTGTCAACTTTGGCAAGTCCATGCTAACGCCCACTTTGACCGCTAGGAACCTCGGCGTCACACTCAACAGCCAACTCTCCCTGACTCCCAACATCACTGCGACCACACAATCCTGTAGATACACGCTGTACAACATCAGGAGAATACGTCCTCTTCTCATTCAGAAGGCAGCGCAGGTATTGATTCAGGCTCTTGTCATCTCACGCCTGGACTACTGCAACTCTCTTCTGGCAGGGCTTCCCGCTTCTGCCATTCGGCCTCTGCAGCTCATCCAGAATGCAGCAGCTCGACTGGTCTTTAACCTTCTGAAATTCTCCCACACTACTCCACTCCTCCGCTCTCTTCACTGGCTACCGGTGGCTGCCCGCATCCAGTTCAAAACATTGGTACTCACGTACCATGCTGTGAATGGATCGGGTCCAGCTTACATCCAGGACATGGTCAAACCCTACATCTGGACCCGCACTCTCCGCTCTGCATCTGCAAAACTGCTCGTCCTCCCTCACTGAGAGCAAAACACTCGACTAGATCACAACTCTTTGCCGTCCTTGCTGCGAAATGGTGGAAGGAGCTCACTGATGATATCAGGACAGCAGAGAGCCTTCACATCTTCCGCCGCAAACTAAAGACACACCTTTTCAGACTCTACCTCGAATAAAAGACAAATTGTAGCACTTCAATTGTACTTGTAACGCCACTTATCTATAGCAAACTGTAAATTGGCTTATTTGAGGAAAATGCACTTTCTTGTTTCTTGTTCTTCTGAGTTTGTATCCCTATGGTTGAATGAACTTATTGTAAGTCGCTTTGGATAAAAGCGTCAGCTAAATGACATGTAATGTAATGCAAACTGATTTTCCTTGCCCCCTATATGCCGCAGATCTGTGGTAAACGCTGCTGGGGTGCGGACCATGGCTTGGCGCTCTTTCCCATGGCAAAGGTCAGTGGCTTGTGGTCCACAAATGTGCTGAACTGCAGAGCCTCCAGCAGGAACCAGAATGGCCAGAAAGAGACCATGGAGTTCCCGATCCAAAGTACTGTACTTACACTCAGTAAGGCTTAGAAAGCAAGCAGTTGCCATGCCCCTTTCACACACTGCTCATAGACAGACATATTTACAATTTTTTTCCGACAAAAGCTCTTCAATCTGATTCATTCTCTCGTAAACATTCTTCGTTTTAATAATGGCGGTATTGTGCTATGAAAAAGGAAATGTGAGACTTCGGAAAGGATGCAGTTAGCCGACCAATCGCAGCCTTGCGGGCTGCAAGAGGCTTGCGTAGCTTTTGACGCAAGCCTAGAAAAATGAGTCGACGCACGCAAGCACGCAAGGAGGTGTGAAAAGGCACGCAAGGGATCTAACCCTACAATATCTCTATTGTAGGGTTAGCTGTTTTGGCTTCCACAAAATCTGTATAATAACTACGTATTAGATAAGGATGATTGAGCAGCTGGAAAATCCTGCTGAGAAATGCTTTAGCCATATATCTTTACATTATTGATATATTGCCCAGGAGTCAAGTCAAGTGTTTTTCTGTCACTAGAATATATTTTAATAGCTGCTCTCCTTTTTATGCCAATACAGGCAGTAAATACCCCAAAGAAATATGATGACAGATCTCTGCAATAAAAAACAAAGACTCTAATAACAAAGACTCTATTGTATACATATTTTCTTAATAGTTTATATGGCAGTATGCGGCAGTGCATGCGTGTGTCATGCTTTACGTCATGCTATCAGGTCTATAATTAGTATTTTTTCTAATACGTACCGAACTACCGTTCAATTCAATTCATTTTATTTTGTACAGCCCAAGATCTATATTTCTTATAAATGACACTTCAAAGTGTCAAAAGATGAAGTGTATACAGCATGTGCACTTACCGTGTTTAGCAGCCACATCAGAGATGAGGTTATCTTTGGGCGGTTCACCTGGACAACATACAAGAAAGACAGTTTGTTAAACACTGTTCGGTCATTTGTGAATAATATTGTCATGTTATATTTGCGTACTTCCAACCGAAGCCGAGAAAAAACGTGTGCAGGAGCGTTTCAGCAAGACTTTGAATGGCCCAACAGAGTGAACCAGGATTTGTTTGTTTCATAAAGAACACAAGAGTCCCTTCTGCTCATTTTTCACTTTGAAATGTCTAAATCCATGTGCGAGATGTATGAGATGCAACAAGTATGAGCCCAGTCCGGTCATTTATTTCACCATTTGATTTGCACTAGTTACATAATGCTGCCGAATAAACATAATAATGTAGTGTGGAATTCTTTTCAAATCCTTGAACCGTGTGATTTGAAATGAACAGGAACTGAAGGGCAGTGCTGAATGTCTGCTGTGCTCTGCTGCCCAAACGAGGGTACCTTCCTGTGATTGAGCTAATACCACAGCATTTAATATCCAAAAGTACTCTAGATTAAGCCTTGAGTTATCCATCTAGATCGGCAGTCACAATGTACTGGAGCAACGATCATCAACAACACTGGTCTTCCATATTAATGCTCTGTGTATTCTGCAGCTCAGACAGTGCTGAATCATTTGTTTACTTCAGACTCTGAGGAAAGAATTTTCATACTTGTGCTGCATTCATGTCCTGTGGGGAAATCTGCGTTGTACAGAACAATTGTTGATGGAAGATAAGAAATGAACAGCGTTTGAAAGAAGCTGGTAAATGCACTCATTTATGATTAGTGTTGGACATCAGTGTTTTGATTTAGTGTTTTTTTTTTACATCCAATGACTATTTGAAGAAAGTATTCTTTAGTTTGACATTTTTAACCATACATGGGAACCTCAAAGAGTCCGGCACCAAACTGATTTCCCACAGCAAAAAGGGAAATACCTCGCGTTTATGAAATCCAATGAATACAAATAAAGAGCAAATTTCCCGAATAAACTGAAAGAAATAACAAACGGAAGAGAAGGATTCCTTGCAAGGAATCGAAACAGATAAGTCAACCAATTAACTATCCATCCATCCATCTTCACACCGCTTATCCTGCACACAGGGTCGCGGGGGGCTGGAGTCACCAATTAACTAAAGATACAAATTCATGTTGAATACGTACAGCAGTAAAAAGCATGTATTGTTCTCTGTGGATTAGAGGGTGAGATGGCCTCATCAAGCATGTTTCGGTGTTCTCATTCTAAACCTCAGGATTTTCTTACATATTATAATATAATATTGGGTATAGAGAAGGAAGACATTTTCTGAGCCGCGTCCCCAAAGACGTCTTCGTGGAATAGTTTGATAAATATTCATAGAGATATGTGTGGACAAAACATACCACACATATGTCTCTATGGTTACATGGCAAGCAGCCAGTAGCTGTTAGTGTTGCTTTGCATGAATACTGTAAGCTCCGCTTGAAGGTGAGGCCATCTACCTCAGCAAAGAAACTGAAGAATGTTGGACAATTTATGCAGTTGAAATCCAAACTTCTTAAGAAAAAAATATATTAACAAGCAATTCTCGACCCAATCTTAGCAAAAGATACCTCGCTGTTGAAAATGTGTTTCTAGAATTTCAGTGGCACAGACAAACATCCAGCTCCCTCTACTGTGTTGGAATAAAGGCATAACTTAGGACGTATCATGATGGTGGGGATAACATTGTGATACTCAAGTGTATCCATATTTTCTTATGCTTCAAAAGGTGGATATCTAAAAGCCAGAGTAAAAGAAGCAGAAACTATCTATTATTATGATTATTTGTTTGCAAAGAAAGAAAAGCCAATATATAATGTCTCAACGCAACAAATTGCAATTCAATTGGTTCTTAAAAAGGATCCACACAGTTGAGTGAGGGAAAACATGGGTGGGGCTTGTGTCCTTCTCTGGGAAAACACCTTTTAGATCCTGCTTGACGAGTTTAACTCTGCTGGTGAAGAGAAGTCTGCTGTGCACTAACAGAGGCTCTGGAGTGAATAACTTCATGACAAAACGGTGACACACCACAAATTGCAGTCTCATGAGTGTGAAAGGTTGGTTTTGCTGTCAATCATAACCTCACGTTTATCATAGAGATTAAAGAGTGAATGAATGAATACAGCTAGAGGTGACTAAATAAAACATCATGCAGGTTTCACTTTCGATCTGGCTCCTCACAACAACAGCTTTTACTTAGCCTAAAGTCCACCTTACTCAAACCCTGTGTGTTTGCACTGTGTCAATAGAAACGGCAGTGTTTCCACACCCAGCGTCTTGAAGTTGAACTGGTCCACACTCAATCACCAACCAAGAAACCCCCGAAAATATAGTTAATCTATTGAAGATAACTATTGGCATTGACTACGGCATCAGGGCGACCTAAAGCTTCTACATGCTGGTGCCGAGACGTGCTGCTGCTGTTGCATGCAGCTATGATGAGGGTGTAAACCACAGCGGTTCAGCAGTCTGCCCTCAGGCTCCTGGACATGTTACAACCAACTCGCTAAGAGACAAGGAATGGCGCACTCACTAATGCACAACACAAAGCTACCTGACTACCTTTCAAATTATATTTCTCATTCAGAAAAGCAGCTACCTGTAGATCTCCAATACAATCTGTCCCCTCAGCTATCAGTTCAGCATTGAAAAAAAGTCTCAAATTCAGACAATTTGTACCTCCCGGTGGTCTTTCCCCACCAGTGGGACCCTTTTTCAGTGTCAACAGCCACATTCCTGGCTTAACATCTAGCCAGCCATGAAGAGCCTCACACAGGCTCAGTTGCGGGGAAAAGGTGTGTGGCTCTGTAGTCCACGGATTAGACCACCCTTTCACCCAAAGAGACAAGTGTGATGACCATGTCAGCTCCCTGGGCTTCAAAGTGACCCACATTTTCAGATTGAATCCAATACATAACAAAGGGTTAGTGGAATAAAATGTGAAGCTTTAAGTCGTAGAGTTAGGCCTAGTTCAGTCCCACTTTCAAATACTGTTTAAGACATTTTGAGCCCTTCATGAACCCATTCTTTAAGTCTGCATTTCTGCAGACTGTCACTAAGGCAATTACCCACAATTCATTGTAATGTGACTTTAAACACTCAGGTTTTCAGTGGGAAGGCCTGCAACCTTAAAAAAAAGAAACGAAGAGAAAGACACATGGGTGTCCAGCCCGGAATTTTAAGGTTATACAAAAATATAAAGGATTATTGATGGAAAATAAAGCACATGACATCAGACGTATGCAATCAGAGACTATACATTACTAACTATAAACGATGGATTACTAACGTATGAACGGTATTTAAATTTATCAAATAAATACCCACAGTTGTACATGGCACATTGATAATGGCAAAGTGCTTTCCTATCATATTTACACTTTCTAGATCTTTACAGTTCGTCACATTCAGACGTTTAACAGGTGACGTCACTGAGGGTTCAGGGTTGAGGTGACACTAGGCCGGGGCCCTCGGGTGCACTTGTCGTTGATTAACGTTAGATTCACACAGTGGACGACTCAATCGTTGTGTAAATGGGACACGGGAATAAAAAGTCGATTCAAACTACTTTGATGAGACTAGGAGACACCATCGCACGCTCCTACAGGCTGGTTACGCACCGGTAGGTGTTAACGTCAGTGGATGAAGGGATATAAACAGTATCGTAATTATATTTTTGTTATCTTCTTCGGTGGGATTTTCTCATTTAATAATAGGTCCTATCTAACGTTACGTATACCACGTCAGTACCGGAATTCCCAGTGGATAAAGTCCAGTACTCACTCCATCTGCTCCTGAAGTTTGTCAGTCCACGTCCCTTTTTCCTCCTTACTACCGCCCCGCTCATGTCTGCGTCACCCCCCAAACACACCGCAGTCTTCTCGGCTGTTGTCGTCGCCGAACTCAGAAACCCAGCAGCGGCCCTCTAGCGTCTCCATTCCAGCGCACACATCGCCTCCTGGTTTAGCGGGCTGATGCGGCTTCTGCTGCTTGGAGCGTGCACCCAGCGCCCGCGTCGTCCGTAGTGTTGCGTTCAAGTCGGATCCGCAAAGATCGCCCGGAAGGCATTTCTCTAATGCTGAGCACCACTACAGCGGTTTGCACTACTCCATCTGCTTGCAACTTGTACTATGATTCAAGGTAGTCACACGGCAAGTTAAATGACTCCAAGACGTCAGAGAAGGTCGACGAGCCAGCAGATACAGAACGGCCCGTCTGTAGTGCTTTAAACACTCCCGCTGTGACCGTGAAGCAACCACCAGCAGGCCGTGACTCAAGCTCATTGAGTAAGAGCAAGCCGGGAAAACTTTGTAGGATCCTGTTTTCTTCTACTTGTCCTATTCGTTCATGCTGTAAATGGAGAAATACGGCCAGCAATAAAGCAAAGTGCATAGCCTTTGCCAGATTCCGTTGATTAATCTCAAAACCCATACTATCTTCATTTTAATTTAATCAAATGCTTTAAGTTGCTTATATTATTTTCTTTTAGCTTCTGCAAGGGTAGACCAATTAAATACTTTTTACTGAATACTTTGCATAGAAATTCCTCTTATTATATTACTCCAAATGTGGATGCACGGCAGTATATTCCTTCTTTTAAAATGTCTGGCCTGGTGCACATGAGTAGTAAATGACATTTGCAGGAATCCAACGCAATGCTCTTTGAGAGAAATTAAAGTGGCAACGAGGACAGTCTCCCCTAACAAGATCATGAACAATACACCTTTCTTTAAAAAGCAGCACCAGACTCGTTGCACATAAAAAGGAAGATGCAGGAAGATGTATGCATGGAATTCCCTTTAGCTAGTTGGTGAATGAGCAAGTGATTGTTATGCCTGAATGAAACAGCTGATACAGACGAGCTAAGGCTCCAATGCTCATGTTGTCCCTTTGTACTCACCTGTCTGCTTCACCTGGTGCTGGGTAAAGTTCGACTGCGGGGCACCGTCGTCTTTTGATGCCGACTCTAAGATTAGAAATGGAAAAGAAACCACAAGGTTTGACCAGTTGTTGTTCCTCAGAAGGAAAGGGATTTTTCACGTTATGTGTGTGAATATTGTTGGATAGAACTATATTGAAGAGAGTTGTTTACCATTTCTCGATGTCTTACGTACTGATGAAAATGTCGGTAACCCTCTCCGGCGTGTGAACACTCCCCCTTCAGAACTATTGCTCCTTTCTGTGGAGGTCAATAATAATGATGAGTCATCAATGAGTAAAGGGCTAATTAAGAAGTATTGTCTGTGACTGTGCATTGTATGGTTCGCTGTCTTACTTTTATGACGGAAGGATGAGAAGCTGAAACTCCTTCTGGTGTTCGGAGACAGATTCTCCTCCGAATTCTGAGAGAAAGGAGAATAAATATACACTTAAATGAAAAATAAAACTAAGAAGCAAATTATAATCCGTGAGAGGTCTAGTAAGAAAGATTAGATTTTCAATTTAGCTGATAAAATAGAAAGGAGCATTTTAATTATTGTATTATCTGTACCCCAACAGCTTCTGCTTCCTAATTATTCTTGTGACCCTCTTGACCTTTCATAGTGCTACTGTGAGGTCACCATTTTTCACATATGATCCAACATGTCTGAACTGATGGTTGGCATTTTGAAAAGGAGTTTTCTTTGTCACCTGACAATGAATATTCCCTATATAAATAAATCTAATTGTACAGTCTATAAGAAAATGTACTTTTCTCTTTATTTATTCCCTCACTAAATATTGTAAATGTGAGTGTATTGTCTAATTTTCTCTAGTTTCAAGTCTCCTTCAATGCAGCATGATGTTCATTTAGTAAATGATGGTCCAGAGTCAAATAGACCAGCAGTATGCTTTAGGGCGGGCTTTTCTGTGATTGACATGTTATGCCACTACCAGAGCTGTATACTGTACAGCGTATCTACCTCACTCCTCCCCACATTTCAAATATGGTGACTTTAGTTTATTGCCTGTAAAAAAATCAATATGCCGACATCAAGGATGGTGACGGGATCACCAAATTCAAGGCTTCAAAACGTCAATTCACCCGTGAATGGGTGACGTGACATGCACTCCTGAAATACCGTCTATGGTAGGCTACTCCTATAAGCAAGTCTCAACAAGTGTGTTTTAGTTTGTATTAATTAATTAATTACATTTTCACTTGTTTTTGTATGACAGAACATAAGGAGCTACAAGCCCATATTGTTGCTTGGTTTGAATACTCAACTGGAAACTCGCACTGCAAGAAACTTGATATGAGCATCATCGGCTCTACTTGGGAAGACACGGCCACTATTTATAACCGGCCAAAATGACAGGATATTATGATGCCCTATGGGAAAACTCCCCGGCAATATAAACCACCAGAGTACAAATGGAATGCATCGATGCAGAGTTAGTGGACAGCGTCTGAAGTATTTGTAATATCAGTTTGTAAAATTTAGAATTCAGTTTTCTTCTCTGGCCATTAGTGCAATTGGCGTTCTTCTTCTTAGCTTAAACATTTGCTTTTAAGTTCCGGTCATGGCACAGGAACGCCCTAGAATAAGCCTATCAGGCCATCAAAATCTAAATGTTTTTTGAGGCCTCTGGGTGGTTAAAGTGTTTGTAGACCTGTGCACACTTGTCCTTCCTCTGGCTTATCTTTCACTTCAAAGAACAGATGGCCTCAGTCGCTATAGTGACCGGGCCTGTCATTACACAATATAGGCTGACATTTCTATACTGACTCCACGGGAACACACCCTTTTGTGACGGAATTGCATTGTGTTTCTCTGACTTATTGCTTTCTATTCAATAAACTATGTGATTTTATTATATGCTCTATTACTACCCACATTACCTTGCAATAAATGTTCTTTTAGCTTCTTAATTCTGACGTTAGCGATGTTTCATTTTTCATTCTTCCTCCAAGGCTGAGTGCCAGTGGTGTAATCAATATCAATAAGGTTTTTCTGGGGATTCTGGTTATCTGTCTATTTACCCAGCGGCTACAGGAATTAAAAATAACTAAATAGATCATCTTGTCATTTACTTAAGTGTTTTATAAATAAGTGCCCCATGACAGCTCATAACAGGGATAACACAATAACAACAGTACAGGGTAAGAAAAAATACCCACAATTCAAAGCTTTAGAGTAGCACATTAAAAACAAACATTCTGCTCAATGATTCGAGTGCTGAGCAGCTTCAAACGGATTTTTGAAAATATTTCTAAACATGCTGATGGAGCTGCAGCTCTTCACCACCTCATGCACATTTTTCCACTGATTTGAGAAGAAACAGAAAAAGCTTATTGCCCAAATGCCGTGTAGCAAAATGGAATGGTGCACCCGTATGGATGATATTTTTTGGGATCTGATAGAATATACTGAGCGACTGTACACAAAGTCATGTAGTGGAGGAGGGGGAAACCATATTGAATTTAATAGGCCATGCACTTATTTTTAAATAGTTTAGTTCTCAAACCACAGTAACTTGTATTTCTCAATCTTAACCAAAGCAAAAAAAAATGTAATCACATTTTTGGGATTTTTGTTTGTTGTTTTATTATGTTGACTCCTTGTACATAGATCACACTTTAAGGTAGTAAACTAGTCCTGGAACCATCCTACCTATCACCTCTAGTTTGTCCACATACCTGCTCTACCATTTTATTATACCAACTTGGTAACTCAAAACCCATCGGCCTTAGACCTCACTTAGTCTGCCCTAAAATACTCAGATACAGATCTCTTGGCTTGCTTGTCATTTCATTTTGTTAATGCTTCTAATGTTTTTATTGTATGTGTGTCCTTTGCAATCTCACTTTGCCAATGTTACTCAGTTCTGTTTTTGAAGCAGATTACAAGTACATAAAATGTATGTCTGTACATTTCATGTCTTTACGCATGAGATTACCCTCAAGTGAAGAAAAGCACACACACACACACACACACACACACACACACACACACACACACACACACACACACACACACACACACACACACACACCCTTTACTCAATAACAAAGTGGTGTGCTGTCGTCATGTAATTCTTACCACAGGAAGTAAAAGTGAAGTTGTTAACATCAAAGTTCTCCATTCCTCTTGTGTGACATGTGACACAAGAGGAAATATGTCCGTTAGCAAGACACTTAACCCTGCGCGGGCGCCTTTACGGCTGCACACTGCTCCCACTGTGTGAGATGGGTTAAATGCAGACAATCATTTCCCCACAGGGATCAATAAAGGATACTTTCTTTTCTCCACATTCTTAAATGTTACTGTGTTGTTTATTCTTTCCTAAATCCTTCATTCATTATATTTTTATCAATAAACATGTAAAGTAAGAACTGAACTGCACTGAAAACGCGGAGAGCATGGTTCATAGAAGGAGCGCACTTACCACCTGCGCTGTCTCTGACTTCTGGTCCATTTGTCTCGGGTGAGCAGATGACATTGGATCGGGTTCTAATGCTGTGACTTTGTCATAACTTAGATTTTTGCATTTGTTCAGTGAGGGCTAAAAATGTTGTCCTGCTTGAAACACAATGGCAGTCTAACCTGCTGTTTGTGACGATGAAGCAGCAAGTGCAGCGTAAGAGGAAGTGCACTTGTTGAAGTGTGTGGGAGACGGACTTCAGTCTCTGGCTGCGATTTCCTCTTTTAATGTTAAACCAAAGTGCAGCGTGGTGGCCGGGTCCGTGTACTCTTAGACAGTCCGTTTTACCATAAAAACCATTGAACAAAAACACTGTTTTCTCGTATTTCGTTCTTTAATAGTCTCTTTTTCTGTAAAAAAAAATATAAATCGAAAACACTGTTTTCTCGTTTTTTGTTTGAAACCAAAAGCGAGAAAACGGAAGTGGTTGATTACAATCAAAAAACGAGACAAACTCACAACTTTTGGACCCGGTCTTCATTTAGTAAATCATGTCGAATTTACAGTCAAATGGACCCTCGCTGAGCGCAGAATGTTCTCCATCGGTGGGCCTCAGATTACCAAATAGTGTGGAGGTACAGCCATATGGTTAGATTAAATCAGTGACGTGAAGTCAGGGTAGGCAAGGTAGGCACTGCCTAACTTGACAAAATTCAAACGTAAAAATACTTATTACATAATTGTATTTAATAAACTTGTGTTCGTATTTTTACTGTTTATTCTTATAGTTATATATGCAATATGTGTGTTATTCCAATTGTAATGTTTTGGATGTTACGTTGACAAATGCAGCCGTTACGCATAATCAAATACAAAGAAATGGTAGAATAAGCAGTGCTTTTGCCGTCCATTCATTGCGGACAAGCAAAAAAAACATGTTGCGCATGCGCACTTCGATCCAGTATTCTTCACGTCAAAAAGCACAACTGCTATGCCTTACGTAAATAGGTTATGCCAGTAATCATCTACGTTACGTATCAAACATGGACCCATTAAAATAGAGGTGTCTAATAATGTCTAATAATAGATATTATTAGACATTTGCGCAGCGGACATCACTACGTAACGAAATTCAAAGTCATAATGACGGCGGTGTTCGCCAAACTCAAGGATCTGAGACAGGTTTTACAGTGCTGTGATCGGCATGTTCATGAGGAAACAGCGGGGGAGTCATTTAGTAAAAGCTAGTTTTTTTTATTTCGAAATGTTCTCAAGAATTCAAATAAATAGACAACATATTCAAACAAAGCATATTGCCAATGACCAGTGCCATTGTGTGAATGTGAGTCATAATATCACCACGCCACGTTGTAAGAATCAATAAATCAAAACCAGACTGACTCACAGCACACTTTGTACGCTTTTGAAAGTTGTCATAGATGATACGAACACATCATATCCTCTGATAAGCCTGATAAATAAGTCACACCAGCCATGTAATCTCTAACTTTCAGTATTTTACCAGATAGCCCTCCTGATGCCACCTCGCTGTGATGCTATTTATTTGTAAGGATACAGATAGACCTTTTGTGTGATAAGCCGGTGGATTAGTGCAATTGGTTATTGTTAGAGTTTTTGCATTGAAAAGTAACATCTGTGCTGGTTTACTTCTGGCATAAAATAAATAAATAAAGTGCACTATCGAACAAGCGTCACTCGGCACTTTGTCACTTGTTTGATAGTGTACTTTATTTTTTAATATTTTGTAACTTTTTAAATATTTTTTAATTTTTAACTTTAACTTCATTCTCTTATTTTATACTAACCCATAGCCTTGTTCTACTAACCTATTGCATTAGCATTTTATTTTATTTTATTACTTGTGCACTGCCTTGTCTATTGTTACACTGTCTACTGCCACGCACCAACCGCCAAGACAAATTACTTGTATGTTTGACATATTTTGGCAATAAATGTTTCCTGATTCCTGATAATGTTGCATGGTACTGAAACAAAGCAAAAAGGAAGACTCTGGACTGGTCTTGGTGGTGTTGATAAGCATAGAACACAAAGCACTCGGGTTATCTACTGGGGAGGTTATGGTCATAGACATTGTTGGTACCATGAATGTCTGTGTCACATTGCTTTGGAGTGGTGTGCTCCTGCCTGTCCCTCCTCATGTGCTGTCATTATGAGGTGATAGTGGACAGAGTGGATGAGGACGTCACTCAGAAGAGCCACAGAGTCTGGATGTGTTAGAGAGGCTTACAGACAAGGATTAATCACAAAGTCCTTGTCCCATATATGAGTGGTCCATGTCGATCTGTTACACAATGCACAAGTTCAAACCTCAGATCCCATTGCATTCACAGCTTCAGACAGCCCCTGGATGAGAAGAGATTCAGCTGCTTTTTTAAGAAATGGCAAAATCAGAACAAACTTTGGTAATCTGACTTCTCTCTAGCACTTTTGGATATCACTAAATTAATTGGTCACAACTACGTTGGGTAAAGCTTCAAGCCCAATGGACTCTGACAGGTAGTGACTCTTTGCTTGTGGTGTTATTAAAAAATCCAAATATTTCATGAACACAATACTGCTTCTTTGCTGCCTTCTTCTTTTAACTGACTTTTCGACATAACTGACTTTTACTCTGGAGACTGTCCTGTGTGAAACCAAAACAACGCTAAATTTGTTAACTTACTAAGTTATGTACATAACTGTATGAGCATAAGTTAAGAAAGGTAATACTTATTCAATACAAACCACAATCATTTCCTAACCTAGACAAATTGTTGGAATCATTAATGTTAACTGCATGTTGAAGTTTATTGCACTACCCTTCTTGTTGAAAGGTTTAAGAGGCACCCAGGGCCTACCAACACAAGGAAAAACCATCAGTTGTTTCAGGAAATGCACTAAAACGATGTCTGTTTCACTTCAAGTGAGGTTGCCCCCTGTAGGCTGTTCTGTAGGTACAGTAGGAGAAAGGGAAGAAAGTAGGATGTTGGATGGATTGGTCAACAAAACATAGGAGATGAATATGAAAGATGGATAGAACACCCATACTACATTACATTACATTACATGTCATTTAGCGGACGCTTTTATCCAAAGCGACGTACAATAAGTGCATTCAACCATAGGGTGCAAACACAGGAGAACAAGAAACAAGAAAGTGCAATTTCCTCAAATAAGCCAATTTACAATTTGCTATAGATGAGTGACGTTACAAGTACAATTTAAGTGCTACAATTTGTTAGTCTTTATTCGAGGTAGAGTCTGAAAAGGTGTGTCTTTAGTTTGCGGCGGAAGATGTGAAGGCTCTCTGCTGTCCTGATATCATCAGTGAGCTCCTTCCACCATTTCGGCGCAAGGACAGCAAAGAGTCGTGATCTAGTCGAGTGTTTTGCTCTCAGTGAGGGAGGGACGAGTAGTTTTGCAGATGCAAAGCGGAGAGTGCGGGTTGTGACGTAGGGTTTGACCATGTCCTGGATGTAAGCTGGACCCGATCCATTCACAGCATGGTACGTGAGCACCAATGTTTTGAACTGGATGTGGGCAGCCACCGGTAGCCAGTGAAGAGAGCGGAGGAGTGGAGTAGTGTGAGAGAATTTCGGAAGGTAGAAGACCAGTCGAGCTGCTGCATTCTGAATGAGCTGCAGAGGTCGAATGGCGGTGGCAGGGAGACCAGCCAGGAGGGAGTTGCAGTAGTCCAGGCGGGTGATGACAAGAGCTTGAATCAATACCTGCGCTGCCTTCCGAGTGAGAAGGGGACGTATTCTCCTGATGTTGTAGAGTGTGTATCTACAGGATTGCGTTGTCGCGGTGATGTTGGGAGTCAGGGAGAGTTGGCTGTCGAGTGTGACGCCGAGGTTCCTAGCGGTCAAAGTGGGCGTTAGTACGATACTATAAACTACTATCTATATAGTATATAAAACTATATAATACTACTATCACATTGAGTGTTAGCATGTCACTGATATATATATTCAGACCCTCGTATCAGGTAAAACAAGACATAGTTTGACCCTAATTTTAAGAATTTCTAACCAAAGCTGAAGTCGATCCATAAGAACTTCATCCTGGCAGTGAAAAATCACTTGTGTATGTAATGTTCCCTCATGTATTTATGTGGCCGTCATGTCAGCCCTGATTGGCTCCCTCTTTAGTCATGTACTGCTTTGGTTTAACACAATGTTTCTGAACATCTGCCCTCATATTTATTTCTGCCACTACATGACTCTGCGATGACCCATGCGATCAAGCATGTCAAAGCAAACGTTTTTGTGAATGATCATCGGATTAAGACAACTGTTTTATGACAGGTTGATAGAGTTTGCTTATTCTGGTAAGGACAAGCCTCACAAAAAGAGTGCTGTCATTTTCTTCAACAGGCAGAGGTTATGCAATAAGGAGATAAAAGAAAGGACAAATGATTTGAGTGACAAATGCTGAATAAAAACAAATGTTTCTGTGGACGAATCACTCTCTCCGGGTCACTATCAGTAATCAGTGTTTACATCCTTTTTAATCTTAGAATTGTCCCCAAACACTTATCAAAATCGACTTGTCCCTCATTGTTCTATTCACTCTAACACTGTGAAACACAACAAAAAGAGATCAGGAGACAACGAACAGCTTAATAAGTAAAGTGAAGAACTCATTCATGTTGTACAAGTCTAAGAAATGCAGTGACGCATGTCTCCTGCAGCTAGAGGTCACAGAGGTTTACTAAAGTCAGATATTAAAACACGATCACCTCCAGGAACGGGTCGGATTACTTGAAATATAGTTTGGTTACTGAATACAAATTATATGGAAATTAGAATGTAAATTTATTTTCTGTTTTCTGAATTTATGGTTTGTTAAATCCACTGACCCTTACAAAAACATGCTAACTAAGATGTGTTTTTGCTGGCCTAGCAAGTTTGTGTCGCAGTGGTTCGCCTGACAAAAAGCCAACTGGACATTTACTTTAGATATGTATTGGATTGTTGCAGAAAATAAGCTCTGTGTCAAACAAAGATTTCTGACGTTTTTTCAGTTTTGCCATAACTGTATATCATACTTCATGCTAATATGATTCTTTTAATATAATCTGAATTATAGTTAAACGGCAGTGCATTTACACAACATTTCAAAATTAGGATTTATTCACGAAATCTGATTTAAAAACAAAGGTTTTCTTGGTCATCACAGTACATAATAATTTAATGCATTTTGAATACCCAGTGGCCAACATTATTTGACAGAACATCCCATAAATTGCTGATAGAGCATCATTTGTGAAAGTAAACATTCACATTTCACAATGAAATCTGGATTATTATTAACATCCATCCAATCCTACCTCATAATATAATAATAATATGTTCTGCCAAGGCAATGCACAGCGGGGGGAAAATTAAAATTAGATTAGAAACTTGCAACACTATTGGTGGTGATGCTTTGGTAAAAAAGGTGGCTCAGTGCAATTAAGAGAGAGAATCAAGGAACTCCATGAACCATCAGAACAAAGCACACAAAAGGGAAAAACAGTTTATCCTGGAAATCAAAAAAGGAAAAGACACTCAACTCTCCAATTAAAAAACTACTTTTGCACAGTTCTATGGCAAACACTGACTGCTGTTGAAGCTTTCACATCCAGGGTGCTTCATTGGTCCAGGTCGAGGGCTAGCTTTTAGCTCGGCTGCTTGTCTTTGTGTTTGCAGCTGCTCTGCTACCGATACAAGCCTGCTGATAAGACAGCAAGAAAAAAAGATAACGTTCAGATCCTCCTGCAACCTTGACAGAAACACCTCAGTGGACTCCTACAGTTGGCAGGTGGACAGCCTATTCACCTAACAGGCCTCGTACACTAAAAAGTGTGTCTGGCGACGACAAAACCTTGTCGCTCGACACAAATGCCTGTGTGTAGAGCAGGTGTTTCTCTCGCTAACTTTACTGAAACGTATTGTTTCAGAGGTTTCAGCTCAATGGGTTTGCCAAACAGGTGTCACTAAAGTAATAACACTGAAGTAATACATTACAGGTCATTTAGCTGAGGCTTTTATCCAAAGCAACTTACATTGCATTTTTAACCCATCGCTTTTATTTTTGGCCTGGGAGCAATTAGGGTTTAGGCGTCTTGCTCATTTTACTTTCACGTACTGGACTGAATATGACATCAATTACTTTATATTGGCTCATTCTTTACAAAAATTAACTTCACTGGTTCCTATATTAGAATTTCATTTTATAAACAGTAGCTTTCATATTATACAAGTCAAGGAATCTCAGATTAAGTTGAATATGTTATTAAATAGGCTATTTTGTCTTGTTTGTTGTGATCAGGATTAGAGCTTTGCCTGTGTTGGAGTGATACTTTTTACCAGGAGAGATTGGAAGAAAACACGCGTTACTAAAATGTAACCTTTCCACACATGAACCTCCTGTTGGAACGATTATTATGCTGATTAAGGTTTTGAGTGTCAACTATGAACCAGCCTCTATAAGCCAGTCTCAAAAGCTACATCCTTATTAATATGTTTATGTCTTTTAAAACGCACATTATTTGTCAAGTTTCCGTGTAGTGTCCAGACTTCTCAGGATAGTCACAATAAGCAGTGTTACTTTCAAAACCTTTGAAAACAATGATCCAGACACCTGCATTCGCCTCTTGACTGGGTCTCAGCAAACATTTCTTGTCTTTTTGGTAGACAACAAATTCATTCATTTTTGGGTTCTCCAGAAATATTGTGAAGTGCACAAAGCAACAAATGCTCTCCAGTGCAACAGGGTGACCAGAATAAGTGAGGGAAGAGCTAACAACCAATCCAGGGAATGATCGAGTGAAACTTTTGTGATTCCTAAGTCAATTTGATGTGTGTGTGTTTGAGAGAGGACGACAGCCTTGTAACTAAGTTTGAAAAATACAACTTTTATACTATTTGACTTTGTGAGTGTTTGTGTTCATACCGGCACCCTCATTAATATTCTTGGGATACTCGTTTTCAGGCTTCTAGTACGGCTTTGGGGCGGACGCACATTTTCGTCATTTCTATTTAAAATGGAAATGTTTCAGCGTGGTTGGAGCCTCGGGCAGACAGGACTTCTGTTGAGTTCACACAATGAGCGGCTGAATTGATGTGACTGTGTTACCTGCTCTGCACTCTGTCTTTTGAAAAGGCAGGTATTTGAAATACTCACCATCTGTGCCCTTTTATGGTGCAGCATGATGAAGCAGCAGTGGCGTCACTGCCCAGCAGTCCAAAATCCAACCAATATCCTGTCCTAAATCACAGCTCTGGGTCGGCTTTGGCCAGCTGGTCTGCAGTGCTGTCACACTCTAGCTTGGGATATGAGTCAACTGCACACAATAAACAACAACCTACCTCTGAACTCAGGTGCCCTCTGAGAGCTGTTCAGAGGCAATACAAATGTTCAGAGTATCCACTTTAATGTGCGATTTGGATTACCCAGAAAAATTAAGCACTTTATGGTTTACCTTTCATTGGCTTTTTAATAACTTGCTGATGGTTTATCAGTGGGGCCGTTCAGATAATGGGACTATACAGTATGATACTTGTGGTGATCAGTGAACCACATGTGAAAAACAACCATGATTTTAAGGTATGACAAGAACATCACAACACATTTTAAAGTTTTAATATTTATTATAATTGTATTTTGTCATAGTGAAATAAATAATACAAAGCACACACAAAAAGAAACCCTATACATATTACATTAAATGTAACTCTGTACAACTGACATCTATCCCATTCAATGGGAAAACATCTTGGGTACATTTGAATGTGTAGCCCCAAAACACTGGACTTGACATTCAGTCAAAAGTGCTATGTGAACATGCTTAGCACCAGATAGCACACTTCACATAACAGAATCAGAACCAGAATCAGCGTTATTTGTAACTTTTCAGGTCTCACATATGTGTCATACATATAATAGGTGTCTTAATTACAACAATAGAGTCATGTTTAGTTCTCTGTGAGAAATAGAACAGAAATGAAGCACATCCAAGCAGACGCATTTCATCTGATCTCACCCCTATAGCTCTATACCACGGCAGGAGAGGGATGTAAAAAGCCAGTGAACTCAACCAAACTGCCGACGGACGCAGGTAAGAGACAAGCCTCCAGGGTGGAGGGCTTGTATTTTTTAGGAGGGCAAAAACAGCACTCCAAATGAATTTGGATGTTTGCTGACACTTCCATTGCAACAACCCTCATAAACCATTTATTAGAATGATAATTACTGGTTTGACTGGTTACAGTGGATACACGACCTCACCAAGTTCTTCAAAGTAGAGTCCAATAGAGAGCAGGCTTCAGTCACTCACTGTTCTGACATACATTACATGTAATTTAGCTGACGCTTTTATCCAAAGCGACTTACATTGCATTTTTAACCCATGGTTTTACATTTTGCCCAGGGAGCAGTTAGGGGCTGGGTGTCTTGCTCAGGGACACTTCAACATGGGACATGGAGCAGCCAGGATTCAAACCACCAACCTTGCGGTTCCTTGCACCACAGTTGCATATACCTTTCAATAGTAATGATTGGACCTGCTTTAGTCTAACTTAACCTACTTCTAAAACTACTCAAACCCTGAGCACTACAGGTGGTTTTGTTGCCTAAACGGGTTCTGCACTGCAGGGCTAGGTACATTGTGTGCAGTAGGTTAAGTTTGACTAAAGCAGGTTCAATCATTACTTTGAAGAACTTGGTGAGGTGGTGTATCCACTGTAACTTTACATTTGTAGGAAAGAAAAGGAAGATGACTGAAAATCCACAGCGTGTCTAGTGTTACCGTTTGTCTAGAGCTTAGCAGCCTCTTACAAACACCAACTCCCACAAGCCCAAGTCCACAGGAGGTTAAACATCACCCGAGGATTTCTTCCTGGATGTTACCCGGCAACTCTTTGTTTCCCTCCAAATCAGTTTGTAATCCCCAGAGTCAATACCAGTCTTTCAAACTGTCTTGGTCTAAACCTCTAAATATTATTATTTCCATGAGGTCAAGGGTCACGATTCAGTTGCCACTATTCTTTGAAGTGGACTCTTAGAGGCCGAGGAAGGCCTACTGGTTGTGCTCTTTGTTCTATTCCTCCTGCGAAACAATGCAACTTTGCTTTTCCGTCGGAGGGAAGGTTGTGTTTTCTTTCGGTAAGCTTCCCTCTTTGGACTGCCGGGAGCTCCCAGGTGCTCAGAGAGTCTTTTCTGAAACACTGCTTGGAACTGCTGAGTCTGCAATACCAAAGATAGGAATACAGAGTTGATTCAAGGACATGTTGCTTTGCTGTAGCAGGTGGACTTGGCCCTGTGAGGGGGCTAAGTTAGGTTTTACCACTTTATTGTGTTGCGTTTTCTTTACCCATTGAAGTCATCATTGTCCGATTTGGATTTATGAAATAAATGTTTTTTATTCCTGTGGTGGTTGTTGCTTTAATTTCAGGACTATTCTATTCTATTACAACCAACGAAGGAACAGAATATTCTTAACTCAACATAAGATGGGGTAGTGCCAGTTTGTGTTGCAATGGTTCGTCCTTATATCAAGCCTAATTATCCCCTGATCTAATCAACCTGGATCCGTCTTCGGGCTTCTATCACATTTTGCCTCTCTTTGTTTAAAAAATGTAGGTTATGTGTTTATGAATGTCGGGTTTGGGTAAGACAATTTGTCTGTTGAAGGCGGGCTCAGACTTTGGCCCTGATGAGAACCTCAACCTCCTTTGGACTGTGTATATAATAATTAGTAATAATTTACTAAATTAATTATAATGTATTGAAAAAGACTTAAAACTAAAGATTGAGACCATGAACTCATGCTAACAATGTTTGCTGAGGAAAGAAAATCAACAAAGAAGTAATTTTCTCGTACACAAAATCAGAGGCCCCAGAGGTAATCCAAGCATAGGACACTTCTACATTGGCTTCCCTTTTTAGATCTGGAAGTTTTCTTCTGACACCAAAGACAATCCTTGACAGAAATCGTTGTTACCAAAGCCAGTGTTACCAGTACATGTCATTTTGTGACCAGATTTCTAGTTAGACCACGTGATGACCTCTAATACAACTTCAGTCCCTACTCAGGACCTACGTTTGACAGCTCTGCTAAAAGCTAACAAATAAACACCCATGCTCAATCAGTAGAGGTCATACCGTGTGTAGCTGTGTGGTGGTAGGGGTGGCCGTGGTTTGGGTTGGGAGAGCTGTCGTCTTCAGCTTACTCTTAGGTTTGGCACAATACATCTCCAGAAGCTGAAGTTCACAGCCAGCTGACTGACAGCACTGGTCCACTATCCCCTTCCCCCTGGGTCGAGAGCCATACCCAGACCACGAACCTTTACCTGCGGAGAGAGAGACCAATGTCCAACATTAGATTCTTGTTTGGTATTTCTAAATTTCTTGACTTCAAAAAATAAAAGCTTGACAACTTGAATGTATTCTAAGGTTTGTCAAGCCCAAATAGGTATGTTAGGCAACTTTTTTCACTTTTGCATGTTAGTCTATCCCCCCACTGCAACAGGCCATAAACCTCACAACACAAACGTACTGGCCAAGTACAGAGTCGGTCATGAACATGGTGCTAGAGAAGAGACATTTGAACCAAAAGGGCTTGTTTGATGTGCTCCTGTGGTGTACATGCTCAGTCATTTTAATGACAATCTATTATTGCATTTCAAGATATTACACGGTTATAGTCCAGGGGGGAAAGTATTCCGGCCGGCTGCAGTGGCATGGTTCAAGATGTTTTCAAAATCATCGGGGCTCATCCTTTTAAGAGTCATGAATATAAAAGACCACTTCATGTCCATCTAGATGGCCTTCAGAATACCATGTAATACCAATACAATACCATCAATGCAAAATATTTCCCCAACTACTAAAGGAATGGCGTGAAATGTAAATGACTCCCAGACAAAGAATTCCCATAGTTGACTCTGATTGGTCCAGTCCTGTCAGTTATCAACTGATTGTCCAATGCATGCGTTTTTCTCAATGACTTTAAGATGTATGTATCGTACGTGAAATAGTATAAACAACAAAATGATTGGCAGAGATATAAGTGACTAGCCTCAAGGACATTTATTGAACAATCTCAAGTAGATTTTTATACCAAAAAAAGACTATACGTATATCAGGATTTATGAGAGAAACTCTGCAATTCTATGTAGCACAATGTATTAGATAACCACCCATTTACACAACTGCTACGGGTTGAAACGTTAACTAGCTTTCTCAACACTGCGTCAACGTGAGCATTAGCAAGTTGGCATTTAAAACACTGGCTAGCCTTTCTGAAATATTTGGTCATAACGAGCAAAATCTCATAGTCATAGAATTCTGGTTCTCTGTTTGCCACTGCCCTCACCTTTTCTTTGTTATTTCTGTGAAAGCTGCGCTGCACTCAGATAACAAGTGTTGGAAAAACAAAGCTATCGCACACTGAGGCACAGTGAGCTGCCATTTTGGTCTGATAGTGAGGAGTAAAGTGGCCTTGGTCAGAACGGAGCAAAAGGTAATCAAGTGAAAGGTCATGTGGGTAATTCTGTGTGCAGTACGAGATATTATACTTTCATTTAAAATAAAGGTTATTATTAAATCCCGATACCTGGCTCACAGTATACCGTCCAATGTGAAGGGACCAATCTGGTGAGCTCATCTACATGCCACACCTGCTGTATGTATCTAGTGATGGACCACACAGTGGAATTTAATGGAGCCCAGGATAAAAGACCAACCAAGAGATATACCATCGCATAAAAATTCTGTCCAGTTGGCTGCATTGTTGTGGCTAGTCTTTATGTCAATAAATGAACAGGCTGTTGTTGTGGAGCTGATAACTTACTGCGAGTTACTGCAGTGTCTTCTCTTAGGCACGATGACCATGGTCATATCTGTTATACACCTCTGCTAGTGTAAGTAGTACCACAAAGGGGAGGATAACCTTGACAGGACTTGGTGCTATTATCTTTTTGTATATTTATTAAAATTAGACAATAGAATCAATGTGCAATTCTGTGATGATACGACAGAATCTATCAATTCATATTTTTAGCCCCAGTTACAGTTTGTTATTTTTTCTCCTTCCATAAATTACATTTGCAAAACCTATACTATAACAGCTACAAACCTTATTGGGACATCACGCATAAGTGCTTGTTTCCATGCTAAAATAAAGGAAAGTTGGTATGGATGGATGTATGGAAGTATGGATGACATCATTTGAAAAAATCCAAAGCAGGGGTCAGCTGGTTGTCAGTGTACAACATGCTAGCTTCAACGTTGAACCAACATCTGGTAGGTGCTGGGTACCAACTGACTTTTACTGAGGGGTTTCCAGTCGTATAAAGAACATTTTACATCCCATAGAAGGTGAGACCAGATGTGAAAGCAAGGACATAACGAGGATGTACCTACCTAAATGGATTCCACGGTCCCCACACACAAATATGAGGTCACTGATGAGGTCCGTGCCGCACCGCAGTCTAGCTGCGTCCGAGGACAGAGCCCAGCCGGCTAGACTCATGGCGGAGTAGAGCATACACACTTGAACACATAAGGCCTAGGAAGGAGAGGGGAAGCTTTCAATACGCTGAGCCCGCCACATGCACAGCTGTTCTGTGACCCAGCTCACAAAGAAAACACACAAGCATCTACGGCATACACAACACAACACACAACACTACTTGGTGATGTTTAAAGGGGAGACACATTAGATAGCACATCACACAAACACGTGAGGTGATGTCCTTTTCCATAATTTCAGAAAGAACGAAATAAAAACATTAAATTGAAAAATATAAAAGAAACATAAAAACGCTGAGACATGTTGAACCGATACATCTTTCAAAGTAAACCGTTTAAAATTGGACTGTTTTAGGCCAAAGGGAGACTCGTTGAATTCTGGACTGCTTAAATATTTCTAAAGGGATAACATACTGCTCATGCTGGAATGATTTCCAGGTATAAGACTTTAAGGATTTTGACAAGAAGCACAAGAAGTTAGGTAACTGAATGAAATGGAGTACTATGACTTATTAGCATCGTTTCAGAGTGCTGAAAACTGAAAAAACACCCTTTGTAGCGATTGAATGCAGCAGGTTGGTCAGGACTTTCCTGCCCGGTTCTAGAGGCATGACCTCATTCCACTGAGGAAGACAGTGAAATGTGGTCGAAAGCCCTGGAAAACGGCAAAGCCAAAAACCAGGCATAGAGATTTCTTGTTTTTGGTCAATATAGACATTTGAACAAGATAAGTAATTTTACCAAACATAAATCATATAAATTTCCATGAGTCAGACGTGGAATCCTGGAGGTCCTAAAAGCTTAAAAACTTTTAGGAACTGTTAAAAATCATAAGCTCACGGCTTCAAACAATGGTTTCCTGGAAAGAATTGTTTAGGACTTAGTGGTAATAATGAGCATTCAAAAAGAATGTTGAATACCTCAAAACAAATCGATTGCATATCTTTCTGAGTCCCAGTTATTTCCTTGACAGTGAGAAGTAGTACACCTGAATGCAGCATGTGTCACGGTCTTACCTTCAGCATGGCGGGAGGGTGTCGTAAGGCGTCCATCCTGTCAGCGTGGTAGGACTCCAGCCGAGCTGCAGTCTTATAGAGCGGCAGCAGGAGGGGCACAGTGGAAGGTTCCTCCCCACACTCCTCACAAATCTCATCTGGAGCTCCTATCAGATGATTTAACATGCTGTCTCTGTTCCACTGTGTGAAACAGCATATTCATCGCAGTCACAGATATGATGGGTACTTGTTACTTTCTAAAAAAGGCCTAAGTTTCTCTTTCTTTCTTAGAGTTACATACTGAGGTATTTCTATTATTTGGTTGAGCCCATAGGTAAAATTGTTGGGTCATCTTCATTCAGCATGGCACCCATGTTTCCTTAAAGATCTCCGAGGCGCTTTAAGGAAACATGCAACAAGACAAAACAAAAGCAAATGAAAAGAGTAAACATCTGCAACAATATCTGCAGCATGTAGTTAGAATATTGATAATAACTAACTTGTTTGGATGACCCGGCAGTATCATGTGGCAGCAATGATCACCTTCTAAATGCCTATAAGGTACTTCAATGCTTCAATTCTTATCTCCTTGAGCACAGGACATCATAGACCATCCGTATGGAGAGGGCAGAAGATGCTGTCGGCCTGAAATTCACCACTGCAGACCCGTATCAATAGAGTGTAGAGTCATTTATTTATGTAATTTTGTCACAGTAAACAGTACTATGAAGAAAAGCCTATGGGGTTTCCCCAATTAATTTTTTCATTATTGCAGAAAGATATTCTCTGTGGCAAACAACCATTTAGGATACTTCCACATTCATTCTTTACAAATGAAGACCACTTTTAAAAGAGTTATTGGGCTCTATAAGGAGCTACAGGCAGTCACATGACTTCACGTTTCCTCCAGAGCTAAAGGAGGACCAGTGGTCTAGTAAGGGGCCTTTCTCATCTTTTATTATTATTTAAGACACGTATAAGGTTTTAAAATCTACCGCAGGGCTATTTATTCTATTCTATTTCATTATTCCATTCCAGAGATCAACAAATCTCTCCAGTTTGTGTTTCACACCTCTTACAAAAAGAAACTGCAACAGTGGAAGCTGAAGAGTAAAGACGCGGACTAATTTCTGGGTTTTAGTACTCCAAACATCCGTCATCATGTCATTCTGTGGGCTCTGTAATGAGGGGATCGAACAGTGAAACAACGGTGTCCCTTCCTAATCCCTTCTCTTTGACCTTGATTAAAAACACCATGAGGAGAACCGCCTGGAGGAAATGGAGGACTTCTTTTTGAAAAATGAGTGTGATGACAGACTCGATGATGAACAATTTAATTAACATTTCCTATGCAAAACAGAATCAGACCGTCAAAGACGCCAGTTTTTAACGTCTTCACAATGTATAATCAAACTCATGGCGGGTCCACACTTCAGGGATCCCAGTCAGAGGAACATTAGAATGTGAGCAAATGTTCAGAACAGATAACAGCAACAAATGGAATTTAGAGAAAGAGGGGTTCCACAAAAAATTGTTTCTAAAATTTTAGTCTTCTAAGAATGTTTAATACAGCGTTTGGTTGTAAAGTGTAAAAAACAATAAACAAAAAAACAGAAGAGGGTAACGGCCAAAACGCTAAACTCAAGGCCTTAAAGCAACAGTCCACGAAGCAACGGGTGATGTCACGGAGACATCACAGGGACTTCTTAAATCCAATTGCGAAGGTCGGTCGTCACAAAACAATGGCATGTGTCCTCTGCAGCAAATGTCGAGGAAGTGTGAGTACTAGTTTAAAAAGACCTTGTCCCTGAGTTCAGTTGCACACTGGTATCCTGTTTGAAGATGTTCCATGGAGGGGAATCATTATCTAGGTGCAGCAGGATGCTGATCTGCATGTGTTCATGGGTAAATCTCTTATTGGGAGTTTTAGTTTTGGGGAACTAAGGCATGATTATTAGTGGTGTAACGGTGTATTCTTGATCCGTGAAATTAAATTGTATTGATGATCGTTATCCGCCAACATTGAGTAACATTGAGATGTTTATGAGCATGTTGTTTATAGTTTTATCTGATAATGTTAGTTTCAAAATGATTTAATTCTACAATCCAAAAGGAGAACAAAGGTTCCCTTCAGCCTATGCTCAGTGAAAACGAGTTTTGGTAAATTTAGTAGTCGGATGTAACCTGGTAAAATGTTTTCACAATAACATGAATTCATTTGAGTTGTTTACACAAACACATTTTTCATGCAAATAATCTGGATCTTTGTTGATCAGCAGTCCCAAACAACAGGTGGATCTGGATCTGCCAAGGAATATTAGTATGAGGGGCATCATTTGTTTGTGGTGATCCATGTTTTATGATCTGCTGCACCACAAACAATCTCTTATTCGCTATCATGGGGAGGGCAGGTTGTTGAGAGCGGCTACCCCCTGTCTCAGTTTGAGCTTCATGCGAGCGATTTTCTCCTCATTCTCCAGTTGCTTAAAAACATACTCCTGCAGCAAAGTGGATGCTGGAGCTTCGCCCCGACACATTGTCATGGTTTGGCTCTGGCTGCCGCTTTGATCTACAATATTGACCGTGTTGTTAGATTCACCGGCACTGACTACGTGTATATAATCAGCTTCTTCATCACCCGTCACCATCTCACATTCACTGCCGTCTTCGTCGTTGCCCTTCTCCTCCAGCCCACGCTCCGCCTGAGGCTGAAACCACACCTGCTCTGTGGTGGCTGGTTCTTCTGCGGCCTGCTGTTGCTCGACATCCCTATGGCGTTGACTGTCTCCTTTGTGAGCGCTGCCAGCATGTGCAGTCGTGGTTGAGGACACGTCACCTCCCTTGGGCATATCAGGCTTCTTGTTTTCCCCGTGTGTTGCTTTAGGTGCAGTGCGTTTCTCCTTGGGCTTGCTGTCATTTAGGAGCTCCTACAGGATTGACAGGGTAGTATCACATCAAGATAAGACTTCCAGTAATGTGACAAACCAAGAATCCTTAACTGACGGCTGAGGGATTCTAACAAAAGGTACAAGGAAGCAGAGGACTGTTTCCATGGAGAAAGACATTTACTAATAATTTGAGCCTGAGGTGCCCGACCATTTTGGAGTGGCTCGTGCTGAACTTAAGGCTTTGACATCATGGATGTCACACAGGGACTACATTCTTTGGTCACTGTCATGGTGCCAGGGTGACCTGATAGCAGCGTATTGTTGTAAGGTCCCTGACCTTAAAAATGTAAAAAATACCTGCCTCTATTCTGTATTGTTAAAATATAATACGGCAGAATGAATGATGGATTGTCTGTGGTTGGGAGACCTGTGTGGACACATCGCAGATTTAATGCAACGGGTGAAATGCATTTCCTGTCATGACACCAATCCACAGTTTTGTGGATTGAACCATTGGCCAGTGCTTCCACCCTATTCTAACCATCTGCTAAGGCACACCTCTTTAATGTTGGCCTTAATTAGCATGTATTAATAAAATAATATGTAATATAAAATCTCCTGATCTGTTTGAAAACATTTTGTAACCGCATCACCAAATGGGCTGAACCAATGAAGTCAGTTCTCTCTCCTGATTATTCTTATCATGTCACTCACCTGGTCTGCTGTGGAGTGATTATCTGGTCTACTGAGACAATTATTTAGCTGTTTTGGAGCTATGTGGGGCAGAGTCACATGCAGTTTCTTCCTCAGTGGTTCTGCAGGTTCAAGACAAGTCTGAGGGGACCGGCGCTGCAGGAGGACAGAGAAGCCTCATGAGTATTTTTCTTTCAACTTTACAGAGAAAAAAGCGTGCTTTATGAAAAGGGCCAATCACAAAAAGCATGGTTTAATGAGGCAGAGGAAGGTACCAAGAAGGTTTTACATCCCACAAGTGTCTGGCTGAGCCTCAAACATTAGTTAAATAATATTATGTTACCTTTTTGAGGCTTTTAGATGGTAAATCTGATGTTGAAGGAATGGAAGACTGTAAAGCTGTCGTTTGTTGGAGTATCTCTGGTGGACTCCGGCTCTGGTTGGGATTCCTAATTGACAGGTATACGTGTCCATTGTAGAGGATAACGGCATCTTTGTACATTCGCGGTGCATCGCCCAGAGGTAACAGGGAGGCGTGAGATGTGTGCGCCAAGACCTTCTTTCCATTCATGGCGTCGTTCAGCGCCCTGTACACCGCATGGTTAGCCAAGACAAAGCTCATTTGGACGGGCCCTGGATTAGCTCGAAACTCTCTTCCCAGCAGCGAAGACAGGTTTTCCATTGTGTGGTTCCCTGCGTGGGAGGTCAGTTTCTGGCCTTTCCTTCGTATGACTGCAGGACAAATCCATGTGCCTTCTGGAGAGTCTGTGAGCTTCCCAGAACCCTTAGAGGCAGACACGGGGAGGCCCATTCCTCTGATCACGGACTTTGGCAAAGTCCACAGAGGGATCCTTTTCACCTCAGCTTCCACT